>NC_058511.1:15087849-15429774 GCF_020382885.2 Scatophagus argus
ATCTGTATGTAGCTATCCTGACACATATCGCACTGGAACAAACTGTTCGGATACGACCTAAAGCTGGGGACACGCACTAACATAGCTGAACTGTTTGAGCCACCCTAACGTTGATGACACTGATGTTAACGCTACACAGTTGACGTGCGAGGTGATGTTAGGTTGCCGCCATAGAGACGCGACACACGCCTTGCAAATGAAACACAAACCGAAACAAGACCAGAGGCAATATGAACAGGGGAATAAAAAAAGAAATTAATGTATCACGAGCTGGCTAGCATAATTCTTTAAATCAAACTATTCTGCTACACACAGTATCAAACACAACAGTGCTCGTCTAGGGCCCTCCCCTGTCGAGCAGTTGACGGCTGGGCCTTACCTTCTCCCTGGGGCGACGATACTTCTGTGGCTCTTGAAACAAGCAATGGTTCTTCACGAAGCCATTTTTACTCAATTTTCTACCATTTGAGGTCTTGTGACAGACGTCTCCGTTAAGCAGCTTGTTCGTCGAGCTTTCCGTCATCTTTCAGGGCCGACAGCAACAGGAAATTTCACGATTTGAAGTTAACCAACTCGTGTAACGTTTATCGTGAAGTCATGTATGAGCTGGAAAGGAAAACGGACTAAACGCCCACTCTGCCCTGTGACCACACCAGTCTGCCGGAAGTCCACGCCCCTAAGTAGTTTCATTGGTCAATGATATTACTCCATTGCAAAGATCGTCTATATAGAAACAAGTCACAGCTCTAAACAGGACTGAAGAAACATTGGGGACAAGATACTCACGCTGGTGGTGTCGTCTCTAATGGACAATTCAGGGGATTAACAACAAGTTTAACATAAATCAGTATGTTAAACTTTGACAGGAGTTTGGCTGATAAATGAATTTCGCTAATTCTCCACCTGTTGGATTGATTGATTGATTGCTGGCAGTTGTAGAGCATTAACGCATTTAAAATTTGCAGATTAAAGCTGATGTCAACCATTATTTCGTCCAACGATCAAGTGATGTCAGAGTGTAAAAGTTCAGAGGATCTTTTTGGTGACATTTTTTAATTAATCTGGCACATCTTCAAGCCCTCAGCATTTCTACAGTTACTCTACGTACATGCTTCTCTGATCATGATAGTTTTGGGGCGCCTGTTTTTTACAAATACGTTTTTTAAATTATATTTCTGAATCACAAACACTAGTGTTTTCTGCCATTCTACAATCTGGGGATGTTGTCATGTTAAATTGGCATAATTTTGTTTGCAGTTAGGGATACTTAAATGCTGTTGGCAACGCTTCACAACAACTGTGTTTGTATGACAGTGTTGGTGGAGTGTGAATGTTGAACAGTGTGAGCGCTCTTTCCATCCCTCAGTCTCTTTTCACTCTTTGCTAGGCGTCACCCTCTGCTTGGCGTGGGACGTCCTAAATAGCTGGTGGAAAGAGACCCCATTAACCTCAACTAACCTTTGGTTAAGCGTCGGCTGAATACTGTTTTCCAGGAACTCCGAGAGGATGCAAAACAAGGGCGAAGGATGTCTCCAAAGGTGGTATATTTCAAACGAATAAAAATCCATTAGGCATAATCTTGTTCCACTCAATTAATTGGAACAGGATTATTAGACCGATCAGTTTTTTCACCTGTATTAAACTTGATCTGTCTAGTATTGAAACCTGCAGCTCAACAAGAAACTCAAATTTAGTTTTACAGACTTATGTAGACCTAAAGATTATCAGCATTAAAGCATTACTGATGAATAATTTTATTCTTGAGTGTAATCTGGGTATGACTGGTTTATGTGATAAATGGCTAAAACAAGAGTTTTCGTGTTTCTTCCCCAACCCCAACTCCCATGGTGTTTGGGCCACTGAGCAGGGTAGGCTATGTGAGCCTAAAACTTTAAGTCTATTTTCAACCTCACCTGTAAATTGCATATTAAATTTAATTTATTTTGGGTGCTGGTATTAAAACAATCTCCATCAGTTATAAATTGCTTTGTCCAGGGAAATGAATTACACCTCATGATAATTAATCACGGTTTTTAGCAGAATTTGAATATTTTATTTCTGTTTAGATTCTGTTTAGATTTTGTTATTGGTGGTTTCAGTAATAAAGGTGCACTTAATTAGCACTTAAATCAGGCCTTTGACCATTAAAGTAAAGCCTTTATGGCATTTATTGACTCTGGATTTCACTAATGTGTCGTTTTGTCTTTAACATTAAAAAAGCATCATCATGTAGTAACTGTGATAAATCAGCCTGTAAATAGTACTACACAAAAGAATGTGACGTTGATTTCTAAGTCCTGTTAAAATGCAGAAATGTATGATAGCTCCTTAGAGAGTGCAGCTTCTGTTACCGTGGAGGTAACATCACGACAGAGAGAGGAACGTGATGATTCCGGTCTCTCCCATCCCAGGATGAAGGCGTGGCATATTATGTGTATTTATATGACCACACAGATCAGATTATCAAAGGCCTCTTCTCTCCACACAGGTGGACATGACTAATTAAAACAACACGGGACAAGTGAGTCATACTATCAAAACTATGTCACTTGTTTGATCATTAACATAACTCAGTCAAAGTGTATGCTCTTAGACAAAGTCTTGTATAATAAATAGTCAGTATTTAACCCCACTGTGAATATTAAACTGAGACAGAAGTTGTCATTTTGGATCAGTGCTGGTGTACAGCAGTGTTTCAGGGTGTGACATCTATGAAAACATCTGCTGATTTGATTCTCGAATCAAATTCCACGCCTTTCCTTTTTGTTTGCTCTTATGATTGTAACCTTAAATGTGGAATAACATTAGTGTGGCCAGCTTTTGCCAATGTGCACAAAGGCACTTAAGCCCCCATCAATTCAGGTGATAAGGATCCAGTTTTAATAGGATCAGACACAGACACAAGAGGATCTGCAAGGAGCTTTAATAATGATTGAAATTCATTATGATGAGACTGTGAACATCATACAAATTTTAAATGTATATGCAATTTATATGTTTTTAATGTGATCTCTAAAACCTTATTATTATGCTCCTATAGTAGAGCCAACTGTAATAATAATTCAACGTCCAGCCATGAGGTCAGTCACATTTTACTAAAAATCACAAATGTTTTGTGATTTCTGATGAAGTGACATGGAACAGATGTGATCTCCGAGATAATTGTTTTACTGGTTTTACAGCTGCTACATATGACCAAGACAGGATTAGCAAGTGGACAAGTAGACAACTATCCCCCCACTGAAATAATGAAATGTAGTGTTTTATGGGAGTCACTGCTCATGTCAGAAAGCCTGCTAAATAATTAGCGTATCTTGTTAGGCTAACCTGTTATTGCTGTATAAAGTATCCAGCAGACACAAAACAACATTAGCATTTATCTGAAGTCATGTTTCTGGCCATCTGTTCTACTTAAGTCCAGCATTCACTTTATTTTTTGCCTAGTGAGCCTCACATTTCAAGGAGACTTGAATCTTAGATCCTATTTTCATAAATAAAAGATTTTTAAAAATATGCACAACAGCTGCAGTATCATTACGGTGTACTTTTCATTACACAGAAATTGCTAATTTAAAGTTCAGTTCCACTTTAATGTTCTTTCATGCAGACCTAATGATAAATATTTGTGACAGTGGCCACTAAACATATTAATCCAGCCCTGTACATGACCAGAATGCCATGAAATTAGTAATTCTACTTTATTGGTGCATTTCCACATAAAGAAGAACTGACCCACTGCTGATCTACTGCAGACACTGACTAAAGAACTGATGTGATTCCCTTGTGTTGCTGTGTGTACTGCTTCTGCTTTATGTGACTGGAGTCAAAAAGTAAGATTTTACAGGAGTATTTCAAGTGTCAGCTGCAGATTTGGACCTCGTGTAGTGTCTAGGTTTGTTTTAATTGTCTGTAAAGCAGATATTTTTTTTTTCTGGAAAAATTACATTACATTTTCACAAATATGGTCAAGACCTTTGACAGGAATAAAGAAAACACCCTCTTCAGAAAATCTGCATCACTGCATGCCAACAGGAAATCTGTGAGGTCTTTGACAGGTCTGTCAAATTAGGCCTAAGACTGACTGATGAGTTCAAGAGAAGCACAGTGTAGCGCTATCATTATTATACAATCTATCATTTGTGAGCAGGTGTCATTTTCTCACACGGTGGATTCCTCATTTTGTGTGAGAGGACTGATTGCCAAAGGAGTTTTAATGGACAGATTGAACCCTGACGTCTTCTTTCACAATAAATGGGCTGAGAATGAAAGCAGGAATGCAGTGAAAGATGTTTAAAATATTCCTTTATGTCACACATGTCCTTCAGACATGCAGCATTCATCAGTGAGTGAAAGATTAAGGAGTGCCAAACACAGGATTCAGTGTAAATTGAACCACCAGCTGTGGTTTGTTTGGGTGTTGTCAGGTGGTTGCAACACATCTGGCTCAGGTCCTCTGAATTTCCACGTACCTGCAAACTTATTACTAAGATGAACTTTAAAAGATAAGATGAACTTTATTGATCCCGCAGTAGGGAAATTCACTTGTTGTGGCAGCTCACAAGGACAGAAGAGGAGTGCAAAAAGCACTCTATACTATACCAGTTACTATAGCCAGACTTGAAATAACCTCTACATTTTTCTGATTGCACCGTTAAACCACACCATATTTCATGTAAGGTGATGATTCATTGGCACAAGTTTCTCATCAATAATGTCGCTAAGTATAACTCACATTAGATCATTTACAATAAGACAGGCAAGAAAGAGCCATGCCAAGTAATTTTTCCAAGCAACATAACTTGTTGGCTCAGAAAATGTCATTTTTTCTGCAGACACTGGTCACATCTAACTGTTACAAACAATAAAGTAAACAAATGAAAATA
This sequence comes from Scatophagus argus, assembly GCF_020382885.2. NCBI lineage: Eukaryota > Metazoa > Chordata > Actinopteri > Scatophagidae > Scatophagus > Scatophagus argus. The sequence continues at coordinate 15,092,733 of NC_058511.1, forward strand.
ACCTTTCATACTGTCATTTTAAATATTTCATTCCTCAAAATGTCCAAACATTATATGAAAAGGTCAATATGTTCTCTCAATTTTTAACATTTCTGCAAAGGATCACTTAAGTTTATATACATTTGCAAACATTTCAGTGCAGACATCACTTCATACAGAATGCAGTCCAGGAAGTCAGTGTTTCAGCTACACTGACTTTCTCAGACACTGTGTCACATGTCACTCTATAGACCAAGTCACCGACCACAGTTGTGGTTTACAATTAGCAATCAGTTAGCAGGTGGGGGACCTGACACAAGGATGAATCTGTATTGTTTTTCCTTTGTTATGTAAGTGTTGTACTTTAAAAGAAAATGATGCCAAATAAGCATTCTGGCTTCTCGATTTTGTTGCACAATTATTTTGTTTTGTATTATGTCTTTCATTATCTTTTATAAGTGCAAATAGATAAACTAAACTAAACAGGATTATGAGGATTTAAGCACAAGTGATGTTTCAAAATGAGGTAAGGCGATCTGGATTTATGGCTTTTTTAACAGAAAGTGGCTTGGATGTATAAATGAAACATTATTGCTAATGTGTTGCCTGTGTTTCCTTTGTAAGGAAGGTCTATACATTTTTTTGAGACTGCTTTATAGTGTAGATTTTCATACTTTCTTTTTTGTGCAAAATACATCATAGGATCCACTGTTTGATAATGAGGTGGATCACAAGATGGAACTGATTACTTCAGAAGTGAAGCCAGGTGGAGCTACAGGTGACACACGCGACAGCCCGATTCCAGAGGAATGCAGTCATCAGACAGGTAAAGAATAGGTATGAAAGGATCAAGTCTTTACTTTTTTCCGGGTCTGGTCTGAGCTTCAAATCTGTTGGTCCAGGTGCTTCTTTGTTTGGTTATCTGAAAGAACAAACGAGCACTAGACATGCTTTTGGATACCTACAGAGTGTGGGGAATTTTAATGGGCACCACCTAAAAGTGGTTTACTTAGAGCTTTCAACTTTTTTAAACAAATCTCTGATAAAAGTGAAACTGCTTTAACGTATGCCTGTAATATATATCCAACTTTCAGAAAATTTGCTTTACGATGATTACTAAATACAGATTTCCATCAAGCTAAAATGGGGGATGAATTTCAGTTTGTCTGGTCATACAGAACATCTGCCTCCCCTTGAAAAGGAGCTAATATAACTGGAATTGATTTGTGATTACATTTTATATACCGTCCACACAACCATCAAAACTATTAAACTATTATATTTATTATTATCATCACTTTTTATTATTATGGCTAATTTCTCTTTGTTGCCTTTTTGTTGTGACCCTGCAGTCATCTGGTAGTCTCTGGGGGTCTGGCCAGGCTCCGCTGGGGCTCCCAGGTATCAGCAGAGAGATAACAGCTGTCATCTGCAGCATAGGTGTTTTTATGTGCTTTGGAAGTGGGCGGGAGGTTGGGTGTGTGATGGCTTTCCAGGTGCAGAGGAGAGCTGCTGTTCGTGCATGTTTGTCCTGGAATGCTGAATTCACTGAATGAATACCTTGTGAAAACTGGACGTCAAATGATTTTCTGCAGCTGAAACAAGAGGTCCTTGTCATCAGGTCTGAGCACATGGAAAAATCAATTCTGCCACCTGCTGGTTCCCTTTTGAATGACATCGAGCCTGTTAACATCAGGTTTTAATTGGCATGCCACAAAGCTTATCCAATTTGTTTTTATCACCTTAAAAATAGTCCAAAAAAGAGAATCATCTTGATTTTTAAAGACACTTTATCTGATTACACCTGGATTATCACAACAGTCTTTCTGCTTGCCTGAACTGAAAATCTATAGATTGACTCCAGATTGCACAGGCTGCCATCAGTGTGTGAATGCTGTAGAATGGTGAGGTGAAGCAGACACTCCAAAGCACTTTGAGCAGTCAGTAGACAAGTAAAACAATATAGAGATGAAATCCATTCAAGAGTCCCAAGAATATCTGAAAGGACAATTTTATTTTAATTTCGTACAATGCTGTATTTACAGCTCGACAATATGGACAACTCCGTATTGATTCAGTCACCCCAATTAGAAAGAAGTTGTTATCCAAACAAAAAAGCATGGATAACTAAAAGAGCTTAAATCAAGGAACAATAAAAAGAAACAAACTTTTGATTATAGGTGATATAATTTAAAAAAAAAAAGTGTCTGAGTGACAGTTCTATCTGCACTGAAACAAAAACAAAACATTTCTAAAATGAAATGTTCACACTGAGACTGCCTTGCTAAAGGTTACCAACAAACTTTTAGTGGCTGCTTCTGATGGTTTGTGCTCAGTCTTTGTACTCCTGGACCTTACTTCAGCCTTTAACAGCATCCTGTCAGACAGACTGACAGACTTAACCATCTATTTTGTTGTGAGCACTTTCATGTAGGAACTATTCTATAATTGTTCTACTATTACTAATTGATCTACTCGTCGATGGGAGGCTAGTTAACCAAGTTAAGTTAGCTAATGTCACAGCTCAGTCAATGCTGCCATTAATGTTTATATTTCACCCTGTCACAGGATTAAGCCTTTTGTCTATGATCAGATGGATGGTTTCTTCTGCATGGTGAGGTGTAGTTTAAAAGAAAGTAGTAAAGAGAAAAAAAAGATCCTCTGACTTTTCATCAAGTATGGATGTTGAAAGACATGGGTAGCCTATTTTCCAGTCAGACAGGCTGTAATGCAAATGTGTTTGATCACAGTATGGGGCATGTATCCCATACTGAGTTTCTGAAACTTGAGTCAGCATGGGACTAAAGCTCAGCACACCTATGCTGCTTCAGTTTGGACCTTTCTTTGTTTTAAATCTCTCATCTCTCAAAGTCTCCCAGGTCCCCCAACTTGCACTTTGTGTAATAAAAAAAAATGCAGTACAGGCATCCTACAATATTGCTTGTTTGTCTTATTCACACTTTCATCTGCAGTAAATTTAGTCACACTTTTGTGTTTTCTCATTTCACTTTTCTTCTTGTCTGAAGAGTTGAGCCATATAGATGTTGCAGCAACTCTCTCCTGCTCCGGGCAAGCCAACAATGACAGCCTGTGCTTGAAAGGTCAAAGAAGCAAAACAGCACAAATCTTATTAGAATATGGGCAACAAATTAAAAAAGATGATATTTTACATTTGTGTGACAGTAAGATGGGTAAGGAAGCAGGAGGTGGATGCCTCAGAGTTCAGCTCATGGATGTGGTTATAAGTCTGCCAGAGATGATAGGGTGACAGGAGCTGCAGGCAAACAGCTTAGATGGGATAAAAAAAGGCCTTCCTTGGTTTTAATCCCACATGCAGGTACAGTGCACAGCAACAACAACAACACACACACACACCTCAGCATGCACACGAGCTCACTTTGCTCACATACGCTTGTACACCAGGCAGATGGCATAATCAGCCTGCTCGTCACTTGTGTCTTTTTGAAGGCTAGATAGCTGAGGTGTCAGCACTGTGGATAGTGCTGAATAATTTCACAGGACTGATTCATACCATAATGAGGTGTTTGATGGACACATTTGTTACATAAGATGCAGAAGCGTCTGTGACCTGATTTTCATGTTTTTGATGCAGGGATCTGAGCTAACAGCTGGGTAAGCGAGAAGCAGGCACATGGCAGCTCTCTAACCTCAACATGTGATGCAGATCAGGGAGTAATAATGTGATTCTTTACTGGCCTCTGCCTGGAAGTTCTCCTTTCAAGTTTTTGGTCTGCTCAAAGAGGTCAAAGATCAGCCTGGAGCTGGAACATAATCTCTGTCTCACTTAATCGTCAGCAAGTTTCACATCCAGTAATTCTTCTGGAAGGACACCATTTTGCTACAAGGCTGTTTATATGTAACGTTTTCTGTGCCTGTAGTTGTGGTTTGAAGGACAAAACGAGCCGTGGATATTAAGTCCTGCAGATGTGGTTTTACTGAATCAAACGAAAGCTATACAAGGCTACATGCAAGGCAAGTACAGCTAATCTCTGCAGCACATTTTCCAAATTTTGACTAAACCGAATGGTTGAATTATCTAGGAAAGTATTTCCAGTACTAAGTATGTTTTCATGTATAGTCTTTTTTCAACGAACCAAACTCTGTCCCCTTAAAGTGGACCAAAAAATTATTTTTGCTTTTCACATTAGTCATGTCGACTAATGTGAAAGAGATCCCCGTTCTCTCACAGCAAGCTATTTGGAATCGAAAGTAGTTTTCCGAGCTGTTTTCCAGCTTCTGAAGCTGGAAGTGACAAATAGAAGCCCCTGAAGTCGGAATTCCAACTAGTCAACTTGGTCGTCTGCAGAGGACACCGAGTTTGCAAATCAAGATGACTGCCCAGAGCATCATCTGTAAATAAAAGCTGTGGTTTTGTGTGTGCTTTTGTTTTTTCTGTGTCCAATTTAGTAAGCCAGATACAAAATACTGCCTTACTGCTGCCTATAGACATATAGCTTTGGTCTTGTTGAAATACCACGTAATGTGTTGTTTATCAACTGGTGCTGCTTGTAACCAGTCGGTGTTGCTATAACAACAATGACTGAAAAATGTTACAAATGACTTTGTCTTGTGTTAGGGCAAATAGAACGCATCCAAGTCTGTTTCCACCAGGCGTGATGTCGCTCCAAGTCTTACTAGTACCCATCGAATGCAGGATCTTTCTGGTCCTCTTCAGCTCTGATGAGGCCTCCGTCATCTTTCTGCTCACATTCAGACCTTTTCTGCTTTGAATTATCAGTAACATACACAGTAGTTAGAGTAGCCCACAGACATAAAGAAAATCAAAATAGAATTGTTCAGATTTCATGTGAACACAAAAAGATATTGAAGAAACTTGTTGTTTCAAAGGGGTCTGAGTTTGTTTGCTGTGTTCACATACATGCAAAAATGCTTATTAATTGCCCTGAGTTCATTTGGACAGCTGAAAGGTCCCGAGTGTGAAAACACCCTCCTTTTGTACAGGACTGTATCTACCAAGGAGGACACTAAGATCATGTCCTCAGTACTGCATGTAACAGTCTGTCCAATGCAGAAGGTAAAAGGAAGTGACTGCAGCATCCACCTATCCGCTAGATAATGGAAGCATGGATATCATTAATCCATGGAATTATTCAGACAATTTAATGAGAACCCAAGCTTCCTGGAATAATGTTAATTCTCAAAAAATGATTACATTAGAGGTGTAAGCTATAAAAAAAATATCCCTTCTGATTATATCTTCTTGTGAACAAAATAAGCCTAGAGTGCCTTACTGTATATGCTGGAACCTGGACTCCAGGATCATCTTGAAACCTCTGAATAATGTACAAAAACCACTGTAAACACTTTGTGAAGTACTGCACACCACCCGTCAGTAGATGATGCTAGAGAGCCGTGCAGAGCAGAGTGCTTCCATTACCATGGTGATGATGTGCATGCATTATGGTGTAGATGTGCTGCTGCTGCAGGCTCAGTGTTCCCATAGAGAATCTGAGAGGAGACAGAGCTCAGGGGTCTAACGTGGGCCGACCCATTAGCCTGCAGGGAACAATCCAAATCCCCCTTTAAATAGACAATGGTTGATTTGACTTGGCGCCTTGAGCCGGTGCATGGGGAGTAGGTGCTTAGGCTGGCTACGCTTGCCTGAGCAACATTACAGTCAACATCTGTCTGATAGAGACCCATTTAGAAGGCCTGTTGTTAGCAACCAAAGCATCTCATCACAGAAGCTCTTTTAACAGCAGGCTTTGAAACCTTGAAGGCTTTCAGTCTTAGCTGTAAGACAGTATTAGAAATTAATGTCTATGCTGTTTTCTTAACATCTGACACTTAGTTTTCACAATGTGGAAAATGACTTTGAACCACAGCAATCAAGCCTATTTTTTGGCAAAATATATGTATCTTTATTAATAATACATCAAACGACTATATAGTATGATGAAGAGATGACCTCACAGATGAGTGTTGTCTGTGTCTACTGATGTTTGTGCCTTACAAAATTTTGTTGTCACCTTGATCTGCTGCCTTCAAGTTGCCACTGACTTAATGCAGCTGTATGTAACGGTAATGCGTCAGTGGGGCAACATTCATGACAAGGTCATTTCACCTGACACCTGTTCAACCTGTTTAAATTTAACAGAGGTCAATGGGCAATCATTTGCCAAATAAAAATAGACATAGATGACAGAATTTTGTTGACCTTAATGTTAGTATCAGCAAGGTTTGGTTCCAAGGTTTAAAATATTAGCATTCAGGAGTCCTGGCCAACTGGTGAATAGTCAAAAGAATATGTGTAAGTTATATGTGATTGCTGTGTTGTAGCCACAGAGGAAGGAGAAATCTGAACCTTCAAGCATGGCCTGATCTGTTTTTCTCAGCACCAGTGATGACCTTGCCACTCTGTCCTGAAGACTGGACACAAGCTTTGGTCTTCTGCCATTTTGAAAGGTAAAACATTTCACAGAATCAGTTTCAAAAGGGGCAGAATATAAAGTTTGTTACATTTGTCAGCTGCAATTCAAGACACAGCAGCAATTTTCCTACATGGTAGTGTCCTTTAACTCCTCTTTGTTACACCATACTGGCCTGCTTGCAGTGTAAGAATGAAAGAAGCCTGTGAATATTCTCATTCATCCAGGTCATGGTTATCTCAAGGAAATTCAAATCCAAGAGGCTTCATCAGTTCATGCTCGCTTGACAAGCCTAGTCTTGGATGAGAGGTGAAACGTCTTCAAAGACAAATAACTAAGTCCAGCTGCATTTGATTGAATTTCCTTGAGATATGTAAGAATGAAAGCAATGATTTTCACTGTCCATTTTTTCTGTTGAGTTTAAATTTCATGAATCTAGTACTGCTGTTTCACCTTAGATTTCATTTTTAGGTTTTAAAGCCTGTTAAGCTTAAAATGCTAGGTCCCCTTTGGGTGCTGTTACTCCTGTTACTCCTACCATCTCTATTGCATTTCTGACGGTGCACATTCCTAATCAGCTAAATTTTGGACACAGGAAGAGTGCCATTCATGTTCACTGACACTGCCCGGCTTATCTGAGCACTAACTTCTGATTTCAAAAACTGTCCCCTTTTGGATGTTGAGGAACACGCTCCAGTGCACGAGCAGGCCATTATTTACTGTTGGCATTTGCAGCCCATTGACTCTGTGTAAACTCAAGTCTTCTCATCAATAAGCACGTGGTGCATCCATCCCTCTTACAGCAGCCATTTATTGACAGTTGAGCTTTTGGGAGATGCTGCAAATGAGAGCCTCCTTCATAAAAATGCCATCTGATCACTATTAGCTTTGATCGGGTGGCATCGGGCCATTGTTAACAAACGCTTCGATTGGAAGCTTGCCATACAAAATGAATAGCCATCTGCTGTGGGTATAGTGGCTGTAAACAGCTTCAGATGGCTGTGCAGAGAGAGACAGAGGTATTTATCAGCCAGTCATCGTCAGCCCTGTTTGCTCTGTGCTCTCTCTCTCTCTCTGGTTCTCTCTTTTAATTGTTTCTCACTCTTCTCCTTCAGCTCTTCCACTTTCCTCTCTCTGCTTTTTTTTTTTTATAACTCTGTACTTTATTTTGGTTCCATCCCTCAGTACAGGATTAAACCAACAGCATACATTTTAGACATTTTTTTTTTATCTAGGTTGACAAATGACCATGACAAACAACTTTATACAGTATGCATCTTAGTAAGTCGTGCCAGAATTCTGTCATTCATTGAGACTTAAAGGATAAGACTGGTTTTATTCTATATTTTCCTCCTCAGCAAATCCGATGAAAATCCCCAAACCAACAGTGCATTAGTTTGTCTCTCACTACTACTCGATTTGGCCAGCCACTCTTGGGCATTTTTCTCCAAGCCCATTGACCCTGTGTGGAAAAGTCTTTTCATATCTTTAAAAATAAAGACAGGGTTGTTCCCTGACCAATACCAGCATTGCAAATTCATCCACGTTCCTCCAAGCCAGCAGCGTCCTGTACACCTCTAAACAACTTAACAGGTTCTACTGCCAAAGTAGCCACCATCCATACACAGCAAGCATCTTGTGTAAGTTCAGTCCAGCTACAGTATAGCCACCTGGAATAGTTTAGATTAGTTACATCAAGGGTGCCGACAAAGAATGCATCAAAACTGTACACTTGATTAGAATGGAGCTGTTATTACCGTAATGTGCTTTTTAAGTAAGTAAAAATGTCTGCTGTGAAAAAGACCTCTGGGGCTCTCAGAGCACTGAAAAAGCTATAGCTTTGGATACATATTATATATTTGTTAGTACAATAAATTCATTGTCTTTTCATTGGAGTTATTGATTGATTATTGAACACAGAACATCACCAGATTTGTCTTTTAGGTATTTTTTTTTAAAATAATAAGCTTGTTTAATTTTTGTTGGTCGGCTTTCTAAAAACAAATCAGTCTTAATTCTTATTCTCATCCTCATTATTCCAACCTGCATTTGCTACACACACACACGCGCGCGCATACACACACAGTAGATAAGCCATTTGGGAGAGTATCATTAGCATGAGTGTGAGTGTAATGTTCCCATATGGCATGAAAACATAAACTGTGTGTGTGTGTGTGTGTGTGTTGGCCAGGTTTGAAAAGGATCTTTCATCTTCCTCTGACAAAAGAATTCGTCCAGTCAGCACAGCTGTCTATTTGCCGCCTATTTTTCCCAGCGCGTGTCCCGATTAATCCGAACGTTGTGCCAAACAGCTAAGCGTTCTCTTCCACCTCTCCTTTTATTCCTGCTATTTTGACCTATCAGTCTTTTGCACTGTCTTCCTCTCTGTTTCCTCTTAGACAATCTCATTCCTGCTCTTTTTTTCCCTCTTTTCACTCTGATCTTTCCTTCTCCGCCCACTTCCTCTCCGGCCTGCTCTCTTGTCTTCTGCTCTATCATTGTTCCCTCACAGTTTTCTTCTCCCTTTTCCTTCTGTTTCTGTCCTGCTTTCTCTTTCTCTGAGTCTGAGTGTCTCTGTGTTTCCTCTCCTCTCCCCATCCTCAGAGCCCTCAGTCTTTTCTCTGCTATGTAACAGAGAGTGACATGTTTGGCAGTTCCTCTACTCTCTCCTCTCATAAGGAATTACAGTCGTGACCCACTTCCACATGCAGCCACTGTCACATCTACATGGCTGTGGAACAATTTGTGTCACAAACTGCCAAAGAGAAAGACATGCAAACTAGTGGACCACCCTAGCTGCATGGATGTTATATAATATTTGAAGTAATGTCTAGCTACTTAAAAGGAATTCAAATGACTGCTTTGTTGACTTGTGTTTTTAAAAAGTTGTACTGATAAAAGTTCAGCTTTATTTGTCAGGTCTGAATTTGAGTTACTTAATTACAAAAACTGTTGTTGTTTAGCTCTGCCCACTAGGTTAAATTTAACCATTGAGGTTATGTTGCAATTACTGAATGTCTAATCTTGGCATTACTAGCTTAGTTCGCAGCATGTCATCTTAATCTCAAACTTTTATTAGTGTCACTTTGTCTCAATGCAGTAGTGGTCTGATTAAATATCAAATGAAAAAGGTCAGATGTTTTAGTGGAATAAACAAAGCAGTTCTACTTGTTTCCTCCTGTAGCTGGTATTCTGCCTTTATCTGCACAATGCCTCTGACTTCTCAGAGGTGCAGTGATGTTGAGCTTTTCCCCAGAAACAAAGAGATTACCATACATAGTGTAACTCTCAATGTCATAGACAGGATGTCTTTGTTATTAGAAAACCTGATCTGAATCTTGAAAACTTCATTACTGAATATTTGCATTTGCTTTGTGATCTTCAGCAGCATTATGTCTTTAATTTGATAAAACCGGAAAGGACCCTGGTGACGACGGTTATTAGAATATTTCAATTACCTTTCTCATTACTCATGCAGTACTTCATTATTTTGTGATCTTGTAACTCATTTACATAGTGATGAATGGAACTTTTTAATTAGTTCTTGCTGCGGCCTTGAAAACAAAGCACAGCTGAAAAATTGTTTGTGACCTCTATGTTTAAGAATGTGAATGGATGAATTTTTCTTTACTCTGATGTGCCTCTCCACCATTACTATGGTTATCACATGTTTGGTATTGAAATATTGTATATCATGACTTTTATGGGGGCTTCAATCTTAAGATGACAAGTACAAGTCTCCCTAGCACCTCACTTTCAACACACTAAGACCTTCACTCTCAAGTCCAACATCAATCTTATCACAACCCTAATTCTAGGCCCATCCTTTAAAGAACGGTGTTACATTTTTTGAAAAATACTTAATTTATTAGTTGCTGAGATTAGATGAGAGCATTAATACCCTTTTTTTTCTTTATGGTAAATGTAAAGCTACTGCCAGCAGACAGTTTTCTTGAATTAGAATTTCTTGGCAGGGTGCAGTGACTTCTTGTAGTCCTTTGTGTTAAGCTAAACTAACTGCCTACTGGCTGGAGCTTCACACTTAGCTTACAAATATTAGAGTGGTATCAGTGTTCTCATCTGACTCACAGCAAGAGAAAGAGAGAGGAAGAATTTTATCAAAATGTTGAAATATTCACTTAAACTCTGGTCCTCAAGAAACTAATCCTTAAAATTTGAAAGATGAAAATGTCCATTATTTGAATGCCCAAAGTTGGTTCACTTAAGGACAAAATCAAAGCACTCACCAACCCACACAAGGCAAAAATACAACATGCGCACACACAGTCAGTAGATCTGGCACCGTAACATGGACTGGTGCCATAATCTGTGGATGCCACATTTCTCTGGGCTTTGTGACATTGCTGGACTTGCAGCTCTGAGAGTTTCACACCCTGCTTTCACTGTGTGCTGAGGCTGTATGACTGTGTTTTTTAGCTGCTTTATGTCAGGACAGAGAGAACTTTTTATATGCGGCGTAGTTTCACCTACCAGTTTCAGAACACAGAGAGAGCTGAGTATTTTACAGTATCTTCCTCTGTTATTACAAAGAATTGAAAGTATATTTTTTTTCATTTTCAGTTTTTAAAAGTCAGTGGAAGACAGCCCACAGACTGGTAGCTGAGACTCACAGAACAGTGAAACAGAAGTTTTTAAAGGACAAAGTGAACTCGACCTGTTTGAGAGGTGAAAACAAAGCAGACAAACGTTTGGAGAATTTAAGTGTTGTTAAGAAAGTGTGACGAGAGCCTGGTAAGTGCCACCCAGCAGGTGGAATTTTATTTTCAGTTTTTAAGTTGAGTGGGATGACTCAAACATACCCAAACCTTTTCAAATGATTATCTGGTATTAGTGGTTTTACTGCTTAAAAGTGTCATTGCAGTGTGTAGACCCTTGGTTTGTTCCTCTGCTTTCCTTTGTCTCTTATTGTCTTGAATTTCAGATTCCCCACTGCCCTTTGTGTAGTCCATGTATTTTGGCAAACAGTTTAAGAAACTGTGCTTTTTTTATATTTTCATTTCTACATGAGTGATTCATGGAGATCTTAACTAACTCAGAACAGTAAATAAATGACAATATCATTCTGTAAATGAAGTAAAATACAGTAAATGTTTGTTGGAGGATCACATCTGACATTATCAGTTTTTTTAAAGCTTTATTTGAGGCATACTATCTTCAAAGTAGACAAAGCTTAGCTTATTTCTTAACAGGGTTAATACAAATGAGAGTTATATGTTAACCCCCTGTAATAAACCAGTAATACTATACATATCATTTAAGTCTCTTTTTCATGCTTGAAGTACATTTTGTACTGTTAACTGAAGGTAACCTGTGCAGTTTTTGACCCCTGTTGTACATGCACATGTGATGTAATGACTCCGGTTTCACGCTCTGTTGCTGATCAAAGACACACAGGCAGGTGAATGCAAAAAATCCTGGGTTACTGAAGATATTTTTCACAGGAAAAAAGAAAAAAAAAATGAAATACAAGGGTCAAAATTCCGAGGATTCACCTTTATAATCCAAAGATTATGAAAAAAATGAATGAAAAATCAAACTTAATTTTCAATTTTCAAGGGAGATGCAGCGCTTAACATGTTTGATGCTGGTGATCCTGTGGGTAGTGCAGCTTGTGGAGGGCTGTCCTAATGCCTGTAAGTGCTCCAGGAAGTCTGGTGAAGGAAAGTCAGAGGTCAATTGTCATAAGAGGGGGCTTCGTGCCTTCCCCACCAACCTGCCCACTGATGCCTGGATTCTCAAACTCGGTGAGTACCTTGTGGTTAACCAAACTCCTAAGACTGGGACATTTGAGGCATTTGATAATTCATGTGACTTTTACTCTAGATATACAGGAACTTTTAAGTAACCAAGTTTCTTACTGTTGTGTAAAGGTGAGAATGGCATCACAGACCTGAAGGCCTTCGCTCTGAAATCTGTTCCAAAGATTGAGAGCATCAATCTGGAACGAAATGCCATCAAGTCAATTCACCCTCAGACCTTCTCTGGTGCAACGCGACTGATGCTTCTCAATCTTTATGGCAACCACATCACCAGCCTTCCACCGAGGGGATTTCGGGTAATAAAGAGTCCAAGAAGGAATTATATGTATAGCAGTCACACTGCAATAAAATTGTTGTTTCAAATTGTTGTTTCATCCATCTCTCTAGGACCTCCTGAACCTTCGCTTCCTGATGCTGGGACAGAACCAGATTGGGATCCTCAAACCTGAGATGTTTGCGGGAATGAGGAACTTGTCAGACTTAGACCTTCCTCTCAATGCATTGACAACGCTCCCATCTAATGCCTTTAAGCCTCTGATCGCACTCAAAGTTCTGGACCTTTCCATGAATCGCATTCAGAGGATCTCTCCTAAGGCCTTCACTGGCCTAAGCCAGCTCCTGTTTCTCAACTTAGACAATAACAGGTCAAAGCATATGCCCACAGTGGATACTTTTTACGTACGATAACGTTTTAATGCCAAACCTGCTGTGGTTGTGTGCAGTGAGAAGTAAACTCCTATATCAAGCACACTGAAATGTCAGGGCCACTTCACTATCCCTGGATTTATGTTGGATGATAATATAGTGCACAATTTACATTCATAAGTGCCCTATACTTTGTAATGAAAGTATGGAGTTGAAGGACGTCCATGCATGCATTCACTCAATGAAATCCAAAGTTTTACAAAACCACACAGATGATGCACAAAAGCATTTTCAGATCTGATGTTCTAATTGGCAGAATGTCTGTCTCTTCCAAAACTGTTACAACAAAACAAAAGCAAAACGAAAACAAAACAAAAGACAACTACTGCAACTACTATCTTCGGGTTCTTCCTGAAATGACTAGTGCTGTCATTGTTATTGGTCTTAGGGCATATTGGTCATCACTGGGTCCATCCCCACTTTAGCATAAACTCTGCTGAATGGCAGCAAGCAGCTACTGTTTTACCTTCACTCTGATTTCTACATTGAGGAGGCAAAACTTAGTTTGCACTCATCGCCTGATAAGAGCAAAATGTATTATGTGTTCATACTGAACAATAGATGTTTACATTCATTTTAGATACAGTTGTTGTACTCTGTGTTGATTTTAATTAAGGAATTTTGACTCTCTCTCCACAACAGTCTGAAGACTATTCCAGTTGGAGCATTCAGGCCACTGCACTCTCTGGAGATGCTTGTTTTAGACAACAACCTTCTTTCCACACTGAGCCTGTCAGCATTGGATGGTCTGGGCAACTTACAGGTAACATATTGTGTATACACAAACTGAAAATCAGAATCACTTTCAATATGAAAAATAATCAGATCAGATTAATCAAAAGTTTCATTTTCTGTTGAGGTTTAAAATCAGCACCTTCTTGGTAATTTAAGATCACCTTCACAGCTGGGACAACTGGGTGACTTTACCAGTGAACATTTTTACATCCACCTAAATTCAGTCACCACACGCACCTGGCTGCTCGTACGCTCACTGCATTACAGATAAGTTTTGTGATTTGGTCAGCTAAATGCCTCAAAAATAAATGTGCTGAGTACTGAACCAGGAACTCTACCTGAGGAACAACGAGCTGGATCACCTGCCACCTGACGTGTTCAGGAACATGGCCAGGCTTTCTCAGTTGGCTCTCAGTGGAAATCGCCTGAAGACAGTGGACGGAAACATGTTCGCCCATATGCCTGGTAAGACTACCACCAGCGTGCCTTTTTAGTGTCCCATTTTCACAGGAACAAAGGAATGACTCATAATAGTAGAAGGAGAAATGACCACATACTTTACTGTTTCCAGCACGATTCATTTTTAGCATTCATTTTTTTTATAATTTATTTTTTCTGACCTCTCTAAGACTTGAAGAAGCTGTACCTCCATGACAACCCATGGCAGTGTGACTGTAACATCACCTCCCTGGTGCAGTGGATGGGACAGACCAAGGCCACTCTGTCACCACAGGGCGCCCTGAGATGTCAGAGTCCTCTGGAACTCCGGAACAAGAGTTTATTCAGCCTTCAAGCCAACAAACTGCTCTGCCCTGCCTAACCCCAGAAAACCTCATGGCCCATGGATTCAAACAAACCTCTACTTTGTATACTGAGCCTGTCTTTGAGAAATCATATGAGAAGCAAGGTCACTCCACAAAGCTCCGATGAAGTCAATAATTTTCCCTGTTGGATTGTATCCTGCTCCTTCTCTGCTTTAGGGTTAGGGTTAGAGAAGCATATTGATGCACCCAGCTAAAAATCCTGCATAAAACATCAGGTTGGCTTGACCAACATGTATTTATGAGTGTATTTTCAATGTATACTGGAGCACAAAACCCTTAGACTGCAGTGAAAGCATAAAAATCACTGTAAACTGAAGAAAGAACAAGTGCTGTCCCTTATCTCCAAATTCAACACTAAGATTAATATTATAATCTCATATTGCGCTTGTCAAATAGAAGCTACGCAGGTTTGGGAAGTGACGGATTACATGCAATGGAATTATATTAATCCGATTCCAGGAAATAGTTTGTCTAATCTTTCAGGGTTAATGTTAAAAAAAAAAGAAAGGCTTTTGGGTAGTGAGATGATCGACGCTGCCTGAATGTGAACAGCTGAAACTACAAGTGAAAAAAGCTACAGATAATCAAAATGTATTGGAATTTTAATCTCTAAATTAAATTCAAGTGAAATAACGAAGATGATCCAGGCTGATGTTGCCACGCAGCCCAACAGTGACGCACTATGTGGCTAAAAGTATGTGGATACATAAGCCTGTTACTGAACATAACTACAGTGGGCAATAACACAAGTTAGTCTATATAGCCCAGAATCACAAATCACAATTTGCCTGAAGTATATAACACCCTCTGTCCTTAGAGCCACAAAAACATTAATGAGGTGCAGCATAGATGCAGGGCTGTAGAGTGTGGCTCACACTGTTCCAGTTCACCCCAAAGTGTTGAGGTCTGGGCTCTATGCAGGTCAGTCAAATTCTTGCACATCAAACTTAATACTAAATATTTCTTTGTGCCCTGGTGCATTGTCAGGTTGGAACAAGAGAGAACCTTTCTCAAAACGTTGCCACAAGGCATCTGAAATATCCTTGTATGCTGTAGCATTAGTCTTTCAATGGGAACCACGACAGGAACCTTCTCTATACTTGATGAGGAACGAGGATCAAAAGTCAGTTTCTCACTGCCCTGTCAGTAGTACTTTCTAGGGACGAGTTTGCAGCATTGAACTTCAGTCATCTTTGAAAACACAAGCAAGGACTGGGTGCCATAAGCCAGAACAATGGGGGCAAAGATTTGGGACACTCGTTCTGTAGTGGGGGAGCTGACTACAACAATTAGAGTGAATGAGACAATCTAAACTTAAATTTTCTTTGATACCTGCAAACAAGCAAGAGTTTGTAACTAGTGTTTCTAACTAATATGTGTGCGTCTAGTCTAATAAATATTTTAAGAGCATTTCCTTTTACAGGAATGTTTTGCAAAGACCGTTTTAATAAAACATATAATTTTTTCATCCATGCCTGACTACTATCATTCTTCTTCTTCAGTGCCTTGGTACATTCCCAAGTTTGTAGCTGGGTTACCAGCAGCAGCTGTCATTCAGCCGAACAGTGTGAAATCAATAGCAAGATGTGAACTGCACCACCCGCATTCCATTTACTTCAAACATCAGAGTTAGTCTGTATGACATATGAAAGTATGTCTCAAAAACTGTTGTGTTTTTGTATATGTTTGTCTAATTAGGATGCTTCAGACGGAATGGAAATGCAAAGAGGGATGCGCAAAAGCGCTCCCCACTTTAGCTCCTGTAGCTCTATACTGGAAGAAAGGCCAAAGTATGAAAAGCAGACCAAAACTAAAATAAAATAATTTCCACGTTCTTTTGACCATATAGTGCATAAAGGGACTTAGACAAAGATAACAACCTGGCTTGCACTGCCTGCTGCCACAGTATATCTCTCCAGATGTAGAGAGTGGGAGGGTGAGTGTGTTGTGAAAGGGTGATGGGTGGGCTGGTGGGGTTGGGATGGGAGATGAAGAATAATGAAGCATGATATCCTGCCCTAAGCTTTCTGCAATTGACAAGACGACTCCGATCGACCTCCACACACAATGACTTTGACATGAAAAGGCCAGCATCTCCCACGTCAGTGGGGGAGATAATCGCCATAATTTCCACCTGCATTAAACCTGCTATTACAGGAGAGCGCTCTAGAGCAATATAATAGCTATGTTTTGTTCCAAGCTGCAGCTTTTCTTGCTTGTGTTGGTGGCTATGGCATATAATACAGCAAAGTCAAGATTTTTTTTCTCCTCCCCAGCGTTTCCTTTTTGGTGTGTTTATTTTAATTAGCTACTGCTAAATCTGTCATCTTTATGGAGCGCCCACTTTGATCACTGAGACCATACAGCAATGTCTCAGCAATTCACTAAATGGAAACATTTACCCCTCATCAGAATTTCTGATGATTTGATTTTAGATTTAAGTGTGAAATTACCACAGCAAACAACTGCTGCTGTAATGTGGACATCTACATATATGTGTATGACACATCTAAATAGTTTCTGCTCTTTACACAACATGTAGTGCAACATGTTAATGTGCTCTGGGTAGTTGAGATTCCTTTTACCATGCAAGAAACACCATTAAATAATGTATTATGATAGTGTGCTTGGGTACAGGATCCCACTGCATACTACAAGCATGCTTTTGGTTTTTTTTCATGGATACTTTTCAGAGACATGAGTTAAGAGAAAGACATTCACTTTGGAACTCGACACAAATGCACGATCTCTTTTTAAAACTAGAACTTTTCAGAGCTCATAAACCTGTTGTCTGGTAGGGCAGTCTTGTCTCATATTGATGATTCATTACATGTCATCAATACAGTCTAATATTACTTATAATTAGTTAGTTCTTAGTGAGCAATTTGTTTGGGCAATGTGAGTGTGTTGATAATCCTTGTTTTTATGTCAGTCAAAAATGTAAAAAAAAAAGATTATTATTAATATTATTACATTACTTGTTTCCAGTATTGAGGTGCAATTACATTCTTTATTTTACAACAACATACTAACCAAAAACATGTTATTCCTGATGAAGGTTTTAGCTTTTTTTAGCATCTTTCATTCTTTGTTGTTTTCTGCCCTGCAATTTGGTGTTTGATTCACTCTCACTGCTTGTTTCCAGCTGCAACAGGAAGCTGTTTTCATTAAAAGCTTTCATAAACCTGCTGTTAGGTATCTCCACATCACCACAAAGTCACTAATAGAAAAAATATAACTTAAAATTAACTTGTGAACAAAGTGGAGCATGTGAAGTGGAGAGCAAAAATTGGGCTTAGGCTCATCAGGTATAAACAACTCAACTTTCATGCTAATCTATTTGAAGGGGAAAATTGGTAGCTGTGTGCTAACATGCTCGCCAAACCAACTTCATAAAGGTTATGAAATGTCACAGCTTCAAAGTGGCTAAAAAAATCAATAAGTGCCGCTTTAAATTTTGGATGATGCGAGTAAATGGTGGGTGAAAGCCAGGGGGAATGGGGACCAAGCAGCATGGATGACAGTGTTTTTACATAAAAAAGATAAAGTCCTCTCAGTTCAGTGGATTGTACTGGCCCTGAATATGGAAAGACAAAAAGTGTGTAAGTAAAGTGTGTGTCAAGATAGTGTTGTGAATTTTTTTTCTAATAATATCCCGTCTAAAACAAAAAGATGTTAAACATTCAAGAAGAGGATTTAAAGAGTAAGTAAGTAAATCTTTATTTATATGGCACTTTTTTAAGACACAGAGTCACAAAGTGCCTCACACAATAAATATGGGGGTGTAAGGATGAAGCACACATCACACATTAATTTATTTCTGACTTTCTGACTCGCTATCACCCTACTTTTGCCAAAAAGTATGCATGTTTTGTGTTTATGTGTCTGCTGTGTCTGTCCACAAAAATATCTTCTCAGGTCCTCAATGGAACAACTAACTAGGACGCTCAGTAGGACCTTTGTGGGACAAACTATCCCTCGTCTTGACCCAGAAAACACAGCTTACAACTTTTCTTGTTTTTGGCATTAAATTGACCATTTTGACACATTCCTAAACCATTTCTTTTCTTTTTTTTTACTTTTATAGCCCATGTGGCTGACTGATCCATTTCAGTTGTTCCCAGAGTTCAAATTCATTGTGCATATGACTGCTCAGAATTGGCCTCATTAAGTAATCCATTTATTTAACCTGAGCAATGCCAGTGGGGCTTACATGCCTTGCTAAAGGCCAACTTCAGCCGTGTTGACTGAGAGGTTCTTTGGAAAATAGGGTCATGTACTGACGCCGCACAGGATGAACTGTCCTGTGACTGGAGGTGTGAGTCCTCCATTGTCCTTACACATGCACAATCTTGACTGCTCCTGCTCTTAGTGATATCATTTGGGTTAAATATTTTTTCACTTTAATTTTACACCATGAAAGAGGCCATTATTTCATGACAATAATTATCATTGCGCTGAGTTTCAAGTTATCTGGTTATTACACTGTCTTATTACTTATTTGTCTATTTCTAGTACCCAGAGATAAGGGACTATTCAGGTTACAGGATAGCATGGCTACTAACACAGATAGTAGTCTTTGTAGGCCAGCAGCAATATGAACAGACTATGTGCACAGGGGAATCAGTTTATGTGTTGTGTAATGGCTCAGAATATGATTGTTACTCCACTTCCTTCTGTTATTTTCCAGATAAATGGAACATTTTCCCAACATGGAATCATTTAAACTCTGTTTCGTAAAAGTTATTTCTCACAAGCAAACTAACGTTTAGTGTTTGACCACAGCCAGCCATCATGAGGATGAGAGCAAGGAGGTCAGGTCATCAGCACTGATCTGGAAGAGTGTCAAGGACAAGTCAGGATTTCACTGATGGAGAACAGAGAAAAAAGTTGAAAACGTTGTAAATACAGTGAGGAGAAAGACTTTCAAGGTGTATTTATTAGAAAGAGAAGAGTAGGTGGACGGGGATTAAGAAGGGGCCGAAAGGTGGTTAATAGCTTCCTGGCGTTCGAGGCAGAGAAGGCGATTTGAAATGAAAAAGGCTATTTTTGGCAGATGAGACAGTGAAGACTTTTGGAGATAATCTGGGGGCTCAACACTGCTATTTATCAGACATTAACTCCCCACAGAAAAACATCACCTAGACATGCACCGATCAGCCACATTAAGACCACTGACAGGTGAAGTGAATAATATTAATAGTCTGTTTACAATGCAATGTTCTGTGGGGAAACCTTGGGTTCTGGCAATCACGTGGATGTTCTTTAACACAAACCACCCACCTACACATTGCAGAGCAAACCCCCACACCATCCCCCTCGTCCTGCTCCTCCAGATCTGGACTTTCGTAGTTATGCTAAAAGAACATGAGATGACACGTCAAAAGCAAAAAATGTTATGTTCATATGCCATTTTGTGAGACCAGATTATTCTGTTCAACCTTTGCTGAACAGCAGCTACAAGTGACAGTTGCTGAGTAATGGAGGATGCTATAAAAGTCATAAAATAAGTACACTGACATCAACATCAAATATAAAGTTTACTGACAGCACCTGGTCATACCAGACCAAGTTGGCCCATAAACGCAAAACCTCAGAACCTGTCAAATGACATGAAATGAAAAATACGTAAATGAATCTTTTATGTGTATTGTATCTACAGGAGTGTGACAATGCAATATTAGCACAAAAAGATTACAGACAAATTCAAACACATTGTGCTTCGTTTTTTTTTTAAAGTGTACTTACTTTTCTTCAGGTTAGTTGTAAAAAAATGAATACCTCAACCTGTCCAGCTGGCAGAGTAAATTGACTTTGCAATTATGTATGTATCGCATTGAGCTACACATAAGAAGGAAGAGACGAGCAGACAGGGATTCCAGCTCAGCGTGGTTTAGCACAGTCCTGCTGCTGCGGCACTGTTACAGTCAACCACTGTAGTCTGTGTTTGCATTCAGCTCGCAGGCTACACGCCTTTTGGTTTAGCCATACAGGTGACACATTGCAGTTGAAGTCACAGGCTGTTATGTGATTCCATTTTCACATGTCTGTCGGGATAAGAGCCTAAAAGCCTCAAAACAATTGAGTTGTTCAGTTGTATCACCGTATGTTTACTTCTGTCACTCATTCACGAATGCTTTCTTATTTTATTTTTATATTTAAAAGCAATAACAAGAAAATAAGAAAATCCTACGTGGGATTCATGAAATGTGTGCTGTATGCCAAGTCTGTTCTGCCCCACCTGAGTATGTTGATAAACTGCATTTAATCTCACATTGGGAGTATTTGCCAGGCACTTTGCAATTAGCATATGGAAACGCCCCAGTAAACCCATACAAAGGCAGCAGACTTTAGGGCCCACTGATGTTCAGCAGCTCTCAAAATGCACCTGGACGACCAGGACCATCAGACAAACAGAAATAATTTCAGAATCCTTTCTGTCTTCAGTACAGGTCTAATTCATTGCACAATCTCAACAAAGGTGTTCTGGTTAAAATAAGTCATTGTGGGGTTGTAATACCGTATTCATGTCAGGTTTCACAAAATCATGAGCCCCTTGTTTGTGTGTTTGTGTGATGGTGTGTGTGTGGGTGAGTGTGTGTATGTGTGCAGGCATATTGGCCTAATTATGCTAAAAACATTATGCTGTTATATAAGATGGACCTAATTATCTTTAGCATATGAAAACATTTAAATTGAATAAATAGATAAGTGTCTAACATTTTCTTTTTTTTTCTTTTCAAAAGTAAAAGTAAATTTTTCATAGTTAGTGTTTCTCAGCACAAAACAAAAGCTGGCTTTTGTGCAAAGTGGCCAGGTGTGCCATTTGATCTGAAGTATTGATGAATGCCACAAAAGTTTTAAAATCGTTTGCATGCACAATTTAAAAACAAATCTGTGCATACACTCGATTCATGCATGAGGCTCAATGCATTTCTTATGGTCACTGAATAGTCATCAGTTTGCAACAGTCAAAGTTTTGGTTTGATTTTATAAAGTATGAGCAGAATATGTAGTGTTGAAATAAGCAAAGCCTTATTGTGAGAGGTAAAATAAATTTACTATTTACTATGTGTACCTTTAAATGTAACTGTTCTTTTATATATATATGTTCTTGCAGATAACATCAGAAATGGGGACAAATGCCATTTTATGATTAATTATCTGCAGTTCTTTGTTTAAAATAAACAGAAAAACCTTCATTTCAAACACCAAATAAATGAAAACAAGATAAATAAATGTACTTAGGCACAATGGCACTTTGTGCTAAAAGATGGCTACATTTTTTTGAGTTTCACGACCATTACAACTGACTCATTTCACTATCAGAATTGTGGTTTGATGAAGCTGATAGGTATAGTAGGTATGTTTTGTTTGTTCTTAATGTACAATTTTAATGAATTACATTGATAAAATAAGAAAGTCGTGAGTTTATTTCAACGTCTCGTCTGGCCTGAGTGGAGCAGAGTGTCAGAGAGTGAGGCCTGGTTGAGGTGCAGAATGTGTGTGTGTTTAGAGGAAGCAGTAAAATATCTGATGTTGTTCCTGCTAACATGCAGCATTCCGTTGAGCTTGCACAAAGTCATTCCATATTAATCTTTGATAGACATGCATACTCCGATACAACAGACTGTACAGCATTCAGTCTGTATGGGCACTGTGCTACACAAACACAGAGTGTAGCCAATAACAAAGTGACAGATGACTTTGAGCACGCTCAACTTCTAACGCTGCTTTGCTATCACAACACCATCACTCTTTCCCACTGTTGCTATGGTAACCCTTGCTTATGTTTGCAATTCCCACAGATGTGTATATGCTGTGTATGTGTTCCCTACCATGCTGGCTGTCACATGTTTAACCTCCCTGCTGCTGCACACCAGAAAAGCTGTGTTTCAAGGACAGAAGATACAACACATATAGTGAAGGAGAAACCAGCTGATGTAACAGGATGCATTTCATGTCAAAACAAGTTGGTGTTATTTTTTATAAGACTAGGCAGGAATAAGACACAAGACACTATTATCACCACCGCCTTGCAGTTGTGAGGTGTTGTACACATAGCCCACATCACACCAGTGAATTTCACCTGTTCACACCTTTGACAGCAGCAATGCTACACGTGCTGGATGCTGACAAGCTCTGTGGAGGCTGAAGGGAAAACTCATAAGATACCATAATAAAGTAACTCAATCAGAGGAAAGCTGCAGACGTCCAGGATTCAATTTCTGGACATCATTTGAAGTCATGTGGGTACTAACAGGGTCTTGGGTGGCACATACACAGGGAGTTCACTATCGCCCTCACAGCAGGTTTATGAATAATACTGAGGTCGGTGATCTGGAAAAAACCAGCACCATTTAAGAGTTCCATTGTGTCTGTTGGAATCAGCAACCTGTGTGTGTATGTGTGTGTGTTGGCGTTGTGTATGTATGGCTGAGATGACCAGCAGCCGGGGACCTGGATGCTTTTGTCTGAGATGCCTAGTCTGGCTGCTGTGTATAGGAATTTTTTGAATAGTGTTATGGTAATATGCTTGAAATGTGACGGGCTTTGTATAGATGCTTTTGGAACCACAATCAAGTGGCAGTTTTTCCTGTTTCAGTGAGGAAGTGTGGGCGTTGAGGTGATGTCTTGGCAGCAGTTGACGTATTGGGTCAGTGGCTTAAATGTTGTCAGGTGTCAAGGTGGAAATGTAGATTGAGAATCGATCTATTTAAGTTCTTCTGAGTACGAATATGAGTGAGTCACAAATGTGGATGTGATGTCAGATAGTCTGGGATGGTGAGAAAGATTGTGGTCATAATAGTAATGTGAGTTGTACATTAAGTTGTTGCGCTGACATTTAGCCAAACCAAAGCATCCGCTGCCATAGCATCAGATTTTTTTTCTCAGGCTGTGAGGAAAATTCATCCTTTGCACTTGGCCATATACATAATTTTAATTTTCTAAATGTGACCCGATGGCAGACATGAAGAGTAACTATGTAGAAATGTCAGTCCTCTCACTGATGGTCTCGTTTGCTTACGTAGGTCTTACATAGGCATCAGCATTAAAGTGAGACTGTTTCATAACCAGTTTAAACCAGCTCCATGTACTAGGTTGAAGTGACGATGAAAATCAGTCATGAAATGTCATCCAGACTTGAGCTACTGCAAAAATTATAGACAACATGGCGTAGCAGTGCGCAACTGCAGCCTTGCAAAACTGCGAGCATGACTGTAGAGTTTGATCCAAACAAGTAAGTTGGTGACTCACTAACTAAAATAGTTAAATATGGAATTTGTAATGTTGGTAAGAAGTTCATTTGTCGATTTTTCTGCTTAAATTGCTACTCAGGTTGTACAACCCACTTTACTTTCACCCACAGCCTTCGCTGCTGATCAACAGTACCATGTTTAGAGACTTCACTGAGTGACTTTTTGCCGTGTTTTTTTCTTACAGTATCTCAATCTGTAAATTCTGAAATTTCAGTCGTTTAAAAAAATGGACCATACATCAATCTATCTTTCTTCTGAGCCATTTATCCACCTGCTTATTCCACACTATATTGTTTGAGAAGCGTGAACAGGACAGCTCACCAATCTGTTAGAAAAATATACCTCGGCTCGTAATGATCAAACTGCCATTCAACACCATATTTCACAGCAGGCCAACAATATTCCAAGATGTCCCTATTATTAATGCTGAAAATAGATGAAGATGGAAGTTTTTTTTTGTTTTTTTTTTTTTTAAATGCTATGCCAATAATTTATTAAAACATGCTTTTTCAACACATTCTTCTCTATTCTTATCTTCAGGCTCTGAGGTAGGTGACCCTGACTCTGTTTTTGTTCATAAATAGTTTCTTTCCTGTTTGCTTAACATCTGCATGAATGCTCTGAAAACCATTTCCCTTGGGGCTCATTTTAATGACCAGAACAACAAAAACATGAATTAATGATCTTTAATGAGTAAGGGTGCTTCCTGTCGTGAGGCACCCTTGCTCAAACTGCAATGTCCTGCACCATGCTGTTATTTCCCTCCCTGAGGTATCTGAAACCATAAGTGGGGTTATTTTGAATGGCAAAAGCAGACGGCAAATATTTTCATTCACCCTTCAAGGGCGTCTCCGGAGTTTCTCTTTCACTTTACCTGTGTGTTCAAGCTTATCTTAGGAATTGAAATGACATTCCTAAAAAAAAAATCTCATCACTGTCATGTTAGTATTGCAGAAAACCCCCATTTTGTATCTAGCTGTGTTGTTACAGATTTAGCCAAGCTTTATAATTCAATAAATGATGGTAGTTCACACTGAAGAGGACAGCAGTGAGGTGGGTGAAGGTCCTCAGCTGTCTGTGTTACAGGAAACACAAGCTAGACACATGAGAACACATGGGGGGTGAAAAGGGATGGTTTCCCCCATGTTAACAAGTGATTACATGGTGTGTGTGTAGGGGATTAAGTGATGGAAGCTAGCGTGTTAATTTTCTAAATGTAGCATCTTTTTTTTTTTTTTGAACATGTAAAAACATAAAACAAAGTGTCTTTTTAAGGTTCTTTGGTGATTTCAATATGTGATAAATGTTTTAAAAAATGTTGTCCCCTATGGAAACCAGGCTAGACTTTTGCCTGTGTTTGGCTTCTAGATAAATAATGGAACATTTCTACTCCCACACAAAAGGCATTAAATATTAAATGAACAAAAAGAAGCTGTAAAATTGGACTCCGTGCTGCACATTTGACAAGCATGCCTACAGCATCCAACGCACACTGTTACTGCAGAGCAAAGCAGTACAAAAACTAAACCTGACAGCTAACATCTGAACTCAGTGCACTGCACTCATCCTTGCAAGACAAAGTGCTGGGAGACAACTGCCCATTAGCTTCATCACATGCTCAAAAGTGCCAACCATGATAGTTCAAAGACATGAAGACAAATTTAAAAAGTTCAGTCCCTCTCTCATTCACCCACACAAGCTACATAATTCTGTGCTGAAAAATAAACCCCTTGGCCATACCAACCTTCTCTAATGATGGAGAGCAGTATCTTGTACTCAATTTTCTTAAAGTTACGTTAAACTTATTCAGTGATGCTTTTGTCCAAAGCAACTTACAATAAGTGTATTCAAACGCCACAGAAACATGTGCCAATTATCAGTGCAAACCTTCCAACTTCTAGAGTTTGTTTTATTTAATAGCATGAGGTAGATGGGCTGTGTTTTCTGCTGTTCTCACAGGGCTTCAGAAAACAACAGAGAAGAGGCTTGACCAAGATGTGAAGCCATACCATATATAGATGTTATGCCAAATCCATATGTAGCTGTATTTTACACTTAGTCACATGTATGGGTCAGGAACTGTCTTTTTTCTTACACACAAACCAGAATTAGACCCACACCAGTGGTGTCTCAAACCGCCTCTTGCATTTGGTGTACAACCCAACCAAACCTTAAAGTTTTGGTAACATTCCCTAGTAGTGCAGCATTTCCAGAACATTTATCAAATTCCTGTGCTGAAATAAATCCCTGTAAGCTTTCTACAAGCTCAGCATTGAGGTAACAGCAGTCAGGAGCCTACCAAGAAGCTTATTTTAACTTTTTTGTCCACTGTCTGGCATTCTACTGACTTGTGCTCATACATTTGGCCAGATAGCAAACTCCTGTCTGTCTGCCAGGTGGCTGGACTGCAGAATACCGAGCCAAACAATGCAGAACATGTGATCCTGGCTGGGGATGTGCTGTTGAACCAGTTCCATAATCAATACTCTGAGCACCAATAATGGGCTTCTGCAGGCACCAGGGAGATCTTCTAATGAGGGAGAGAGAGAGAGAGAGAGAGAGAGAGAGAGAGAGAGAGAGAGAGAGAGAGGTGGATTGTGAGCTTAAGAATGAGACCCTGCTGTTTTTAAAAGGCTGACAACAGCAAATTTTTGACTTCAAACTAACACATATGGGTCATCTAAACTCCTGCGACCTCAAAAGCTAACTTGGATTACATACACATGGACACACATGCACACACTCACAGATTTGTGTTTCCATCACTTGTGGGGACATTACAGACTTACATTCATTTCCTGGGGGCTTAACCACCACCTAACCATGACAATAAACGTTAGTTGCCTAATCCTAACACTAACCTTAACCTAACCTAATCTCAACCCAACCTTAAAGCTTTTGTATAGTTGCGTCCCATAACACTTACTGTTCAAGCTGACCTGCAGCACTAAACTACAAAGAATACTGAAGAGGCCGCTTCAGCCACCAGATTCATTCATGACGCAGAGTCAGACAGTAGAGTTCTGTTAGCCTGTGGATATTATTTCCGCTGCCTGCAGACTTCAGACTCTCTGCTGCATTTAAATGTTTTTAATCTCTCTGGGTAATTTCTAATTTCTGCTACTGTCATGACACAAATTACATACAAGTTGGTAGACTTTTGTTTGATTAATAGTGAAAATAATACATATAGCGCATTAACACAAGTAAAAACATAAGTGATTGTTTTTATGTTGCCCGCAGCTTCATATTTTGAGAGTATAATGAGCAATATTGGTTTCGTTTTTCATTTATGCACTATAGTTTTCTTCAAAAAAGCTTTAACCTTGCCAGAAGTAACTCCATGAGGTGGGATCATCGTTCTTGGGAGACTCACTTTTCAGTGGAGAGCAGTTCAGTGAGAGGGCCTTCAGTAATGAAAAAGTGGATGATTCATGTGTTTTTCTGCTGTCCAAACCCAATTATTTCACTGCATCACCAAAGATACATCGGCACATCCTCAAAGTGATTTGACACAGATTGAATTAGCTTAGAGTGATTAGATGCAGTTAGATAATCTTAGTCAGAACATCAGATACATCTTGTTAGTGAGAAATACCGACACAAGTCTGTTCCGCTCACAAAGACACATGATGAGCATCAATGATAATTATTACCAGCAAAGGACAGAATTTTAACTCATCATTAACGCATCACCTCAACTGTCACTGAGCTACTAAACACTTGGACTCAGTATTGTTTGTGCACCAGTCACACACATCTCATCTCCTCAGCTCCTCTTGTGGTATGAATATATAAGTTAGGAAATGTTCTCATAAAGGTGGGGCTTTTGAGGGAAAACTGAAGAGGAATGATAATGAGGCAGGAGGATTTTGGTCTCCAAGCTAACTATTAACCATATCAGCCTGTGTCAGCAGTTTCCAGCCCCTTATCTTTGACTAGTTTTTCTGGAGCAACACTCAAGTAATTAACTCTATCTGGAGGTTATCCGCAGAGGAGGAGTCATGAGGAAAAACAGGGGCAAAACATCTTTGTAAGGTCGCTGTTGTTGGGCTATGTGAACCTTTTACTGAACTGCAAACATCGACAAAACTACTAGTTCTCTGCCTCTAAAGATGGACATGGGGTCATCAGCAAAAACATGCTAGCTATGGACAAAATTCTCATTCTTCTGCTGTGTAATAAGGTTTATATAATAAGGTACTTTTGGTGTTTGATGTCTTGAACATGTTTTAGACATAACACTCCTGATCATGAATGTAAATGACAAAATGTTGCCCTCTCTAAAATGTTCTCTGCACATCCATTAGGCTGCCCAGTCTGCATGCTTGTCTTCATTTCTTCAGGTTCTTTTGTGGGTCAGCTGACAGAGTCCTTGATTCCACAAGGGGACACACAAGACTAAACAAGTCATACCTTGTCCCGTTCTGCAAATGTCCTCTTACAAACTAAGTTTAAATATTAACATGTAAACTTTACGTTTTCTGTGATGAGCACATGCTCCAATAAAGGGTTGCGACTTTTTTGCGGACACTTCAATCCTGTCTACTAGAATTGTGTATTGTTTTCTTCTTTTCTTCTCTAGTCATATTACATATTATGTCGGTATTTATCTTATCATTTGGAAAAATCAAACAGGTACCATGGCGAGTCACTTGACTTTGTGCATCACTTTTTCATGCTGTTGTGAAATGTAATTCCACAGCTGTGTTCTATAAAAGCACTGTTGTAATTCAAGCTTAAGCTCAAGTTTACATAGCGAGACATGTGGCAGAGGAAAAGAGACCACAAGCAGTCTTATGTTGCAGTCTTCTACAGTCTCCTGAGTAGGATGGAGTGAGACATCTTTATCTCCATTTAGACTACATAGAATTTCACTATATGCTCTGGTGTCATGTATTCCCTTGAATTTTACCAGGGAGCTTCTTCTATGCTACAAGTGTTATCTAAAATATGTCACCAAGCTACCAGCGAAGGATTTTTGACCTTTTATAGTTACTCTAAACGATTGGCAAACCGTTGGGATTTTTCACAGGGAAAAGCCATTTCAGAAACATGTCTGTCTATTCGGGAACTGCAGATAAGAGCATTAAACTGGTGGGGAAGGAAGAATATAAAACATAGAGAGTGAAGCTGGGAGGTGGAGGAAGGAGGCAGAAGGTAAGAAGAAAATAACAGACAGGCACACAGGAACTGGACGTACCTACTGATGTGAAGAGAGCAAGATGGTGAAGAAGAATGGGGGCGCATTGGACTGAGAGAACACATATTCATGGATAGAGATAGACAGGCGGACCAACCAAGGCAGGCAGAAAGGGGAATGAGAGCAAATAAACAGAGATGAAAAATATGAAGGTGTACCTTCTCTGGTGCCTCCTGTAATGACACCAGTGGGAGGTGATTACTGGGTAGAAAATAAAGCCCAGGTCACCCCTGCTGATCACCAGAGAGTCTCGTCAACCTCAAAGGCTTCAATCTTTCATGAAGGGGGGCTTTTGCTGCGAGTGTGCTGCATGAGCAAGGCTACTTTAAAATGCTTATTTAAAAAATTATAATTTTCTCATTTATTTATTTATTTTTGCTTTAATTGTTCATTTATTTGTTGACAAGTCACAATTACTACAGTAGAGGAATAGTATTATGTGAACTCCCATGCATACAGAACAAAGTCATGCATGAGTGATCTCCCCATTAAAGACTGCAAAAGAATATGCAATAAGTAGCTACCATAATTACCTGGATTCCCCTAACTGTAAACAGGCATTGCTTTATAGTGTTCCCTCAGTGTTATGCAAAGTAAATAGGTCCAAGTTAATTTTTTCTTAGGCAGTGCACTGACGTGAGGCATCCCACCCAGTATTTTGCACCTCATAATGTACATCCAATGGCAGTGTTTGGTTTCAGTTTAATCTGTGATTTTGCAAAATCATCCAGTGCCATTCAGAGATCTGTTTTGTTCCCAGATGTGTTCCTTTTAGGAGCATCTAGGATACAAATAAAATGGCCAAACTACTGGAAATATCAAAAAATTCTTTTTTGTTAGCTGATCCTTTCAGCAATATTCCAGTAAAGAAAGAATGCATAGGGTGTAATGGTCTAGAAGACTCCTCTGTCTGACTAATGTGCAACACAGTGGCTGTACCGTATCTTTTGTTCCACAGGCCTGTCCCACCGGACTGTTTGCTATTACGTTAGGAGAATGATTGTGCGATATTGATGTGACTCAGGAAGCTTGTGGGGAGGTGGAAGGCGGGTGCAATGAGGTGGAGAAGTGCGTAATTGGTGAAATGAGGAGCGTAAATGACATAATTGGACATGAGCAACATTCCCCCCATGGGGGTTTGGTGAGCCAAGATACAAGTTCACTGTTTGTGAGATAAGGGGATCAGGGGGATAAGAGAATGTCTCCTGCATAACTTTAGCCATGAACATCAACTACAAGACTGTATATGAGGTTGCTCATACCACTCAGTACAGACCCAGTGATACATGGATTCACTCTCAGTATTGCCAGCAGGACAAAAGGCGTATGGAGGTGACTCGCAGTCTGTTGTAGGTAATGATATCTGAGTGGCATTTGACAGGAAGGCTGCGTCCAAGTAACTGCTGGGTGATGTTGACAAGCGTTTCTATTTTGGTTTTGGGGTTTGCACACAATTATCGTCAAGAGCTAAAAAGGGAAAGACAGACATGTCAAGGTGTGGAGCTGAGTGACGGATTGAGGGAGGAAAATGGCTGAGGTGACAGCTCTCCTGCTCATGGCCCACCTGGACATAACAATACAATTATGCTTCAAGTCCTGCAATAGTAACACAAGAACCAAACAGAATGAACGAATAGGCTAAAGACAGATAGATGAGCATAGACCCAGCGGAAAAGCTGATATCGAGATGTGGGAGATAAGGAGGTGAGTATAAAGAAGCATGGAAATCTTCTTTGGCCTCTTGCCTCTGCTAAGTTATTGTGTTGCACATTGTGCACATTGTCACTGCGCTGGAGCAGACATGACGCTGGTAACAATGAAAAAGTTCCTCAGTATAGTGTCATCTTCTTGCAGCCCTGCTTGCTATCAGGTAAGGGAAAGGGATCTTCAAATGTATTAAATTAAAACAAAACACAAAGTTACAAAGTAATGAATCATGTGCACAAATACAGGTAAAAAAAAAAAAATGTGTATCTGTGCTGTTGCAGAATAAAGCTGCCCTGCCAGATGTTTTTTTTAAAAAAAATGAAAATAAACCTAATAAAATCTAATAATGTTTATACTCTTGTTTGATGTCAGGTAAAAATGCTCTTTTTTATAATCTCATGGCAGGAAGAGAGACACTTTGTTTAAGAGGTCAGTCAGTGCAGGGAATTTGGGATCATAGAACCATTTTGCATTTTAACAATGCAGTACAGTCAGCACAGTCAGGAGTCCTGGTGGTCTGGCCTCCACTGGAGGTTTAAAACCTTTATTTTTTCCATGGCTGCAAAAACAGTATTGTTGCTATGCTTGATTTATCTTGTGCCTGATGAGCAAATATATATATACAGAGTCAGCCAAAATAATGTATACACACATCAAGAACAAAGGGTAATGCCTTCTGTTGGTAGAACGTCGTACAACAGTACACAGTGTTATAGTAATTTGATCAAACTTTGAAAGAGGTATCTATATGTATAGAAGTACTTATACAAATTTATGCATGGTTTTCTTTTCCTGATGTGTGTATACATTATTTTGGCTGACTCTGATTGCTTTTGTTCACAGACTCTCCTGAGAGCCATCCGAGGTAAACAAAGGTACTTTCATTCAATAGATTTGGATCAATACAATAGTAACACTTGTAAGTAGCAGGAGATGCAGAACTAAATCTCAAATTTAACATTTATCAGAGGAAAAGCAATAAATGGAAAGGATATATATCTAAGAAGAAAACAGATTAACACATGAAAAGCACGCTAACACATGTAGCATCTCACTAACTCTGAAGTCACGTCATATGGGAATAACTGTCAGAGTGAGCAGACTGATCTAAGCCACAACTCGCAAGAGATGCAGTGTTTTATCTCCTAACATTATGCTTGAAATTTTCATTGCTTCTGTTTTCTCACTTAGCACGTATGCATTTATTAACTGAGCATACTGGAGTTCATGTTTTCTGTAAAGTAAACCAGAAGCAAATTAATCCAGCTGTCTCCTGCTCAGACCGATTCATAGATCAGCTGTTAATTTGAATGACACAATGATTATATGAAGAGCTGTACAAAGTGCTTCACACTGAACAAAGCTAAAACTTATAAAACTTATTAAAAAAATTTAATTAAGCAAAAGGTGAACACTGATGACAGCAGGGGTTAAAATAGGTCATCTAATTCAGTTTCACAGTGCTTCAACTTTCACCCTTTTGGCTTTAATCGTCTGCTTTCAGGCATTGTCTCACACTGACTAAACAAATGTAGATTTCTTTTGTTTGATGTTATTAAACAGGTGTGTAGATTGCACAGCAGCAGGAACCATACATGTGTCACCTATGCTGCGGTAATGTCATTAATTATTCAAATGTTCGCAAAGCTGCATTGTTATCTTATGGTAGGCATATTAACTTAAATGCTTCTCTGCACAGAAGACAACTAAGCTGTTGGACACACACTCCGAGTACGGTGAAATTATTGGAGACAGAGTGCCCTGTAGTCGGGTTGAGTCCGCACCGTGAAAGCTGTCAGCTTCTGGAGATCAAGACTGCCTGGTTGTTCTCTTAAACATTCGGATCAGAAACCTGCTGTCTTTCGATGAGCATGGAAAGTCCCCACATGTTCTCACAAAATGAAGACTCAGGTACACAACACAGTTCGAGCTGTCCCCATTGGATGCTTGCAAGGCCCAGATCCGAAAAGGTTATCCCCCGTTTACTTTCTTCTCATCCTTCATCCCGTCCTTCTGCCTCCTTCCCTCCATCTACACTTGGCTCTCTCCCTCTTTGTTCTGGCTGAATCTGTGGCTCACCCCTGTGGCCGTGCCTTTGAGGGCAGCATATCAAACACTTCAAAGGGAGTTCTTGCGGTAGCTGCCTGTTTGAACTTCTCCATATATGCACATGCATGTTTCTTCTGTACAATGCATGTGTCTTTGTACTCGCACCTCGTATATGGAGCTTGTTATTCAGAGCGAACATTCTCGTTATCTGTAGGTTGGAAGCGATTCCCCCGAGGAGGTGATCCATCCCTCTCTCCACAGTACAAGGGGTCAGAACGCACAAATCCCAGTGCACACAGTACCTAGTGCGTATTCTAATGGTCCCGGCATACGCACAGGATGCTGTTGTAGTGTTCTCTTTTGTTATGCCTGTTGGCTGTTTCAATCTTCCCCTCTGCCTGCCTCTCATGCTCATGTGTCTATATCTCTTTCTGTTGTTTGCTCTCATGCCATCATTCCCAATTTCTGTCTTTGTTTCTTGCTGCCTGCTTCGTTCCCCCGGCGCAAACCCATACATCCGAGACTGAGAGGCAGTGGAGTAATACAACATCGCTGTAGGTGGTTGTTTGCATCTGGCTCAGTTTCTCTGGGTAACTTTACCTCTCTCTGTCTACCTCTGTCAATCTGTTTTTCAGTTTGGTTCTAACCGCATTATTGGCACAGAAAGTTTCTCATTTTCTTTCACTGGAATTCCCTCAGCAACCCCCAAATTACTAGTGTTCCAGTTTTTGTTGTCACTCACACTTTCTGACCCTGGTATTTCACACTAGGACAAAACTGTTGGAGGTCATTGCCCTTTAGTTTGTCATTCAGTCACTCATTTGCAGTACAGCGAGACTACATGGGGAGAGGCCACTAGGTGCTGCCAAGACCTACTGTAGTCAACCACTTGTGTGTGCATTCATCGTCTCGTCAGTCCAAATGCAGTTTTTGAAGTTTCATTCATTTTAGCAGGGCAATAATTGTTTCAGTGACAACCTAGGACTTATTTTTTAATTTTTTTTATTTAAATGTATGTTTATGTAGTTGCACTTTTCCTTGTTCTTCTTCTTTATTTTAATAACAATGGATCACATGATTGTGTGATGTGAAAGGAATTGTCCATAGTGACTAACCCACAGAAAATGATTGCAGGTTCCCTCAGCTCTAAAAAGCATTTTACCATCTTTCATGTAATTGTTTTGATTTTACGTTTCACAGCTATCTTGGCTATCTTTCAGTCCCGCTTTCCCTTTTCAACAGTGTTTTCCTCAGATATCTACCATAATAAATGTAACATCTCACTGTTATTATCACTGCGCCAATATGCGGATGTGATTGGTTTTTCTGATGCCATCTTCCCAACTCATTTTTCATAAGAATCATAATCATATTGGATAATTCTGCATGTTCAGTTTTGTCCAATGACAACGTTCAGTGCAAGCATTCCAAGTCTAAAAGTAGTCCAATTAATTGATACATAAGAAAAGACAAAGGATTGCCACAGTTCATTTGGCACAACCACCATATTTAGATCTTAACTATACAGTAGCTGCAGTGTTTTGACATTGTACAAATGTATGTAAGTCATTAAAAAAAGTTAGTGTCAAAGTGCCATTGCATGTAATGTGGAGTTTTACAAAACTGTTCAGTATCAACGATCTTTTGGGCAGTAAGGCTGCATTTTCCAACCCTTTCTGCTTAAATTCCTTGTGACATTGACTGTTTCTCAAAGGATACAAACAGCAGATAGTAGATGGCCTCTGCTAGCTTTCTCTTTGCTCAGGCTGTATCCTGACATTCACTCAGCAGTAATGAAACACAAACTTCTATTTTGCTTTTTTGCTTATTTGGTTTTTCCCTAATGAACTTGTGTCCTACTTCAATCACCTCCTTTGGAATTAATGCTTATTGTCTCTACCCTCCACAGTCACCACTGGTAACCTGCCAGAGTTTGCTACTTTAAATATGCTCTTTCTGAATACTATATGAGGTTGTTTTTTTTACAGCACAGTTTATTTCTCATTTTCTCAAGACAACATTGATTCAAATGTGCATGTTCTACATTATTCATTGACACATCTGCATTCAAATACCACTAAGGAGAGACAGCTTACAATTACTACATGCTAGAAAAGATGACCTTAGGTTCTGCTACCAGCAAGTACCACATATGTGTTCTTTTAGGCTGTATTCACACCCGTAGTGTACATATACCTGAGGTGTATATTTATGTTCTTTGGTGTCACAAACCTGAAGAGAAAATTATTTTATAGGATTAAAGGCATTAATAACATTATTAGACTGCAAATCAACAGCATGTTATCAATAATGACTAACAGGTAGAGACAGGAAGAAAAAGAGGCATCTTGTACAGCAATAATTTGGGTTGGGTTCATTACTGTGGAATCACCTTCACACTCTTTTTAATGGACTTAATGAACTGACAAAGTACATAGCACTCCACAGCAGCGGCACAGCAGTATTAACAGCTTTTGTCCTATTAATCAGGGAAAGTACCTGTGCTCATGTGCATACATGTTACCATGACTACCATTTCACATGGAGTCACATGGCCCTGTATGGCCATGTGACTCATATAGGGCTAATTAATATTTCTGATACACCGTCTTGCCACATGGTGAAACATTTCTCGTAGCGATAAACAGATTTTGAACTGATAATGCACTAAAACAGGACACCGAAAAGGCACTGACAGCATCTCGTCATCATGGATAGGTTGTAAATAGTGTGGCATTAAGCAGTAAAGGCAATCTAACACAAAAAGTTTATGTTCTTATGCTTCTTATCTTTATACTAGGCATGCGAAGGAAGTTTAAATGTAACGAGTCATTCAAAGTGCTTCACGTAAGAAGAAAAAGCATTAAGACTAGAGGTAACAAAATAAAAGGTGGCACCAAAAGGCACATGACACAAGCTAAGCCACACATGCTAAGCTAATATCCTTCTGATTCTATGCTGACTGCACAGGCATGAGAGTGGCATCAGTTTCCTCATCAAGGCTTGG
This sequence comes from Scatophagus argus, assembly GCF_020382885.2. NCBI lineage: Eukaryota > Metazoa > Chordata > Actinopteri > Scatophagidae > Scatophagus > Scatophagus argus. The sequence continues at coordinate 15,128,392 of NC_058511.1, forward strand.
GAAAGGTTTCTGAAGCTTCTGTTGAAAGAAGGAGCTGCTGCTTACTTGAGTTTAGTTTCAGCTGTAAGGCCGTTTTAAGCCTCTGCTAAGGTAATACAGGTATTACACTTCTTGCTGGTGTTTCTTATTTAAAGCTTTCTGACTTTTATTGTGAAGCATCAAACCACGTTGACTTACTCAGCGAAGTGACTGTGTGCTAAATTTCTGAATCTAGATTTAACTTGTTTCTACACTTTGTTTTCACAAGGTTTTGGCACCCAAATGTGTAGGTATGTATTAATGAGAACATGTTGAATCAGTTTCTTGGGGGGGCTAACATGCCATCAAGGCAGGAACATGCACTGCATCTCAGGCTCTGAGTATGACTGCTCACTTCTTAGCATAATGCTCATGCTGCTGACTCTCTCTCCACCCCCCTCCTCCGTCATCCTGTCTTCATCTGTCTCATATTCTTTCACCTACCATCTAATTATCCCATCTTCTGTCTTTTGACTGCTGTCTCGTTACATGCATATGATACCAGCGAGCTTGAGATCAGTTCTTTGAAGTGTGGACAGGAGTTGGATACGTGTGTGTGTGTGTTTGTGTGTGTGCTTTTGTGCCTGCTGTGAGGATAAACAGGGAATGGTCTGGTCTCTCTATACAATACCAGAGTGGATTAAACAAGTTCAGACAGCTGATCTCTGACTCTCACAGCACACACACTCATACACGCAAAGCATGTTGTTAATCCCTGTCCACTGCTGATACAAGTCATTAACATTCTGTAAAGAGTCAGCCACTCAGTCCACTCTAATTAATCCCAGCTCCTTCTCCTTTTGTCTCCCATCCACTCGTTCTCCCACTCTTAGTCAACCAACTCCACCTTGTCAGCTCATTCCATTCACGTATTCCTCATTTTACCTCTTCCTACATGTTCTGTTGTTAACCTTTAGAACTTTATGTAGCCTCTACGCTCTGGTCAAGCTGCAGTTCATATCCATGTCCAGATTGGTATTATATGTTCACTTGGAAGTAATTTAACGAAAGGTCAAATGGAAGTTATAACTCTACTGACATCTAGGATTTCAGCAAGTATTTTCCTCTGAGAAACATGCTGTTGTCGCTCAGAGACTATTTTTATAGCGAAGCGCGGCGTTATGACAGAGAGCTTCATCACATGGCGCAACAACAAACACCTGAAACTCAACATTATCAAACCCAGTGTGCTTGTGGTGCACCGCTGCTGTATGTCTGTTGCTGAATATATGTCTAAGTTAATTGAAAGGAACAAAAAATCAAATCAAATTCCTTCCACGTTTTCACATGCTTGGCAAATAAAGTTGACTCTTGTAAAACACAAAGGAGCTACAAATTCTAAAATGTGGTGCTTCGTTACACATTAGTGTCATTAATTCAGTATGTGAGACAATGGTTACTATAGTCATGCTTATGGTGCTTCTGTTGTCTTCATGAGTTTGCTTTGACATCATAAATGTATAACTGTCCACACATGATGACTTTCAGGTTGTATCTCCTCATTTACAATCACTATAGATTGAATAGCAAGTGGTCCAGGGACAGTCATGAACAGTTAATGTGAGCAGTTTTTCCAAACTATTGCCTGCCTCAGAATTGCTGTGGGGCTGAGTAATGTGCAACATGTAAATACAAAACTGAAATAATTAGACTTAAGAATACATTGTGGGACAGGGTCACTCTTCAAGACAGGAAGCTGACATTTTTTTATTCAATTAGTGCAAACCCCAGCTTTTGGGGGAAGAAGTTGCCCACATAAACGACCTCATCCCAAGATAGGTTATTTATTTTATATTTTATTTTTTGATTAAAATAGTTAGACAAACTGACTATGAAAACGATAATGGATCTGATACATCCAGCTAATTACAATTTTCTTTTGAGTGCTTTGGATTCACTTTACTTACTATGCTTCAGGTGGATAAACTGCATTTTGTAAACTCCACTGGAACAACTGCTGTTGTCTTTTCCAAGTCTGGGTGTCCCTCTAATCTTTGTAATGTTAGTGTCATAATGATTAAACCAGTCTGTTATCGTCTGCATAGCAAGTAGACTGCGGCACGGGCCACATATTTTTGGCTGAACCTGGCTTGAAAGATTAGTAAGCCATGTATTATTATTGGTCTCATCATTATTATTATTATGGTTATTATTATTATTATAATGAGTAGCAGTAGTAGCAATAGGAGTAATAGTGATAGTGGCAGTGGCAGTAGTTGTAATGGTAGAACTGATAAATCGCAGACTTTAGAGAGGGCCTTCTGCTTTATTTATTTTTATTTTTTTTTTGCCTTCTTAGCAGCCAGGAGAGGGTGAGACTAGCGTTGTTCAGTCGATTGAAATCTGCAAACCACACCACCAGATGTGACTAAATCCTTGGACCTTTAAGTCTCGAGAATTGGACTTGGTTCAAAAGGCTTAAAAACAGCTGTGTTTGGCACAGCCTGATTGCAGCACAGAAAGGTGCACATAAGGTCGAGGCTGCGTAACAGCTTGAGTCAGTCACATTGGCAGATGGTTATATAACATCACCGAAACTGAACTGACTCCACTGGATCCAAACTTCAGGCCACACACCAAAGGAACATTTAGTTCATTTAAAGACATGGGAAGTATGACTTCATGACACAAAATGACTTGTGTATCCTTTGGGGGATTCAAGACCCGTTGATGAGCACTCAGACATGAACTTGGCTGATGCTGAGATGTCTGAGCGTTGCTCTTGGATCAAACTTCATGTGATCCTATGTATTTTATTTGAATTATATTTGTCTCAGTTCAGATAACATGGTGGGACATCCTGAGCCCAGAGAATTTTTGAAAGCACAAAAATGTAGAGGGAGAAATTATTTTGCAAAAAATAGCCTGATTTGATCAAACATGCATATTATCACAGTATAATTTGCATTTGTGCAGTGGTTAGCACTGTCGTCTCGTAGCAAGAAGGTTGCAGGTTCAAATCCCAGCCTGGACTCTTCTGTGTGGAGTTTGCATGTTCTCCCTGTGGCTGCGTGAGTTTTCTCCATGTACTCCTGCTTCCTCCCACAATCCCAAACACAAGCACATTAGGTTAATTGCCGCTTGGTGTGAATGTGTGAGGGTGTGCAATTGTCTGTCTTCATTTCTCAGCCTTGTGATTGACTGGCAACCAGTCCAGGGTGAACCCTGCCTCTCGCCCATAGTCAGTTGGGATAGACTCTCTCTCTCTCTATATATATATATGAGTAAAAAACTATACTGTTTCTCTGGAAAATGTAATTTATGTACATTAAAATCTGTTTCCAGATGTTTGGGAGTACTTCTGTGCAAGTGAAAAATGCTGTATCAAGCCTTTTGTGTTACCAGAGGGAGTTGATTGTAGTATGATAAGTTGCCTCAAGACTGAATCAGCGGCATTCTGAAGACTGCAAGTTTAAAAATGAAAAAAGGGGTTGTGGAGGTAGAAATAACTGAGTTTACCAGACCTCAGTAGCTTCCTCATCCCTGTCTAAGGACACAGACTAGGCCAGTCTCATTTCCACAGCATCAAATACTGCTGCTGCTTTGGCTTACAGAAGACTGCCAATTCGAACACATTGGTGTTATACTAATAGGTGATAAACTGTAACTCCAAAGAATTGAATGTTTTCATGCCAAAAATTTTGAATAAATGTACTTTATTTTTTTCCACCAAAATCGAATTTGTAGCATTGGCTTGAATTCAAATGTTTATACAGAGACATAAAATGAATGAATTACATTCTTGTCAAAGGCATTGGGTAAGCAGTGCTTGGGTGTATCTGTATGGTTCCATGGTGTACAGTATACTTGTATGAAGTGATTTACCCATTATTTATTGATCTCATCCATTAAAAAGCCACACTGACCTTTCCTCTATCTGCTTAAGGTCACAGACCCTTTGACATCAGCGTGGAGGTTAGAGATTGATCAGTCTGGACCAAAACAGTGATTTTAAATTTAACTGAGTTACTCATTTAATTACTTTTAACTCTCACTTACTTGGTTGGCTTTAATACTTTGTGTGAATAATAACAAATTATGTGACTTTGAAGAGTAGAAGACGGTTCAGTTATGTGTTTGATGCTCCTTTTCAGGCAGATTGTTCTGTTAACTTGACTGATTCCAGGAGCAAAAAAAAAAAGCAGCATTAGATTTGTTCATTAGCCTCACACTGTGCTCCTTTCACCAGCAAATAATTAGAGCGGATCTCAGATGCATCCAAAGTAATTTGAGCATAGTTGGAAATTCTCTGAGAAAGAATTCAAATTTGTAGGTCAGCATTTCAAAACACACATATTTGTAACCTAAAAATGATGTGATGTTATGAAAGTTAACCTCAGTCAAGATTAGACTGATTTAATGAATGAAAATTGAGCATTTTTTCAGCTAATCTCCCAATTCACTTCCTTAAAGTATATGATATTTCCCTAAAATCTATTATATTTGCAGTTTGGTCTATCAGTCAGTCAATGTTGATTTTTGTACAATTGATGATGAAATGACAGTGACTTGAAAGACTTGAAAATGTCTCCAAATGATGACCTTATTACTCTTACTTTATTCTGATACTGAAATATACAGCCATGTTTAAAGTTCAGAGTGATAACAATACCTTTCAGTATCTTTCTGTCTTTGATTTGAGCACTTTTTATTTAATAAGCCCATAAATCACTGAGTAATTACTGCACGGTGTGATTAAAAATGAAACCAATCTGCTGTGACAATCTCAGAGTCATAAAGCCTCAAACAAGCTTTGATTGTTGAACACTTTTTCAGCTGTATTTAACAATTGAAAGGGTTTCATAGCTGTGTGGTTGATTCTTTGCTCCTGTGACTGCTGAGGCTGAAGAAGTTTGAAACTGTTTCACTGATTTCCTCATGTCAGACATTTTAGAAAACCAAGAATCTTCTTGCTGTGAGGCTACAAAGCTAAACAATGAGCTAGTCAAAACATTTAAAGTTGTTGATAGACCCTTTTTATTGAAAGATGTACCCGGTGTCAGTCCCAGGTCATCAAATACTGCTATTTTGATGTACCCTTCAGTGCTCAAATGAGATTCACCAGGCTTTAAACTAACTGTGATTTCAATCCATCCATGTCATGTGGTGTAGTTTTGCAAAATAACAAAGTTCCAAGAGGAGCAGAGGTCAGGGATGAGTGGAGAGTCAAACAGACAACTTTCAGCCAGTTTGCATCCCTGTGTGAAACCAGACGTCACAGATCCTTTTATAAACCGGGTCACATAGTTTATGTGCCTAAACTTAAACCACAGCACCATTTCATGTTAACCTTGTGCATCTGGATGAGACAGAGAGGACTGTGACAAAGCAGTGGCATGTGATGACCTGTGATGAGAACATGTTTAGGAAAAGAAGAGAAGGACAAGGATGTATAACCAGGTTGGATTTCCCAGTCAGAAGTGTCATCTCATTTCTCTTTATGGTTTGCTTTGGCATGGTCCTTACACACTGTCAAACAAACAAACTTTGTTTGTGTAGGGATCTCTGTGTATCCACAGACAAAATCTGTTGTCACTGCACTTTGTTAGTGAAATCCTCTTGGATTGTACTGATCCTTAGATGTTTAAAGGGAATACCCACAGTTTTTCTGGCTCCATACAACCAATCCGATCCTATTTGAGCGCAGTGACGTTTAAAAGACTGAGCACACACTTAAAAAGAAATTATAATTTATTTATCATGCCTGAAGTAATTTGGACTGCAGGTAGATCTCATTACTGGTTTAGAGTTTTAAAAATCATGTTTCAGCAATTAAAAAAAAAAAAAGTTAGTCGCCTTTGTATTTGTTGGTGTATTCTAATCCTTAGCAAGGTGTTGACATCATAGACTGTGTATAAATATGAATCACATGAGAGCTCTCTAAAAGTGAAGTCAAAACATCTTGATTGCCCGGGTTCCAGTATTGGTCATAAAGTTCACCCCCTCCATGTTAATAGTGGGGGTTTTGATTAAACTAAAAATTACAAATAATTTTTCCCCAAAATTGTTTCTGTCATTTTAGGTTGAACTTATCACTGACATATGTCCAAGTGCTCATTTTTCTGATAAGTGGGGTTTGTGGGGTTGTGAGAAAACAGAGTGAAAGATTATGGCTGGCAGCAGAGTGCCACTCGTGATTGGTTTAGGCAGGTGTATAGGTGGGAACTGGATCTCACTTCTCCACCGTCTGATCACTGCTGTGCAGTTGCAGGTTCCAAATATGCAAAATGGCAGCATTCATATCTGGGATATCTTGGTGTCATTTTTGTTCAGTGGGAGAAAGTGGGGCTGTATAAATGGTTGCACTTAACACTTACTATCTTTTAGAAGAAGGCAACAACAAGTCTATTATGACAAAGATGTCAAATTTCATCACTCAAATGTAAAGTATTCATTACACTCAGCTTGCACTCAGTATATCCTGCACTCGAAAACTCACGCTCTGCTTTTGAAGGCAGCTTCACTGCATGGAAGGGAAAATCAGTGACCTATAAATAGTGTTAGCAAGACTGTTTAGCAGAAGGATTTAAAAACAGGAGGCTTGAGGCAGGAGTTAGGTGCAGACCAACCAGGTGTTTATTTCATTCACAAAGAAGACATGACAACAGACAAATACTATGACCCACAGGTTGCATGTGGCCCAGAAAGCAGCCAATGTTGATGAGTAGTGGCAGCCTTATATAGTCTGTCACTGACAAGGACCTTGATCACCACCAAAATGTAGGGAAATCTGCCCCTCCCCTGACATGGAACATTACAACACATCCAGATATATTAAAATACAGATCCCTTATTATGGCAACAAACACCATATGTGCTTTCAATTTATAATACATATTGCAATACAGTGATAGAAACCTAAAGAAACATTTTAAAACAAGTTGTCACCCCCCACACTAATAACTACATGGTATCTCCCAGAACCTTGAATTGCTACTCAGTTGGCCTGGGGACTCTTTTCACCTGAGCACCCTGTAGAGGAGACACAGAGGTAAGTGACCTGACCACACTGTTGCACAACCCAGCAATACATTCAAGCCAGTTTTTTAGAAAAGGTTATGCTATAAAGACCACATGTTTAGATAGCCATTGATGCTACAAAGTGAGAAAACATGCTAGGACCATTAGTACTGAAGAGGACTATGATTAAAAGTAGATACCTTAAGTATGTGCAAACATACAGTGTACAGCAGAGAAAAAAGCACAAACAAATGAAAATACACACTGCACTGGAAACACACATTGCACACAGCCTCTGATCCTGCTCTTTCTCGGGTTTGTGCTGACTTGCCCCCATCAAACAGCCTTCCTCACTCTGCCCACATAACTCTTGTTTAGATTGAAAAAGTCTCCTGCTGACTTTTTCTGTAAAAACTCTGTTATCTCCAGAATGCAGAGTGGTGTTGGAGTGTTTTTTTTTTTTTTTTAACCAGTGTAAAGCTGAGCTGCTTGTTGATCTCAGTCTGACTAAAGAACCCCATCATCCAAACTCATGAAGTTTGAAATGCTTGTCTGGCTCTAGCGGCAGCTTGAACTTCTCCCCTGGACCCCCTCTTGGCTCAGCTAAGCCTGTTTGGGGAAAATTAGAAAAGTAAAAAAAAATGAAACAGAAAAAAAAAAAAACGCATCAAGCCACAGTCAGCTGCCAGAAGAAATGATTGGATAATTTCATATGGAAATGAGAATGCTGTCATCCAAGGAAGAACAGTCTTGAGAACAGCACCAAAGGGCCGGCAGTAATTGAATGTCACTCACAGGGGCTGATGTTGTTGTCTGTAGTTTGAGTTAGTTTACAGTCTAATCGTATATATTCATATATTCGCATATATTACTATATTCATGTATTTCCGGGAGAAAGGAAAAGCCTGTGACTTAATGCTGAGTCATGTCCGGTGGGGATATGACTCCTGATGTCCTCTCGTTTTGTAACCAGTTGCTGTGTCATACCAGCTGGAATGGAAGTTAGTATTTCCCTCAGTCTGCGTCAATGCATCAACACAAAATGCAGGTTACTCAAAAACACAACACATTCGAAGATTAAACCAGCACTACTCTATAGTTTTGTGTTAACAATGGACTAAATTACAGTGTGTTATGCACTTTCCCTCTGCTTTCAGGAGCATGTTTCAGCTTGACTTGTACAGTTAAAATGTTGTGGTTGATTTTCACTACTCAGTCGATCTCATATTCACTCGAAAGCCACTTTACATCACACAGATGGTAGGAAGCGCAAATACTGGGGTGTCTGATCCCCTGTTAGCTATCCTTTGACAACAGCTAATTTTAGCATTTATATTACATATATATTTAGCAAATATTGCAGTTTGATAGTGTTCAAATATGTAAATCAAATATGCTGTTTTACATCTCTACTGAATGTGTTCCATCTCGGTAAATCTCAATAAAACTTTCTAGTATGCATGCAGTCATGTTTAAAACTGTAAATCTTACATAATGGTATATGAAGCAGCTTGGAAATGTAAGTAATCCATTCATAGCAGTGGGAGATGCCCTAAGAGTGGAAAGATAGACTTTAGCCTCAAGTGTAGCCAGAGTATGATGTGATCATTTGAAAACCCCATCATCCATACTTTATATAGAACATGGAGTGTGCCTCCAGTGATTTATATTACATCTTAACACAGAGTCATTCATTACAATATTAGATGATCATGCCATGTTACCTGTCAGGTAAAGTCACATGGATTTAACCATGATGATTTGTAAATTGGGTTTCCTACATTGCCCGTTGTTCCTGTTGTACACCTAATCTGACAGGAAGTGAACTCTGTGATATCAGGATAATTCAGATGACCTTTGGCTATATTCAGTATCTATTCTGTAGGCTGACTCGTGACACACAGCAGCACTGAAAGACAGCAAAGAGGAATTATTTTAATCCAATCATAGAATGTCATGATGCGGAGTTAAACTGTTCTGCTGAATATGGTCCATTATGGTTGGAGTTAGCTTAAGTGCCCTGGGGGTGGAAATGGCTTCTTTTTGTAAGAATAACAAGGTATTTTTTTTTATTATTCACTTGGGAGTGTATGCATGTTTTATGTGTGCACAGGGGAGAAAATACATCAGCAGCATTTCATTACCTTGCTGCTTAGGTGATTAGTATGATTATGTCTAAGGTAATCACTGCTGTTGTAATTGCAATAGATTGAGATGATTTAGGAGTGTCATAGTTTTAACAATTTATGAAGATATTTAAAGGGACAATTCACCCCAAAATACATATTTTCCGTCTTACCCGTATTATTTGTTGCAGAGTTTTGGAGCAATTAGCTGTAGAGGTGCCTGCCTTCTCTTGAATGCAATATAAAGTGGCATGCAGCTTGGGGTGCTCAAAGCACCCAATAAATGCAAACAAAAACTCAACAGCAATGTCTCTTTCCAGGAATCACCAACTGGGTACTGTATCTGTTTCATATAGGAGCTATTTTTTTTCCATATCACGACACAGAAAGAACTGCATGTCAGCTGGTGGTTAGCTAACTAATCTCGCTTACACTGCAGCTCAGATGAGGAGGACACCATTAAGATCTTGCCCTGTCATGCTGGCTGTAACGTCTGAAGCCGATATCTCCAAAACTCTGCAACTCACACCAAAATCTAGATGGATAAATAGCACTAAAAGAAAAAATATGTAATTTTGATTCTGGGGTAAACTGCCCCTTTAACAGGTTAGTGATGTGCACTAATTTTGTATGTGTCTGTCTTTCATTCCTTCCAATAGATTAGCAAATTTTAGTTATGTAATGTTGTGTTCTTCTACTCCCAGGCTTCATTCTGCAATTTGTTTTCTTTATGCTGTCCTGGCAGGCCAATAAAACTTTATTGATATTTTCAGCCACAGCAACATGTTCCTCCTGGGCTCTTTGAATCCACACAGCTAACAACAGGAGTTATTAGGTTGGGCAGCCCAGGAGACAGGCAGTATAAACCAGAGGAACAAGGATCCGTGAAATGACTAAAGCAGTGAGAATCACAGACAGGAGCACATACAAAAAGGATGTTTTACTCCCCAACAGATGCCATGTTTGTTGTGTTTTTTAAAAAAACACAAATATAAAACAAAAGTTTTATAAAAGGTTCTGCTGACCTCTGTGCAGACAGCAAATATGAAAATCAGCTGTTGTAAACTGACCAACTGGCCAACAGTGGCTTTTTATTGAAAAGTATGACTTGTAGTAATATTCCCAAAGCTTTCCTCTGTATCCCACCACCTTCTTCAGTAAATGGAAGTTGTTCAGTTTTTAATAAAATAATAATAATAAAAAAACAACTGCATGTGTGATAATTGATAAATTGTACTTGGGTCACAAGATAACACCCAAGTAAGTTTCACTTTCTAAGGAAGCTGGTGGGATACGGTCACCAGCACCAGAGAAAACTTGTAAGTGAGCCTCAAGTCCAGAGAACACGGCCGGACAGAAACAAAGCACAACCTCTGAGACAAACTGAGACCAGTTTGACAACAGGGAATTCACTTTGAGTTTCCTAATGGGCGGAGCCCCAGAGTAACACGTTTCCTGTTGTCAAACTGGCCTCTGTCAGGAGTCGGAAGCCTACTATAACTCCATTCAAACTCTCCTAAGAGCAGAGAATGTAGCAAAATATATTTACACGCAAAATGAGGTACGGCATCATCTGGAGACTTCTGATATTTATAGCAGACAATAGCCATTCTTAGGAAAGCCTTGGCAGCACCGCTCAGCACTTTGTACAATATCCATCTCTGTGCCACAGACTGAATATAGTTGAGTCTTGAGATCTAAAGAATATAGAAGAACATGAAGAATACGTACCTGAAGAATGCAAACCTGATTATTTTTACTCACCAGTTGTGATTTTAGTTTTCAGTGGTGTTGCAGTTTCATTACCTCACTTTAATTTACATTGTGTTTAGGTATGTCCAAGGGAAGATGAAGGGAGACAACATTCCCTGTTATCACAAATACACAGTAATTGATCTAAAAAATACATGTGGCAAATAGAATAAAGAATTGACCATTTGATTGATGTTTCTCTCAGTAGGTATTGCCACTGTAGCAGTTATTAGCGGTTTTTGCACATACATCAATAGCAGCATCATTTTAATTTTATAAAATTAGTCCAACTGATTTATAGATAGACACTACGCTTTGAGAAGCAGTAAGAGGAAGACATTTCTGTACTTAATCTTATTGTTTATAAAAAATCTCATGGCTCTGTACTTGGTGGACAACTGAACTGAAAAGGCTACCGTAATTGACTGTTCAACTGAACTTTGTACAAATAAACACAGCAAGCAGAAGGCAAATCTAATTCAAACATATTTTAATATATTTTAATGTAACCCACTGGTTTTGTTACAGTATTTAAAATGGACAGATACAGTTGCTGTGGGTTATATCAGCTCATGATTTACATACCACTTCAACAACAGCTTTAAGCAGCAGTGCTGGTCACGCAGGAGGGGGGGGCTTAACGTGGGAGTAGAACAAATCGGGATTTTCAGCCAGATGCTGATGTCAATATCTGGAGAGGAAGAGGAATGATCCCCAATAGAGCTTACTGTGTACTCGGAAAGTGTAAATGGCAACACTGCAGACTGTTTATGGCTGTAAGTGACTGTTTCTGACCACAAAATGTGATGTTAAACCTTTTACAGACAGAACTTAATGTCAGGATGGTGTTGAGGCTGTGAATCATAGAAACACTGCAGGACAGTGATTTCATTTAATATTATAGTCCTAGGTGAATCATTTACACTTGTTCTGTAAATTGCTGATTGTTGAGACATGTATTTTTTTATTTTTTTTATTTTTTCTTTTTTGGTTAAATAATACTTCCCTACGTGAGACTGAAATTACAAACTTGACCTCCTCTGGTACAATTAATCCCATGTAGGCAGGCCTTTATATAACCCTTGGTATTTTAGCGAGTCATTCTTAGCTCAGGGGTGTAGTATAAATGTCAAACTAACCATAAGTGAAGCAGTTTGGTGCACATTCTGCCTGAGACATGAAATATAGCCTGTAAAACAGATGCTGACTGCTGACACTGATGTTTCTGTGAAAGGGCAGCGTTGACTGACAGTATCCACACAGCAGTTAATACAGTAAATGTGAGTGAGTAGAAAATGCAGGACAGTGATTGGTCAGACTGATATCGTCTTAAAGGCACATGACCATCTATCATGGCCTATCTGTGTCAGCGATTTGATTTGGGCATACAGTTTGAAGCTCTTTTAAAATCATGACATGATGCTTCTAGGCAGAAGTTGAATTGCTGAAAGGTACAGGACTGCAACAAGTTTGGGAAACGCTGAGTCACATGATCAGATCACTGGTGTCAAAGCTCTAGCCAATCCAGTGAAGTACAATAATAACAGTTCAAGTGGAAAGACGCTTCTTGAGAAAATCATACTGTTGTGTGATGGCTAGAGGCAGACAGTGTGTATTTAAAAACTGTCAATGAAGTCGTTCTCCCTGTGCCTGCGTGGGTTTTCTCTGGGCATGCCGGCTTCCTCCCACAATCCCAAACACATGCACATTAGGTTAATTGGCTACTTGTTGCCCCTAGGTGTGTGTGTGTGTGTGTGAGAGAGAGAGCATGTGCGATCATCTGTCTTTGTGTGTTGGCTCTGCGATTGGCTGGCGACCAGTCCAGAGTGAACTCCGCCTGTCACCTGGTATAGGCTCCAGCCCAGCTGCGACCCTGCATGAAGAGGCAGGTATGCAAAATGCATGAATGGATATTTATCAAGCCAATTTTGCAAAGAAACGCAAAATGATGAGCCACTGTAACCTAATGTGTTCAGCTCAAACAACAGAACACCAAGCCACATGGACCGGTCTGAGGTGTGTGTCGTTATTTTACGGCAGCCTGTTGTCATTAATGTGTCATTTAATGTGTGTATGTGTCAGTGCGCACAGGGATAAAGCACAGGGTGCAAATTATTTGTTTGGTTAACCCACAAACTTTCACATTGATGATTTTTAAAATGCCAGGGATGATGAATGGGTGCTGTCATCTATAAAAAAACAAATAATTCCTAAATCCAATACACACAAACCAAAATTCTGTCCCTTTTAGTTTTAATCATCAGCATCTTTGCCTGCTCACTTCCTCACTGAGATATTCATCCAGTCTAGGAGTTCAGGTGGACGACTGCTGTCATAAATCAGCCAGACAAATGGCAGGGACCTGAACAGAATAGAGATATCTGAGCTAGCTATCAATTACCCTGCAGTGCATAACTCTGCCTGCTGTCTGCAGCACAACGGCAAATGTGAGATATGTGGCTTGGTATTCAATGTCTGTGCTGTAACTAAAACTAATTTGACAGAACAGCTCTTCAAACACACACACACACACACTTCGCAGTCAACTTGCTAACAGTCAGATTATTACAGTAAGGAGAATATAAGAGCGGACAGGAATCATTTTAGAAACCAAATGGGAGGTGTGGGCTCCGTGTTCTGTTGTGCTAACTAACCACTGCTGTCAGTGGGGTTGTCTACTGTCTACTGTGCCAGAACAATGATAGAATTTATCTAAAACAAAAAAAGGAAGAGTGCAGCTGCAAAGAAATAATGTGCGAGCTAGACATGAGGATACACACACACACACACACTTGCCTACTGTACATTACTAATGTGAGCAGCTGTGGAACAGTATATGAATGATTGCAAAGTGGGGCTGCGTTTAATCAAAAACACTTTCCATCATCATTCTGGGAGCCCTTTTGCAGCTGGGAGATTTCAGCTTCAATGGACCGAACTCGAGTTAACTTCACTACATTGGAAAACTTTGAGCAACTCAGTCAATTTATTAAAACTAAGAAAGAAACTGCTCCTAATTTGTGTCTAACATCTGGGACAAAAACATTTCATAAGACATTAAGACATTTTTGATTCCTATTGTTCATATAATAATTTTCATTTTGTTATTACTTTTTAAGACATTGATACACATGATCATTGCGTCATGACTGAAAGTGTGCCTGTACCCTGTATAACTCAAAGTACAAAACCTTTTTACACAAATAAATTCGAATACATTTTCAGTTTTACTTACTACGTGTGAGATTTCTGTAACAACCAACCTTTTCATATGTGATTAAGCATCACTTGTATTTGAAACAAGAGCAAGGTAAAGCCATTTCTTAACAAGATGGACTACTTAAAGCAAAAAAAAATAAAATAATTCTTACACTTGCTTACACTTGCTGATGTTTAGAAATTCAGATCAAGTCAAATCAAATTTGCATTAACTTTGGGTTAAATTTTGTGTAGTGTTTTGATCCATCATTAAATATTGATTAATGCACATTTAAATATAATACAGATTAAAATGTGACTCACTAGTTTCTAATTGTATTTACTCCCAATTAATACAGTTTTGGCATAGCTTTTGGACCTGCCAACTTTAGATGCTAACGTATCAACTGTCTTAACTCTTATATTGTCTCTCACCTTTAGATCTTTGGATTTTTGACTTCTGTATGATGTACTGTATGTTGTTGTTGTTTTTGTTTTTTCCCCCATCTCTTTCTCATTGTGCCTCAATTTTGACAGAATATTTTCAAACCATCTTCTCAAACTTGGATGGTGTTCTGATGGTGTTAGCATTACAGACTGAATTATTCCTCAAAATGAATAGATACAATAATCTAAAATGTATATCATCTTTGCTGCAGTTTAAGATCCATAATAGAAATGAAAATGGGGAACATTTTCAAATTAAACTGACACAGTGATACAAACGTCGAGCCCTGAAAGAGGCCAGTTTTTGATAGTTGTCTATTTATGACCTTCAAAGAATTCTCTATACGTTAATTTATCTCACCACAGGTTGTCAGTTCTCTGCATGACCAGCCTGGATGGACAGTATGTCCTCCTCTCTCGTATTCTATATTGTTCCATCTGCTCATTTAACAGTTCTACCTGATGACAACTTAGAGAAGGTGTGAAGATAATATATCCTGTGGGAGGACATCCCAAGGATACAGACTGACTCATGAGCACAGAGAGCTGCTGGGGGTTGTAGACACACGGTCAGATGTACAGATAGGTTTGAGACAGATAGAGAGATGAGGATATTAGAAATATGATTCATGATTTGGGGGAAACTCCTTACTTTGCATGCATTCATCACTCATCTCTGAGACAGTAATGAAATGATGAAACTTTACACTGAATCCTGTGTTTGGCACTCCTTAATCTTTCACTCACTGATGAATGCTGCATGTCTGAAGGACATGTGTGACATAAAGGAATATTTTAAACATCTTTCACTGCATTCCTGCTTTCATTTTCAGCCCATTTATTGTGAAAGAAGAAGTCAGGGTTCAGTCTGTCCATTAAAACTCCTTTGGCAATCAGTCCTCTCACACAAAATGAGGAATCCACCGTGTGAGAAAATGACACCTGCTCACAAATGATAGATTGCATAATAATGATAGCAGTTACCCAAAGTCCAAAGGTGGAAATTTACACTTATGCTGTGCTTCTCTTGAACTCATCAGTCAGTCTTAGGCCTAATTTGACAGACCTGTCAAAGACCTCACAGATTTCCTGTTTGCATGCAGTGATGCAGATTGTCTGAGGAAGGTATTTTCTTTATTCCCCTCAAAGGTCTTTTTTTTTGTTTTGTTTTTTGGAAAATATCATGTTCTGCCCCAGAGAGAAATACAAAAAATGCATTTTGTCTATATGTGAGGTGAAAATCGACTTTACACACAGCTGAAACAAATCTAGACACTGTATCAAAATCTGCAGCTGACACTTGAAATACTACAATGTAAAGAGAAGCCTCACGTAAAATCTTACTTTTTGACGCCAGTCACATAAAGCAGAAGCAGTACACCCAGCAGCACAACAGAATGACATCAGTTCTTTAGTCAGTGTCTGCAGTGGATCAGCATCTGCTGCTCCAACACCTTCTCATCCCAGCTTGTCGCACACCAACAGCTTGTCTTGTCCTCCTGCATCTCTTCCAGATGCACAAGGTACCCTTTAGTGTCCATGTCTGATATGCTAAGGCTTCTCGCTGCAAAGTCTTTTTAACATGTGGTTAACAAGATGCATCACTATGCTTTAGGTGCAAAAACTTTGTGGTTATGTTTAGGAAGAGGTAGGTGACCTGTGTTCATTTTCACACGAGAACTCTGATCACCTGGGTTGAAGGTGTGTGTGTGTGTGTGTGTGGCCTATCGCTCAATTCCGACCTCTGTGCCTATTGGTCATTTGTAAATTGTTGTGTAATACAGTTGCTGATCGTTTGTTACTGACACAGATATGTTTCCACTGGAGGTACTTTTAAGCCTGGTGTGTGTGATCCAGATGTGTGTCTCAATAATGCAGAGTTCCAAAACTGGAAGTTTTGACAGTTTGTGCATATGCTTTGAAGACATCTGCGTACTGCCTAAAATAGGAGCACGATCCGAGCAATAATTCAACAGACAGGTGTCAGTTATGTGACTAAAAAACCCATCTGACACTCACCAGTGAGAATAGAAAGCCTCTTATACTCCTCAGTAAACATATTTATTTTGGGCACTATCATGCCATTAAACCTAGCCAACCTTGCTCACAATAAATCTTACAACCTAATAAGCAGATTGCCATAAAGTTAAGGAACTGAGCACACTGATCCTTTCCTCTGGTGTTACATTATGAGCTTTACATTTTTAGTAACATGCATTTGTTCCCTTCAACACTTTTGAAATGTGTGGTGTAATAAACATCTCTCTGCTGGTTGCTAGCAGGGCTCTAATAGGTCTTGTAAAAAGTTAAAAGAAGTAGATTTAGCTGCTGGGTGTTTATGATGTGCGTTTGATGTTGGCTCCTATGAATCATGAAGGTCCTTTTGGAGGTCACAGTGCTGATAAAGATGACGCTGGTGATGCTGAAAGTGGGCAGCCTGCATTTCCCGACCAGATGGAAAATCTGACTCAGGGACTTGAATGATACTGTTCTCTTTGGTATGAAAAGTTACAAGCCTCTGGACAACAGGCAACTTAAGCAGCATATCTTCTAAATAAATATTTTCAGTGGGTAATTTATTTTTTTTTTCATGTCAGTAGAACAGATTAAGGATTTCTGTTATGTCAATATCTGTAAAATGGACCCTGCAAGTTACAATTTCTCACATTATCACAAACTAAGAAGGGTGGTTGAGCACTAAAATAAGCAAACTGAAAACCTTGCCTTGAACTTTGATAACGAAGGAAAGCCAGTGGTGGGTGAACACGTTACAGGTTCAGAATCCAAATTATTGCACCGTATTTGCTATTTATGCTATCTTTCTAGTTTGTCAACAGGGATATAATCACCTTAATCTACACCTGGTTTTAAACATCATCTATAAGATCCATTTTAAACACTGACTACATAGTAACAAAAAAACATTTATGGATTTGTGCACTAAACTAAGTAACACTGGTTTTGCAAAATTGCACATATCACATTAAAAGAGCAACTTGAAAAATAATGCCAGAGTTAAAAAAAAAATAAAAAAATAAGATAAGATAATCCTTTATTATTCCCATAACTGGGAAATCACAGTGTTACAGCAGCAAACAGGATATAGAGGGTGCAAAGCATGCAAGGATAAGGGAAGGATGAATATCACCAGAATAATCTCCAACTGCTGCTCACTATACTGTAGTTATCTTGGGCTGGTGTTATCTTCAGCAGCAACTTTAGCTACCACTAGCTCAGTTAGCTTAGTTAGCCCTATAGCTGACTGAATTCTGCACTGTACTATGACTCTGAGGACAGGAAAACTGGAGACAGCAGGGGAAGAGTTAGTCTTTCGCAACTTGGGAAAACGGCGTTCAGGACCGGATCATCTCTACATCTTACTCCATGAACTGAGAACTTATTGTTAAAAGACAAAAGCAAATTTTGGTTTGAAGGACAAAGAATTTCTGTGAGTTTATGAGGCAATAAGCTTAGCTTGGTAAAAGAGGGAAACTTGAATTCAGAATATGTACCATTGTATTCTTCTGTTTGGTGAAAATAGGTTCAAGAATATTTTCTGAATTGACATTTAGAATAGAATAGAATGCCTTTATTGTCATTGCACAGCTGTACAATGAAAATCAAATGCGTCAAATGTGATAAGGGGAATAAGTTGCAGATGAAGGCAAGAGCAAAGTTCATTTATGAGACTGGATGCTGGGAGAACTTGTGAAACTTAGCAAACTCACCATGCATATTGTTGGTCAGTTTTCCAGTATACTGGTTTACTCCGTTAAACTCACAGCAGCACAGCAAACTTCTGAGTTGAAGTGAATTTCTTCAACATTACACATCTCCCAGCAGAGTCACACCATCACCTCTAGATGTACAAAGTGGTATTACAAGACAGGATGAGCCAGGGCTAACTGGTTAGCATGCTTACTTCAGCAGATATCTCTGCCACACAATATATATAAGTCCCTCACATAACATCAGCCCTGTTGTTTTGGTAAAATTATGTTACAAATTGCATCCTCAAACATGCACCAGCCTTACGTAAGGTCAGACAGACCTCAGTTTGAATATAGGGTGAGACTTCCTCTACATCTTACTGAAAACTGGTCACACTGTGCATGATAACCACAACATGGACCAAAGACATAACTTAAAGTTTACACATGCTCTTAGCAGGTGTGTGTTGTGTTTTAAGTCATTTATCACAAAGCAAAAGTGAACTGCAAACTTAGATCCAGAACATAAGCCAGCAGCCTGATAGAGTTCAACCAGAAGACAGTCATTAGTACAAAATACACAGCTTCAGCCTGCATGCTGTAATATGCCACATCGTTTCATGTGCAAATGAAGCAATCTAGTTGTAATTGGTGTAAATGAATCCTTTCACTTCCTCTTATCATTCATAATCACATATCTTCCTTTCATCCTCTGTCTTAAACTCTTCCTTTCATCCTGCTTGTCTATCATACTTGATGATTATAGCAAACTTTATCTTTTGCTGGGTTCATATTATATAGACATTTGTGTGGGCATTCAGTAGCACTACAAAACACTCTGAAAGTAACATTCTCAACCTTGAATAAGTATAATTTCCATCTTCTCCATGCTGAAGCCCCCTAATTCCTATGCCTGACATCCAGTTATTCCATTTCATTAAATTTTCTGATCAGCTCTGAAATTGTACATTGTACATGATATTCCTTTTCAGTGAGTCACCAATTCACACGAGTTGTACTTTCTGACCTTGAGTGGGCGTGAAAACATACAAAGTATTGTAAATGCAGGCGCAGACGCACACTCACACACACAGGGTGAATTTTTCTGACCACTGAGGCGAATGATCACCCTCAAGAGGTCATTATTGAAGACTTTATGCTTGGCTAGGCTCTTGCGCTATCACTACAAAGCACTGTGACATACAGTGGGGTCACATGTGCCAGACTGAGATCACAGCTGGCCGAGCAGATGAAATTGTACCAATGTCCTTTTATTTGAAAACCATTTCTTTATTTGAATAAAGTGGTTGATATATAATAAGAAATAGAAGGGAATAAAAGGAGAGAGAGTGAGACGGACAGCTGAAGAGAGAAGAAAGCATGAAGCAAGGCTATGAATTCTCCTTCCTTCTCTTTCCTTTTTTCACTTGTAAATCAATGCATTGATCATTATTTTTATATTAACAGTGGCTCAGATAAGGCATGTATAAAGTGAAGAATATCACTTCTAGTGAAAAACTGGAAGAATTATCTTTTGACTGCTTTCCCCCACAGATTTAAGCTGTGGTGTAGCTTCGATTAGCTTATTGTTTTGGTTTTTCGATCCACACGGTTTGTTTTAGCAGGTTAGCCAGCTGTTGAACATCTGCTGGTTAAGGAGTGTTTAAGAGATTAAATAACATTATTACTGTACTTCTTTTCTGTCACTTTTTCACTATTCCTCCTACCTAGCATCTATGGACTGTAATAGAAAAAACAATAAACAATATAAATTGTGATACTTGTCTTACAGTACCTGCAAGAGTAATGGCATTCTGATGAGTCTCAGCTGTACTCTGCTGACAGCCTATATGAGCATGTTAGCGCATACTGAGCACCACAGCGTTGGTGCCAAGTACGACCCCAAAGACCCTTTAACATAGTGTGTTCAGTTTTAAAAAAAAGACTTCATTACCCAGAAGTCATACCATCGGTTAGTGAACTGCAGTATATTTCCGATCTTTTGCTGGCTGTTGGAGCACAGGTCTTGTCTTAATGTAACTGGTGAGCGTATCTGGAAATGATGGGCTCATCTGTAGTTGTTCAGGAGGTTTTGCATTACACTCATGTTTAATTTAATCAATAGCTACTTAAGTGAGTTTCTTCAACCATCCACATCCAACACTAGCTTTTTAAATCATTGAGTCTTAATTCTCAAAATATTGCATAATGCATATTTTAGGAAGGCACTGGATATCTACAAAGGGAAAGAAATGAGTCAGGTTATGTTTCCTGTCTTTTCTGTCTATTTCCTCTCTCTCATTCATTTCTTCCCCCTATCTGCCCCCCGCCCCCAGCTTCTCTCCTGTCTCTCCTCCTCAATCTCTCCATGTTTTCCAGTCGTCTTTGAAACGAGGACAGATACTGTAGGGTGTGGGGATGGGCCAGTGAGCCCCATAGAAAATTTATTAGCAGCTCTGATGTTGGCCAGCCAAAACTGTGATTGCTTAAGCACTTTTTTCATGGTGAGATGTCAAATGGATGTGTCATGCTTGAGGAAAATAATTTGTTCTCAGTTTCCTGTCCCTCTCTGTTCCTGCTATGAGCTGTGTGTATGCGTGTGTTTTGGAGTACTTGAGTTACCAAGCCATCTGCATTGGTATTTATGCATCGAAGCACTTGTGAAAAATATTCTCATGTATTCATTTATATCTGTGCATGTGTGTTAGTGTGTAGACAGTTGGACAGATGTGTGCCTTTAAATTAACGTCTAGAAATGTTTGTCAGTATTTGTGTTTGTGTGTTCATTCAGCTTTGCTTTCATGGTTGAAATCTCTGAAGCAGTGAGATCCCTTCTCATTTCTGAATGTGCAGAGGGCAGCGCTTCTGCACTTCACTCTAATGAACTGGGAACACTTGACAAATGATTATATGATCTCTCACAAAGACACACAAAAACAAGCACTCAGAGATACATTTAGCTGTACATTCTCATCTGAAAGTGTAAGAAGAGAAGCTGAAAGTCACATAAACGGTAAACAGAACTTCGTTGCACAAATGCATTTAAATTTAATTCTGCATTAGCCGTTCAAACTGAGCTCAGTTCATCTCCGTTCGTGCTCATGCTAGTGTTGTTACTTTTATACAGTTATACAGACAGGCTTTTCAAACAGAGAAGATGTTTACAGAGCTGATAGGTGTCAATCAACACTTTTGACAATGTGAAGATGAATCAACTTTTTAAAAAGCTACAAGTGTAGGTTAATAGAAACATGTACAAAGTGTGAATAAAGGACATTCTAATATGTAAATGTAACTCTGTATTTCTGCTCCTTCAGTGCCTCAGCAGTCTGCTATTAGAGCCATGAGTCACTGGCTGGAGACAGAAGGGGACACACACGCAATTTATTCCTCTTGATAAGCATATGCAAAAATAGCCTCTTTCTTGGTCCTTGTTTTGTGTGTCATTCATGTTTTCTTTGACAGATGACAGCGCAGAGATGCATAAGGAATGGGGGAGAGACGGATGACATGTGTTGGGGATCCTGGGACAGATGGCAGGATTGCATCATATGTAAGTCAGCCACTGGGATGACCATGTTTGATCTTCCCCCAATGAATGACTGAGTATGTTTTTGTAGGACCAGCAACCTCACTTGTCCTCAGGGATTTGACCATTGACATGTTATAAATTCAATTCCATTTATATATACATCGCCAAATCACAACAAAAGTTATCTAATGGCACTTTGCAATTAGAGAAGGTCCAGACCAAACTCTCTAATTTAGTTTTTAATACAGAGAGACCCAAAATCCCCCATGAGCAAGCATTTTGAGACAGCGGCAAAGAAAAACTTCCTTTTAGAAGGCAGAAACCTCAGAGCAGAGAGAGGGAGAAAGCACGCACAGCAGAGACAGAGATGCATAGCAACAGTAATAACAACAGAGTACTGGAACTATAAAAACAATAATAACACTACTTATTGGTGGGGGGGGGGTTAGTGGAGGAGAGAGAAGGTCAGTGCATCATGGGAGGTCGCCTGGCAGTCTAAGCCTATAGCAGCACAAATAGGGGTTAGGATAAGCGAGCCCTGACTATAAGCTTTATCAAAAAGGAAAAGTTTTTAAGTTTGTTCTGTTATAAAGGGCAAGTAAATTGATATGATTAATCCTTAGACCTGTGACTTGTCCTCAAGGAAATGAGACTTGACCTGAAGGACAACTTGACCTGATATTTGGCTTGCTGTAAAACACAGTGCTGGGAAAATCTAAAAGGATTTTTTAAAAATAAATAAATAAATAAACTGAATAATAATTCTTGTTACAACAAGTAGAGTCAAATCCTTGAACAGAGAAAGAGATTCAGATTCAGAAGAGGAGAAAAATGCCTTTGATGTGCTCTAAAAGCATTAGCATTCTCCCATTTCTACCAGGAGGTAATTGGAGTGTTGGTTTGCTGAGGTTTAACTTTCAGCTAAGGATTTTATGGTAATTAATTTTTTCTTTTAGAATTAAAGGATTTTTTCATGGGTTAGTGCTTCACACTAAAGGCTTAATTCTTAATCCTAAAGTAAACAAAACACATTTATCTTTAAAATACACGTACATAGAGTAAATGTATTTTAAGACTTGATGGTTTGAAAAAGATGATATGTCAGTGCCTATAAAGAGGTGATACAGGAGGGAATTTTATCCAGACCATTGTGGATGGGAGTTGAAGGAAATTATTGTTCAATTAACTGATCTTATTTTTCTCTCATACACACATGGATGCAGACACTCACACATGCAATGACAGCTGAACTCATCATATTTTACTGCATTCTTCCTACACAAAAGCTGTCCCTCAAAACTCTTTGTTCCATTTCAGCTCTCTTAAAGGGAAAAAGAATACTCTGATGATCTGTGCTATAATGTCAGGATTAAAACAACCATATACTGTATCCAAACCCAATGTATTCAACAGATTTTACACCGCATCCCCTGAGGTCTGACAGTTACTTATGCTGAGAAGTAATTCCTCGATCAGCAGTATTCATCTTAGAGCAATTACAGTATCTCTCAAAGAAAATTCAACATGGGCAGAAGAATATTTGATGATCTGAGCTTTTGGTTTTCCTTTAAAAATATCTTCAAGAACAGATAGACATGTCAGAAAACAACAACTAATGCATCAATGACATTACATTTACTTACCTTACCTAAGCACATTTATATTTATTTATTATTATGTACAATTACAGTAATTTGACAATGTTACAACTGGTTGATATGGAAGATCCTACAGCTTATTCAAGTCAATTTCTAATATATCACTTATAATAAACTGCAGAACCGAACACCTCATTTAGGTACTCATGTGGTCCATTTTCACACATTACAGTCACAATTTAATAACCTGACTCAAGAATTTACCAAAAAATTAAATGGAAAAAATAAGGGACCTACTGCAGTAACAGTAGAATAAAAAGTGACCTTTCTGATAGCTAAACTGCCCCATGACAACACAAACACACACACACACACAGACACAAATTCTGTTGGAACATTTACTACACAAATCCAGAGAAAACACTGAGAAATACAACCTGCTGCTAATCTTGCTATCACACTTGATTCTAATTCATCATCTGAGTAGCTATGACTAGCTTCTGGAGCGGCCACTGCTCCCTCCGTTCTGATAACACTACTGAGATATTCACAGGCTCCTGCTTTGGCCTTATCTTCTTTAGCTCGAGGCTGTGTGACACATGGACTCTCTAAACAAGAACACAGCCGACACAAAAAGCCTTGAGAGCATCATTTAAAATGCAGCAGATGGTGCATAGTGATGCAACAGCAGCTGAGCTGAAGGTGTAGGGTGGTTAAGTGCAGAATGGATTTATAATATTGTGTTCTCACTGCTCTTAAGTGTGCACAGAAAATGACCCCCAAACATGCACTCAAATTTGGAATGTCCAGTTTGTTGTGTGTGTATTATTGTTCTTTCACTTACAAACCTACTACAAACATGTTATGCATCTGTGAACTGTTATATAAAACCTGTTCAAGGCAGGAATGCTGTGCTAATATTCCACCTCTGTAGATAAAAACATTCAATAGGGAAGCAGTGCTGTTCTACCTTTAAGCCGGCAGTGGAGATAGTAAGCTGATAGTAAGAGATAGTATGCACACTGTTGTAATACTCGTCGCACCTCCTTAGTTTATGAAATGTTGGCCTGATATCTAAAATGACATGCTGGGGCATCAGTATAATGCGTTATTTGGTTCTGTGTTTAACAGATCAGAAGGCTGTAACATTGGAGATTCATGCTATGATCCCAATTCTACCCCTCACCATAACTGCAAAACAGTCCTTGACTGGTTTCCCAACAGATTGTTGGAAGGTATACTGAGTATTGATCACCAGGCTACTGCAGTGGTGGGTGAGAAATTTAACATTTATTGACTTATACAACAACTTTCTAAGCTTGTTTTCCTTTTGAAATCGTGAGATTTAAGGATTCAAGGAATCGAAGTGGTAGACTGAATGGTTTGGTGCCTCCTGCCAGATGGCAAGAGGGTGAAGAGTGTGTGAGGCATTAATGGTGTCATCTACAGCGTTGATTGCTTTATGGATGCACAGTGTCCATGAAAGCATCTAGAGACAATTTTGATTGTATAAGGTGCTATACAAATAAACTGAATTGAATTGAATTGAAATGTCTGTGGTGGATGGGAGAGGGACTGCAATGGTCCTCTTAGGTATCATCACTATCCACTACAGAGAGCTGTGGTCCAAGACGGTTTAGTTCCCAAACCAGGCAGTGATGCAGCTGCTTTGGACACTCTTGATAGTCCCTCTGTAAAATATAGTCAGAATCGGGGTGGCCTTTCTCAGCCTTCTCAGGAAGTGGAGACGCTACCGGGCCTTTCTGATCATGGAGCTGGTGATGAGGGAATAGGTGAGCTTCTCCACTAGGTGAACAACAAGGAATTTGGTTCTCTTGACAATCTCCACGGAGGATCTGTTGATGGTCAGTGGAGTGTGGTCACTCCTTCCTGAAGTCAACAACCAACTCTTTGTCTTATTCATGTTCAGAGAGATTAATGGCTCTGCATCAGTCTATTAGCTGTTTCACCTCCTCTCTATATGCAGACTTATCATTGTTACTGATGAAACCCTCCACAGTCATATCATCAGCAAACTTGATAATGTTGTTGGAGCTGTGCAATGCTGTGCAGTCGTAAGTCAGCAGAGTGGACAGCAGTTGACTGAGCACACAGTGTTCAGTGTGCTGGTACTGGAGATGCATCTGAGGTCTCCCTGTCAGGAAGTCCAGGATCCAGTTACAGAGAGAGGTGTTCAGGGCCAGCAGGTTCATCTTGCCAGATGTTGTGGGATGATTTTGTTGAAAGCTGAACTGAAGTTCAGTGCATCTGGAAGGGAGGTATCACGGTCACAGGCAGGTGGAGTCGTCCACTGCCACATGTGACGAGCGTCGCCACTGTCCTCAAAGAGCCTCTGAATGTTCTGGGCATATGCACACTTTGCGTCTTTGACAGTCTGGAACACATTTGGCCCTTCTGTTCGTAGCAGAGAAGACTCCTGCTGGCCAGGTTTTCACCTGCTTCAGAACAGTTTGAATACATCTGACAAGTGGTCTGTATGCTGGAATTAGCGTAACAGAAATGTGGTCTGATTGTCCAAGATGGGGGTGGGGATCCACATGATACACACCAGGGATGTTTGTGTAAAAAAGATCCAGTGCGTTCGCCAGTCTTCTTGCAAAGTCCACATACTAATGGAATTTGGAGAGTACTGATTTGATATTTTCATGGTTGAAATCTCCAGCAACATTAAACGGTCCGTCAGGGTGAACACTTTGACAACAATAGATACAGTTTTGCAGTAATTTAAAGTGACTCAGACCAGAGGTCCAATTCCACGAGTCCCAGTATACCAAAGACATGGAACAGAAGCGTAAAGCAGGAGAGGAGTGAGAAGAAGGTTTGAGATTGAGAAAGAGATTTTCTTCAATCACTGTAAATAATTCTATTTAATTTTGTATGTTTAAAACAAATTTTTTTCATATGTATTACATATGTTTGTGTGGTACTAGATGCATATTTAGTTAAAGTGAAAATGACACAAGACACTCTGAAAAAGACAGTGTTGCTACACTTAATGTCAAAACCCAATGTATTTATTATGCCTCATTCATCAAGAAACTTTTTCTTCTTTTTTTTTTTTGTCAGACAGATAACCTTAGCTCTAAGCCAATCAGAATTGAGCTGCCACGATTTAATAGATCAATAGATAAATGTTTATTAGTCACAATCATTCTAGTTACCTGCTATGTCATTTGTCTGTAAGGACAACTTGATCTCTGCTACCACAACAGCTGTAGGGAAAATACATGAGTGTGTGTGTGTGTGTGTGAGAGAGAGAGAGAGAGAGAGAGAGAGAGAGAGAGAGAGAGAGAGCTGTATTGAGGTTGTTAATATTTACACACAGGAACCATGTGGATCTGTATTAAAAGCTAATCTAAAGGTCTTCCTCCCACACCGGAGATGCACACTGGGAGCAAAATGGAGATCCTGCTGAGACACATACAGTACACACGCACACACACGCACACACATACACACACACACGCACACGTCATAATCCCAGTGGATGTGAGGTGAGAGCAGTTAAATGGGTGTCATGTGGAGTTATTGGTACAGTAACCTTTCTCTCTGTTATTTATCCAGCTCAGAACCTCTTTCCGGCAATGACAGTGTGCTTTTTTCACATTTTTTTTTAAAAACACTTGAAAACAATCCTTGCAGGAAGCCTGCAAGGCAAACCCAGCGTTACTCACAGGAGCATATGACCAAAATGGTAGAGGTATCCAGGACATATGGACAATTATCAATAGACCTTAATGAGTTAAGATGGAAAACAATTTAGGGAAAGATCTTACCTTAGAGGCCAGCAAACGTTTTTGGCCGAACACTCTGTGTGACCCTTCTTTGGATACTTTTGGGGACAGACATGTTGCATTATAATGATGAGGTGTAGTAAAAGCAAAATTCCTAAGGTGTTAATAAACATGAGCATCTTATGTTATCTATCACATCCACGGTGGAGTTTCACGTAAAACAAAAAATCAAAGCGTGATTGAGAGATCAGAGAGGAATGGTTCTCTTTGTTTTAATCTGTGCAAAATGTCAGGCTATATGTCAGTGGGCTGCCTTGTGATTATTCAAACGACTTCTACTTTCAGTGTTTCCTGATTTTCTGCTGGTCTAGTCGTGAAGACGCATATGAAATACTGTGACTGGGATTGGTAATAAAGACAAAAGGGCTAAAAATCTTTAAATAATAAAAAAAACCCCTGAAAATATCAACTTGTTTTCAGGAAATATTATATTCAATTTTGCTGATTCATCAAACATTCTTTCTTCCAACTTTCTTGCAGCTCCATTTACATATCTATCTGACCCAACTCTGCGATGTTGGCAATACGCACACAACATCACAATCACAAACAAAAAGCGAACTGCCTGTGTAATGTTTGCACTTTGGTCCCTGGGTGCACTCTGTCCTTTTTGCATTATTGTACAATTTGTGGCTTACATCTCTGTTTTCTCTGAATGCTTGCCTTCCAAATTAAAAGGCATGAACTTTGAATATGTAATCAGATATGGGGTGCACGCACACACACACAAACATACAAACCCATGCACGCACTAACACAGTCCCAGATCCCAGAGGGAAGGTCGAGGATATAAGAGATCCATGGTTAGCTGAAACCATAAAAAAGATTCAGGAAACAAGATGTGGTATTTAATCTCTCTCTCTCTCTCTCTCCTCTGCTCTATATTATTTCATATCTATTATTTATCTGTTGAGCCTTTGTAGAGATGAAAATTAACTGTATAGTGGACAGACGGAGTGAGGATGTTGCTTACATACTAGACTGCATACACATTCTGTATGTAACAGAATTTCTCCTTCAGTACTTCACCTGATCTGGGTTTTGCTGCTGTTGCTTTTACTGTCATTTCTGATATGCTAAAAATATTATCTTTCTATTATCTTATTGTCTTTCCTTGGGCAATGTACCAGTGAACATAACCACTGTCTTAGGTTATATGTGTTAATGTATTATGGGGATAGATATGATCTGAGGTTATCATGGCTGCTCAAAATACTGAGTATAAATATTCATTAAAAATACAGCTCTTTTAAACACCATTGGGACTTGGCTTGGGACACCATTACTCCACTATATCTTTATGTAGTAAACAGTTGTTTGCAGTAGTATTCATTTTTAAAATCTAAAATTCTTAACCTTTAACGTTTGTTCATGTACTTGTACAGTTCTGTTTTATTTCACTTTTGCAAATTGGGGGTTAAGTGCCTTGCTCAAGGGCACATCAGTCGGCTAATGGAGTGGGCATTTTTTTGCATTAATCACTCCACCACACTCAAATTTTTCCTGCCTGTCCAGTAGGGGAATTGAACCAGCAGCCTCCTGATCACAAACCAGTTTTCCAACCTCTAGACCACGGCTGCCTTAAACAAACAAAAGCTACACATAATTTATTGTTTGGCATGTGCTATTTTTATGTATGTCCTTTTGCCACGGTGCAGTGGGTAGGTCTGCTATCAGCATCGACTCTTTTGTGTGTTTGTAGTGATGTTTGAGACATGTGTTTCATTTCTGTATCATCTCCTCGATATTCCTGTTGATACCCGGCCGGTAAACTGCTTCTCTCGCTCTCCTTTTACCTTTCTCCACGCCAAGATGTCCCTCATGGACACATATAAGCATATCCTCGCGCATGGATTGTGGGATGACAATCCTGTTTTGTTTCAGCACCAGTCCATCAGCCACACACAAGTCTGCATGCACAGAGCAGAACCCCGGACACACTCCTTTTGACCAGCCATTTTGGATATGGTGGGACACTTTCTGCAGCAGAGGATCTTTTGCTGTCTCTTGTACAATTTGCTGCAACATAACATCTGATGTTAGGAGTGAAGCAGTCACCATGTTTACATGTGTTTCAGCATCCTCAGTTGTAGCGCTGATCAACATATCACACTTGGCACTGGTGCTCGTGAAAAAGCATCTGCCAGCACGATGTATTTTCCTGACATGTAAATCAGCTCAAAGTCATGCAACGGCATCATCACGTGCTGAATTCTGGGTGACATGTCATTGAGGTTCTTTTTTTCTGATTGATATGAGCGGTTTGTGGTCACTCTCTGCTGTGAAACTTTCCACACCCAAACACTAAGCCCAAACTCTCTTTTTCAGTTTGAGCATAGCGTTGCTGGGTTTCTGTCATTGATCTGGATGCATATGCTACAGGTTGCCATTTGTCTCCGTTCATCTGGAGCAGCGCAGCTCCCAAGCTATCTCTTGAGGCTTCAGTGGAGATTTTTGTTGGTTTTGATGGATCAAAGAATGTGAGGACTGGCTCAGTAGTTACAGTTCCCTTTAGTCTTTTCCACTCTTTCTCATGTCAAGCAGTCCACTTGAACACTGTGTTGTGCTGTAGCAGCTCCCTGAGGCATGCTTTCTTGGAGGTAAAATTAGGAATGAACTTATCCAGGAAGTTGAACATTCACATGGCTCGCAGGACACCTTTTTTTTTTTTTTGTCAGTGGGTGCAGGCATGTCCAATATGGCTTGCACTTTTGACTGATCAGGTTCTACCCCTTCACTTGTGACCTTTTCTCCCAAGAAGGTCATTTCTGTAACTCCAAAGAGGCACTTGTCTCTGTTCAGTTTCAGTCCATTCTTTGTTTCTCAAGCCTTTCATTGTGTTGTTTGCTTGTATTTCCCCAGACAACCAGGTCATCTATGTAGACTCTTGTTCCTTCCAGATAGATATTTTCTTTTTATTTTAAACTTTATTAACAAAACTTGCTAGTACTGAATTGACTTTAGAACATCAAAACTAGCAAAACAGCAGGCTCCCAGTGAAGGTGCTCTTTGTATTAAAATTAGTAGTAGCTATGTAGCTTCCCTACAATTTAGTGGAAGCTAACTATCTTTACTCATTTCATTCGTGCTTTGAGTTGTCCTGTTTGTTGCCACATTAATTTACTCAGTGCTACATCACTCACTTCTTTGCTCTGGTTGGTTTTAGGTCTGTCCAGTTGTGTTCAGAGGCACTTTCGTCTGTGCCCTTTGATGACGCCTCTTTGAAAGATGTTCCATACTTTACTTACTTCATATTCATTATTCTGGTGATGGCAGACTTAAATAACATTATGTTCCATCACTTTATCACAAAATCTTATTTATCATTGTAATTAGCACGTGAGCTTTGCCCAGCACATTGCAGGGCACACTTATATTGCTGTCATTCATCTGACATTTTAAACAGTCTCATTCCTGCTCTTTAACACTATAATACATTTTATGCACAATTGGGAGCTGACATGATCAGCATCAGCTTTATGTTATCAGCTACTGAATAGCTCAGCTGCAGGTTAAGAGTCATGCTGCTGCTGAAGGGCCGAGCATTACTCATTCATGCTGCTCTTCCAGATTATTAATAGGGCTCGTGAGATACCTTTCCTCCTCAGAGCTCAAGAAACTATCTCATTATTAAAAAGTAATTCCACCAAAGCAACAATGCCTTGTTTAATTGAACGTGTCAGAGGGTGGCAGAGGAAGTGAAAGATTAGAGTGAACCGCGCACTGTGATAGCTTCCAGTAAAGCGCTGGGTCGGGCTGCAGAAGAGACGTCGCTTACTGTGATGCATTAAGCCAGCACAAAGACACCATTCAATGGCTGGGGGAAGAGAAATTGATCTGCAACTCTCTCAGAGGAGCCATTGTTACTGGCTTCCTTGTATTAAATGACAGAGAAAATAAGGAGGAGATGAGATGGGGGTGGGAAAGAAAAGGATAGTGAGAGGGAGGTGACTTGGTGAGATGGCAGGGGAGCAGAAAGTGAAAGGAGAGATGGCAAAAAGGACAGGGAGAGGCATGCCTGTTTCTACAGTCAGTGCTTATTATTCCAATTTGCTATTTTCAAATTGGAATAATGCTCAGTGAACCTCTTGTTTCAGCTGTACTTTTTCAATACATATGTTTTTCAAGCATCCTTTTCCCAGGATACTTCAGTTAAATCATGAAGTGAGTTGAGGTAGAGAACTGAAGGTGATTCTGTGCTCTGAGTCATCTCATGTGTCAGCTGAGCTTGCACACTGCCATCACCATTTGGGTGGCCCATTTAAGCTGTCAAACTCATTAGTTCATTCTGTGCTACTGTTGTTTATGCATCTTTCAGCTCATCACCATCACTGTAGCATCAGAGCACCACCAGCTGATTTGTCAGCTTGAAATTGTGCAAAAATTCTGTAGTCTCTCAACAAAACCTGACTGATATATTAGTGTATCCCTAATGGTACAATTTTTAATTTACAGTATCATATTTAAACCAACTCTGATGGGGACATGTGTAGGAAACAAAATGTTCAATTCACTATTTATTCAAAATGTCATAAAACAGTGACAAATAGCCAACACAGATGCCAAATGTGATGTCTTCAAATGTTTTCTTTTTGTGTGTGTGTGTGTGTGTGTGTGGCACTCAACAACCTAAATATATTAAAGGTTAAGTATACCACCTTCACTGCCGCAGTACAGCAGTCGCAGTACAGCACCAGCATCTCAGACCGGATGCGTTATTGACACAATAAAGTTGGAAAAGAAAACACTGGACTGGACACCATAACTAATTTGCATAGCAAATAATTTTCTGCTATATCAAAATATCATACATTTAAACTTTAAACTTGATAATATCATGTGAGTTGCTGCAAACAGAAAATATTCAGGGCAACTCATTTAAGAGAAGATTAAGATGTATCTCAATCGAAGTGGGACCATTCCACGCACCATTAGAAAGCTTAGACATGCAATTCCATTTCAGGATGCAACCACAAAGCAGGTGCAAACAACAATCAACAAAGGCCACAATCAAACAATAAAGTATTTTCAGCATTGTCCACTCATCGATGAAGCGTCCTGGTCCTCTGTTGGTCCCTGAAACTGAAAGATTCCCAAGCGTCTAATAGATTCGGTAAAGTATTCAAAACACAGTATTAGATCAGTAAATATCGACAACATACTGCTGCTTCGTTTCAGATTTGTCAGTGTGAAAGTTCAGCTGGTGGTCAAATTGACTGGTGATAGTCCTAGATGTCTTGCAGACCTGGCTTGAGGATCCCTTGCCCACTGACCAAGAAATACATTCTGCAGTTACTTTTCTTATGAAGTAATTCATATTTACGTGTATTCCTCGGCATATAGGTTGTATCATGACTGCGTGAGTTGTGTTTGCACTTGCATTCCACCTTAGAGTTATTTTCTAAGTCCATCAATATCCAGTTTTAATATGTCTTATAAGGCCTTAGCTTTGAAATTAGTTGTTTCCATAGTTTTTGACAATTTCTTATGCACCAAGTTAGTGAAAAGAAGGAAATAAACAAACATAATGTCTTTATGCTTCTATTACTCTTAGGCAGGGGTATTTTGGCATCATGTTATCTGGCCTTTTATGTTGATTCGTAGGAAAAGGAATGAGTAAAAAGTACATTTTATTTTTCATTTTCTGTGATATTTGAAATTTGAACTTTGCCAGGTGAGGCTAAATGCTGTGGTCCTGTTTTCTTTTCCAGCAATTTTCTTTCTCATTCCCACCCCTCTCTTTCTGTGCCACACACATATTGTGGGTGTGACGCTATGTGGTCTAAGCATTTTCTGAGATTTGTCCAGGCTTTGTTGTCCCACAGCTATTTATGTATGTGTGTGAGTACGTGTGCAGACACTACAAGTTGGAATGTTCTTGTTATTTTAGTCTTCCCAGAGGCTCTGCTTCACTTCACACTCAG
The DNA here is from genome assembly GCF_020382885.2 of Scatophagus argus. Classification (NCBI taxonomy): domain Eukaryota; kingdom Metazoa; phylum Chordata; class Actinopteri; family Scatophagidae; genus Scatophagus; species Scatophagus argus. The sequence goes on from NC_058511.1 coordinate 15,161,472, forward strand.
CCTGCCCAACACTGCAGCATGTACACCAGTGTGCCTGGAGATGTGTTGTACAGAGCAGTGTCATTGAAACCAAGTCAAATTATATGAGGAAGTATTGCTGAATGGTTCTGGTCACAATCGTAACTGTCGACAAAACGACCTCCTGACTGTAGTAAATTAACAGCAGCACACAACTGGGACATACAGAATGGAGCTAATAAATCCTGGCATATACCCAGACAAGCACACTTCTAATAATACATCCACTCATGGTAATTCATAATGGCAAGTGTGTGTATGTGTGGGTGGGTGTTTGACTGTGTGTATGATGTGTAATTAAAGAAACTCTTCCAACTGATGACTTTAAATTAGAGAGAAAAAAGCAATATTTTTACATTAACTACAATTAGTGTTAACCTCTATTTAAAGATTTGTGTATTGGAATGTGTGCCTTTTATCTCTATTTTGGATGGATGGACTTTATAGTGTCTTTTTTTGACAAAACAGTCCATCTCAGATTTCACACAGTCTTCATCAAGGGCTAACATCAACCAGAACGCAGCCAGCAGAGCCTGTTGGTTGTACAACTCTGAAATGTTATTCAGATAGGTCTATGCTGGTGTTGTGCCCAACTTCCTGTTCACACACAAATGGGCCCTGTTTTTGTGGCAGTGCAGAGTGTTGTTGGTGTTTTGGTGAAAAATGTGTGTTAGACTTGTTTTGACAATATACGTCTCAGAATCACATCTGGCACAGCATCATTCAGCTACTAATCTGACAATTTTACCAACAATCCACTTTTTAGTAATTCCTACCCAATCAGTAGCATGAAAGCAGAAATTTTGATAAATCCTTCTGCATTGATCTCACAAATTAATAAGAGGGATTATTGCAATATCTGTTGTCCACAGCTGTCTGTACAGTATGAATAGTTTCTCCTTCAGTTCACCAAATCCCTGCAGCCATTTGAAGGCATCAGGACGCATAAATAAATCTGCAGCTTCTGATTGGAGAAGGAGTCATGTCAGAGGACAGTGCTGTTACACAGATATCTGCAAAAAGCATAATTTATTCTGAAAAGAGTAATATATGGCATACTTACTGCATGCCTGGATAAGACTTTTGGTATTTTTGAGTGTACTGATCAGTGCAACCTTTAGGGCTGCTAGCTGAGTTTAGTCTTTTAGTCTGACTATGATCAGATTACTGTAATCCCCCATCACAGACTACGTGTAACTCACCGCTTGTCAGCCCGGTGTTTAAGTAAACATTGAGGTCTGGCTTCTATAAACATTCAATGTAAGACAATCAATGAGTCATTACACTCTCTCTCTCTCTCTCTCTCTCTCTCTCTCTCTCTCACTCACTCACTCACTCACTCACTCACTCACTCACTCACACACTCACACACACACACACACACACACACAGATCCAAATAAATAGGTGAGGTTAAGAACTGATGCAGCTCAACAGAAATAAAATTCTACCACTGAAGATTTCTGCTGAAGACTGTTTGCATGTAGCTGCATGTGATTTTGTTTGTGAGTGTGTCTGTCACTGTGTTTATGTGTGTCTTTGTACTGTGTGCATTTTTCACTACATATGTTTGTTTGTGTGTGTGTGTGTGTGTGTGTGTCACAGATTCCATTTTTATTAGTTATGGTGTACTTATCCTACATAAACAGATGAAAGGTTGGCATACTAAACATGAAGCCATAGGGGATAAGGATGGTGTGTGTGTGTGTGTGTGTGTGTGTGTGTGTGTGTATGAGTTTAAGTTTAAGAGAACAGGAGATAGTAAGTTGAAAAACACAAAAAAATATAAAAGGATAATAGCAAATAGCAAAAGTTTTCTCTGTGGTGCTAAATCTGGTGTGTTTGTGTGTGTGTCCACACGCATCCACATGGATGTATGTCAATTTCAATCTCAATCAATTATTGCTTTTTAAAATGCATTTATTGTTTCATCACCTAAAGATAGAAAAAGTAAATTATATTATTATACACTAAAAAAAAAAAGAAAAAGAAAAAAAAATGAATATACTGTTACAGCACACTCAAGACTCCATACATGATAGTCTTGTGTGCTTACTAAAGCTGCAGTCAGCTAATGGTGACAGCACACAGCAGCTGCAGGGGAGTGACTGGAGGTTGAACTTCTCACCTGAGGCTGAGAAAGAGGTGAGTGTTTGTCCATCACTTTCCCCAGAGGGATTTTGTCTGCTGATTCGAGGCCTCAAACTTGTTACATTGTTAACTACAGCAGTCCACCCTTCCATCATCCCCACTGGCTCTGCAGAAACACAAAACCACACAGGCACAAGCAGAGAGTCTGGGGCACAGGAACTATTTTAGGAGCCCAACTGTCTGATAGAACCCCAGGACTCTTTGTTGACAAGTAAACACAAGACTCCACTAATCTCCCATCCACCTCCACAGTCTGCTGTGTGAATGAGAAACGCACACATCGAGGTAGCATCTCTTCATGAAGACCACAATAAAGCTACTGTACAGAGTTGTACCCAGATATTCAGCTGTGGGAATACAGGTAAAAACATCTTTCACAACATTCCTTTGTTTAAATCCGGAGGTTCAGTTTCAGTTCTTTTGTATTTCCAATTTCCTCATCCTGAGTCAAAGACACCTGGTAGGCACATATTGACAGATCTAGAGGGACTCTCCTGAATTTATAAAATGTATTGCCATTACAACAAAAGTTGTTAAAGGAATTTAGTGCTGCACATCTCCTCAGTGTGCTAATAAAACCATCATGAAAACCACCATCAAGAGATATACTAAAAATGAGTAAAATACCACATGCACAAATACCACAAAATATTCCAGTCACATTTTGCAGGTGCACTTCTGAATAAATATGTATCACACATCATAAAACCTGTGTGCAATTTTTAAACAATATGAAAAAGTGTCGATAGATTGTTTCCTGATTACTGTTTTGTACATTTAATCTCAAGTCGATGTCCTTTTGCTGTTTCAACTTTCAACTGTCATGGAAAATCTGCTTTGACAGATTTTGCAGTTGCAGCTGAAAGCTCTGGAAAAAGTGAGCGTGTACCTTTAATTTTATGGTTATTGTACCCTACAGTCTTGTATCTGGTGATAAAGTTAATATTACTATCAAATTCCAGGACTATATTTTGTGATTATTAGCTTGTGTGTCATCGTTTTCCAAACTTAGCTCATCTTTAGCTGCTGAATTCCCTTCATTGTTCATCAGCTAGTAGGTAAATCTGTGTGTCTGTTATTAAGTGGAGGACAGGTAGTTTACAGAGTTTTGTTTCTGAAAATAGCTGCCTGCTGCTGCTGCTGAACGCGTCACTGATGAAAACAAAAACAGTTGTGGGCAGTGAAACCAGAATAATAAGCTAAAAGGCTAAGCCTTTATAAGCACTGTTCTTCTTTCTGATAAATGAGCTGAGTGGATTTTAAAGTTCAAGCCAGCCCCTCAGATATTAATGACTTGCTTTATGAACAGTCTTTCCATTATGTTTCACATTATTTTCAAGAGTCTGTTTCAGTATTCTGTGTACAGTTTGGCACCCATCTGTCCGAGCATGAGGTGTTTTATAAACTAAAGTGGATAATTGAATTATTGGTTGGTTTCCACCCCCTCATCTGTAACTCTATTTATACCACCTGTAAAATGCGTTGGTGTTGTTTGCTGTAATGAAGGCTAATGCTAGCTAAAACACAAAACATGTTGGTTTCATAGTGGTAATTAATGATCAGCTGAACATATATGCATATGTGTGTGTGTGTGTGTGTGTGTGTGTGTGTTCAAACCTGCACTATAAGGAGGATTTTTTTAAAACGTGAGCACAGTTATAGCTACATTACATCTTGACCATAGCTTTCATCCATTTTTCTCTTCAGTGTACCTTCAGTGCTCAGCCTTGAGTTGTTAGCAGATGGAGAGGAAGGACTTCTTCTCCAAAGCTGTTTCTGAGTTAAAGGCCATGGACAAACAGCTCCTTCGACTGAGTAGGAGAGTAACAGTATTTCTCAGCACTTTGAGTGTGTCAGAGAGTGTGTGGGAGCTTGTGTGAGCTCGGCTACCCTTGTGGTTAATGCAACAGTGTTGAAGGTCAGCTCAGCGTCAAGGAGAGGAACATATCTTTGGTAATTAGCACTCCCACAGAGAGCCCAGCATCTGTGTCCAACCACGCTTCATGCACCAGCACGGGCATAGCTCACACACTTGTAATACTATACTTGTGACGTCTTTTCAATAAAGACATTGTCTGTAAACTGCATGTCAAATTTGAACACAAAGACCGTATTTTTTTTTTATTTAAAGTAGTGCCTGGACTTGGGATTTCCTTTTCTTTGTATCAGTATTGTAGTTCAAGAAATACACACGCAGTACACTCATGCAGTAGATATTTCAACTTTTAACTGTGGTCATTGTGATTAAAATAGTAATAATTCATATTTCTTGATGACAAGTGTAAGTCATCATTGTGAAAAATGAGCATGAAATAGTTTGACAAAATCATCTCGAGTCAAGATTATCTTTCAAACACAAAAGACCAGAATGAATATCAAAAGCAAACTGATATCACAATAAAGAAATGTAAATGGATAAAAAAAACAAAACAAATCAGCTGTAGTTACTGTATGTAGAGGTGCTGTCACCTGCCAACTGAATCCTCGCTGTGTTTAAAGCTTGTGAAACCTCATCTGTCCACAAACCCTCACCCCTGGTACAAAGCTGTATGGTTCAGTTAAGGCTTTAAGTCAAATAGAAGTGTTCTCATCCCCTCTGAGCAAACAGTGTCACAGCAGATGATCTTTGCAGTAAACAAACACGGGACAAGACCATAATGTCACCTTTTGTGTCTACAGTAAGATAGAAAATGCATATTAGGGCTTTAAATGTACTGTACATCAACACAGTGTTGCTTGTGTTATGATTCCAAAACAAGCCATTTCTGGAGTTTCTAAAAATTAATGGCTACAAAAAAGAAACTATTGGGTAATTTTTAAACTGTATAGGAAGCGGAGTTATACACTGATGAGATTTGGTCTAAAATTAAACAGCAATGGTTATTCCAGTCCTAGAGAATAGGGTTTGTCAAAAATAACCTTAACCCAATCTTAACCCAGTTACTTGTTTTGTTATCCACATTCATGGTCTTTACCATGAAAGTGTCTTAAATTAACCACAGATAAATGTTTAAACCTTTAACTGTTGATCAGAGCTGTGGATTCACATGACTGGGAGTCAGATTTGATCTGAGTCATAAATTTAATGACTGGACTTAACAGAAAGCTAGCACAAATGACTCATGCCTTCAGTCTGGTCATAAACCTTGTGATTTAGTGCTCAGAGAGGAAGAGAGCTGGCCAGAGCTGCAGCATATACTGAAACAGAGTAGACATTCATCCCCGTGATCAATCTGTCCCCAGTGGATTGTTTTTATTTTGATTTTAAGTGTGAGGATGAATTTCTTTCAGAGGCCTGATGTAAGAGACGGTCAAGGGAAGGGACAGATGAAAGCCACAAAGCATCAAGATAGGTCAGTTGGTGTGTGAGCATTAGTCTGGCTGTTCACTTTAAAAGCACATTTCTCTGTGCTGATCTCCTGCTGTTCTGCTCTTTTCTAATCACACATACAGCTGATCATTATAATAACTTCATGAATTTATAAAACACAGCCATTTATTTGTTCCCGAATAAGAGGTTGTTGCTTCTTCTGCAGCAATTAAGTTCAAAAGAGCATCGCCTTGTGTGATAACCGGCGAAGAGCTTGTGTGTGTGTGTGTGTCTGTGAGCCTGCTTGTCTCACTACACCTCTGTTGAGACACAACTGACAAATATTTGGAATAAGTACGTAAAAGCACAATCACAAACAGCTGTGATGCTAGTTCCAACAGGTCGTCACTGTGTTTTCTGTATGGTTCTCTGCGTGAACAGCCCAATTGGTTACCATGAACTCCAAGAGGAAGTGGGCAGCACTTCCCAGTGGCTCTCATGGCACACCGACCAATGATGTATCCCTGCTGTTAGTTTTTTTTATTATTATTATTTATGTAACCCACCCTTGTAACAGAACCTTCTCCCCAAGATGAAAGTTTTGAGTTTTTCCAGAGACTTTTGTCATTTTGCCCATATAGACTTTTTGTCTATATGTAGGATACCATACAGCCATCCTCACCTTAGTCAGTACAAAAGCAATCAATAAACAATTGTAAATAAACTATTTTTGCAGTGATATTAGAAGGACACTGGAACTGTATCATTTGCTAGGTAGTTCACATTTGACAGCTTTATTTAAGTTATTTATTTATGTTATATTATGTTATTTATGTTATGTATTTATGTTATGCAGCAGTCAGTTGCAGGTCTCCTTTCTCTCACTGGTTAGTAGCAGCTGATCTCTTCTGACCGTTATGTAATAACTTTTTTGATATCTGATTGCATTTTGATGAACTCTTGCTTGTAAGTAACTTCCATCCTGGTTCCAGAATCATAAGCTTATTGCTTATGACACTTAGCTTGGTAAAAATATCAAATGTCAAAATATCAAGCAGTTCATTTAAACTTAAATGCATGTCTTCTATGCATACATTAGTTAATATATTACTATTAATAAAAACAAAACAAAATTAGAATGGTATTGATAATTTGGCACATTTCTCCAGCAAAAAGATTGAGACACTGTCAGTACCTTAAATCTTGGCATTCTTGAATTATGTTTTAGAGCAAAAATGTGTTTTGTGAGATCACATTGACCTTCGACCACCAAAATCTAATCAGTTCATCTTTGAGTCAATTTGGATGTTTGTGCTAAATTTGAAAAAAATCCTTCTATGTGTTCCTGAATCAGACAGTTAGACAGACAGACAACCCCAAAACATTATGCCTCCAATGACCGCTATCGCCAGTGCAGAGGCATAAAAATATTGACTAGTGTGACTGTGGTTGCAAAAGGCGGTAGTGAAAAAAGAAAGCAGCGAATCAGATGTGGTGTTGGGTAGATTCCAAAACTTGCAGATTATAATGGAAAACACCTGCTGTAGGCTACCATGATGCTTGTTCTTCTACTTGTTTTTTGGCAGGTAGATCAAAAGTGTTGTGAAGGGATTCATAATAAACTCTCTCCTCCTGTGTTATACCCTAATCAATTAACAATTAATGACAGCACATCTGGAACATGGAATTTTAATAGAAAGTAGATCTCTCAGGTGTGAGTTGAATATATTATAGGCAGCTTAATCAAATATACTAGACTGCAGATTAACCAGGTTCTGTCAGTTGTGATTAGTGAATAGTGATTATAGTTTTACATGAGTTGGGAGTCTGTATATTATACATATCTTGTTAGTTGTGTTATTGTATGCGTTATTACATATTTATCCAAGTGCACCCAGTGTGCTTGTTTAAAGTTGAAACAAAGATGGCCCAACACACATCCCACACTGTCCTAAGGTTTTGTTTAGTTGCTGTTGCCCTTAGAGACAAACTCTGACACACAGGAGGTGAAGCACTTGGCATTTTTGGCAGTTGCAACAACGTGACTGAACAAAAGTAAAGTTCCACCTACAGCTTCGTCAACAAGAGCTGCATTGGGACTAATTAATACAAATATTGCAAAGAAGTCGGGAGAGAGAGATAGAAAGAGAGTTGAGAGAGAGAGTGGGGCCAGAGAAGATGGCAGAAAAGTAAGTACTGAAGATTGAGAAAAAGTAACTCGGGAAGAGGCATGCAAAAGCTCTGTGTGTATGCGTGTGTGTGTGCGCATTGTATTTACAATATAGACAGTGAGCAAAGCAAGTCTATCAGTGTCTATACTGGTTTATTTAAATTACATCACTCAGATTCCCAAATGTCAGGGTTCTTTAAATACAACGAACAGGATTTGTACCATGCCACAGCTAAAGCAGCAGCACTTTATTTGAAATTGACAAATCAGTGAGTAAGATTTTTAATTTTGGGTATAAAACCACTGCTGTTAGATAAAGACACCAGATGGTGAAACCATCCGCCTCTCACCAGTGGTGTTGTGGGTAATGCGGTTTGACAGTACAGCCATCTGAAGCACACAGGACACTGACAGACTGGCCATCCAGCTCTGCAGGACAGCACAACCCCATGTGTCAAGGCCCATAATGCTTAACTGCATATAAGAACCCTCTGTGTATACACACACACACACTCACACACACCCCTCTTCCTCTCTGTCTGAGGATAAAAGGATCACAGTGAAAGAAGATGAGAGACTTGCCGTGATAGGAAAAAAATAATGGAAGACAAAAGTTTTGGTGATAAGGTGAAAAGAAGTCCGCTCCCTGAGAAGTTTTCTGATGGCATTAGAGCAGAGATGTGTTTTGGGAACAAAGTGGCTGAGTCAGTGAGCAGAACTCAAAGAACAAAAAAGACTGACTCAGTGGCTCTTAAAAACAAAGTCACAAATCCAAACACTGGTCCTGATGCTGTTTTAGTGTAGCACAAATAGGAACATCAGCCTGGAGAAACTGAAGATGGAACCTAATCTTTGGTTTAATCTGTGTTGTCTTAAAATTAGTTCAATTTTGCTGCAACCGCATGAGAAAGTTGCTAAAGAAATGTGTGGAAACTCTCCTCTTGATGGAAATACTGACCCGCATGATAGTGAGTAACCAACATGGTCTGATCCCCAGTCATAACATACCACCACTTTCGTAAACTTTACAGCAGGGGATGGCAACATTTGTTGCATGGACCATGCACCATGGACCATTTGGACCATGCTGATGTTGTAAGAGAAGAACCACAAACAGGGCAATGCAATTGAAGCATGAAACACATAGTGCTGAAGTCTTGGATGGTTGGCAGCTGAGTAAAGATGTTCTGCCTTTCAGTAGGGCTTTTTCTTCTGTTTCTTGCAATGACAAGTTTGTGGCACATTAGGCATGCTTGGTTGAAAAATTGTTCTTGATGTTGTATTCTTTGAATACTGCAATATTCTCTCTCTTGTGTCACAAGTGTTGTGACGCAAGAACACCTCGAGATTCATTAATATAATGCTGCGTTTAGTTAACTCTTCGGGCATCGATGTATTTTTCCCTGGAGACGTTGCAGGCCAGACTGACATAGTTTTGAGGCTGTATTTTGCCCATTGCAGTCTATGCTATAGCTATACAATCAAAATTATGTCACCTGAAGAAGAACAGATACATGTTTTGCCTTATTCTATTTTATTCTACTATTACATGTTACTCTTTCTTACGTTCCATGTTTGCACCAATCACCAAGACAAATTCCTAGTAATGTGAAACCTCTTCACTTACAATGGCAATAAAGACGATTCTGATTCTGATTCTGAATGTTTACTACTGCACAGGCTACATGGCATGATGACATCATGATGACATTTATGTAACGACAGAAAATGTGTCTGTTACAACTGTATCTCCTTACATTTAAGGCAACTCCTCCCTGTCTGTCCCCGAGGTTAGCGCCAGCTGCTGGTCCCATGGCTGTAGAGAGCCTCCAACCTAGAATAACTACTGCTCTCCTGTGTCCTACAGTTGACTCACTGTCCTGTGTTCACAGTTTGGAAAACTATGTGTTTCAACTCAACATTAGTCGCAGTGAGCCAATTTCTGTTGGGCCTTTGCAGGAAAAAAAGTACCTGTATGCATCAGTGCCCTTCAGTTCCGTGTGCAGTGAGATTAAAATTGGCTCCCTTGCTGTGAAAAGTTGAAGAAAGAGAGTTTTACAGACAAACCTCGGGTTCCAGACGGCTGAGCACAGTGTGCCAGAGCCGCAGGACAAGAGCTCAATGTCATTTCACAGCTTTAAGAGGAGGCCTGGATGCTGGCAAGGATTTGGGGAAGAGAACAGAAACAGCGGGAGTGAGAGGAGAAGGTATGGGAGGGGGACTAATCCAAATACATCACTGCCAGGCTGCTAACGCATATAAACACACACACACACACACACGAACATGCACAATGAGAGGCCAAAAGGTCGACAGTGTGTGCCTAGTTAAATTAGGATGAAATATACGGCAGCGATGTGGACAGCACCCAGTTGCGTACTGGGACGACAGGCTGTCACCAATCTGTCAGCAATGGTCCGCCACAGCTTGGACACACACTGGCTCACCTGCATAAATACACACACACATTCACATACTATTGTGTCACTCTGTAACAGACAGTGGTCAATATAAATATGAGGCATCACTGACTCTGTGAGAAGAAAGAGTTTTCAAACAGTAATATGAAATCAGGAGTGGAATGTACATCAATATATCACTGATAGAGAGCACTCTGGTTTGCAGATAATACTTCTATAGTTTAAGCACATTCTTATGCACTTGATGAAGTATTATTCTCTTTCATTAACAGTGTCCAAAACATGTAATCTGAAAGGGGTTGCCCATCATGAAACCAGAGACAAAGAAAGTTAGGGACTAGCTTAACACAGTTGAGTATTTAGCATCTAAAGAACCAAATATTTCCTACATGAGGTGGTGAAGACCAAAACAGAGCTGAAAGAAGAGTGAATAGTGGACTTATATTGGACAAGGGGCCAGAGACGAGACTGTCATTGTTAGAAACGTTAATACTACCAAATGAAAAAAAAAAACATATTTATTTAACTAGATAAAATTTGTATATTACTTTGATGCATGTGCTGTGTTGGTAAGTGTGTTTGAAAGTTGATATGGATGTGTAAATATGTGAAACCAAACTTTCGGAATACTAACATACTAGCTTGCCAGATATGAGCACTAACAACACGTGTGTTTGTTGTTTACATTCATTGTTAATATTGGTATTTCTTTAAATGTGAATAAGACAGGAATGAGGCCAAAACAGTCCTGTGCCAAAGAACAACCACTGCCGCAGAGACACGCTGCTGTTCAATAGCACACACACAGCAGTGAGTAGTATCTGTTTGTGACTTCTATTTTGCTTATGTTTACAGGATCATGGCATTTAACAAAGTTTTTTTTAAAAAAATTTTATATGTATTAGACTAAAAAAAAGCTTGAGCTAAGAGAGCTTGTTGAACATGTTGAACTCTTTCCCACATCTCCCAGCTGAAAGTAAGGAGCAGCGTTTGTGTAGCTACCTGTACCTTGATGTGTACTGCATAACTTTTTTTTTGTTTTTTTATTTTATTCTTTTGATAATAATCATCTGACAGGGAGTGCTGTTTTCATGATTATACATGATCCATGGTGCAGGTTTCAGTGGTTAAGAAGTACAGTGTAAATGGGCAGATTTGTGCTTGCGTACTTTTTTAGAGAGATTTGAACAGCACATTGATGTCGTGTCCTGTGTTATTTTTATGACTTTACAAACTAAAGTGCAGAAATACAGTCTGTTCAAATATCTAAAAACACTGCACAGATTTTAAGTTAATATCCATGTTGATCCTTTAAGCATAAGCAGTTGAATCTCCTGATTATGCATCTTCTGCATCAGGAGCATATTAAAAGATTACAACTTAAAAAAGAATGACAAGTTGAATGGTATATCTAAAGAATATAAACAGCAAATCTTTGATTTTAAAATACTTTATTTCATAAACAATATCGAAATTCAACTTGGTCACATACACAGTAAGGATAGAAAATGCTTGAATTAGAATGAGAGAAAACAACAAGTAGTGGGCATTCCTATCTGCTCCTTGAGTAGCGGCTCCATCGTGTGAAGATGATGGCAAAGAGCTAAAGAGCAGCCCGATGGTTAGAAAACTGTGCTACACGTGGAAGATGCAGGTTGAAGCGCCTGCCCTGCCGAAGCCTCTGTGAGCACAACACTGAATTCCTTGCAACTGCAGAGATGACGATTTGTAGCTGAGGCTGACCTTTGACAGCTCAGACACTTTCTCGTTATGTGTGTTTACCATCTGCTACAGTCAAATCGTAGAGAAAGACAGATTCATGTTTGGCACCTTTCACGTCTTCGGCTTTATTCACTCAGTCATTCTGACTTGTCATGGAGTGGATACATCAGAAAATAGTCTTTCCTTTAAAGTAGAACATGGAGGCAAGCCATCTGTATCTCACAAATAGACATAAATAAATCAGTTTAAATACTGAAAAGACAACATTTTGGTCCATGGTGTAAATCGAACTAGAAAATATTCACATTGTCTCCCCATCTTCAAATAGGGCTGGATAATTCTTGTCATGTTGGAAGACCTTCACCTGTGTACCTAGACTATTATAAACCTTCTCTAATATATAGCCAAATATTGCAAATATTGTGCAAGATCAAAGATACTATCTGTGCAAAGAATGTGTGCTCCTCTACTATAAAAGCTTGGACAGGTGTCAGTTTTTAGTTTCGAGTTCTAGAAAAGTTTCCCACAATAGAACGACACTAGGACAACACTAAGAAGGCATTTGCTGTATAGGATACCGTTTGCTGTAGACCGTAATTCAATTAGAAATGCCTTTTGTTAAAGAATACACCAAAATGCACACATCACGAAAGCCATTCACGTAATGTTAGAAAGAAAACCCACAGGCCATGGGGCTGTATGTGCCATCTGGGGGAAAATATTGGGAAGTGGCTGCTCTGGTGTTTCTTTTCTGTACAGTGTGGTCCGTCTATCCCTCTTGTCTGACTCACCGGCGAAGCTACAGTTGGTGAGGCGTTGAGGGGGAATGACTGAGGGCTCAGCGAGCTGTGCTGGGCTGGACAGTGCTTCACCATGCTGTGCCTGAGACAAACTGTGCAAATGCTACTGTGCTATTCGTCCTCTGGACTACCGGCGCTGCTACTGTACAGTAAGTGTGGTAGCACTCCAGAGGAGGCTGTGGATGTCTCTATATATGTGTGTGTGCGAGCGCGTGTGTGTTTGTGGTACAAACGTTGGCCAGGCAGTGATTAATTTGGGTCTTTCTATGACCAGTCAAACTGTAAACAGGTGTGTCAGTCTTCAGTTTTTATGTACAGTTCAGCATAAAACCCGGTGAAGCGGAAAAGAAGCTTCGATCTCCATCCAGTTCATTGTTTGGCTTCACAGCAAATGAAAAGTTTTTTTCTTTCTCTTCATCACTTTTAAATATCATGTCTTTCAATTCTCGACTGAGACAACTGCGGTTTGCGTATCCAGAGGTCTTTTTTTGTGTCTCTCCAGTTGCTGATATATCAGTTGTTATGAGGTAACCAAGGAGTAGATCATACTGAAACACAGCAAGAAGAAACAGGAAACAGGAAGTGAGTCAACACTTGTCTGACTGGACGGGCAGGCAGGCGGGAAGTGACAGAGTGACAATTACATAACAATTTAAATCATCTAATGACCTGTTTGAAGTACTGTGTGTGTGTGTGTGTGTGTGTGCGTAGTTGTTCACATTTCACTGATCCTTAGTTTTCTGCAGATTTATGTCACCTACTTGAAGATTTAATTTATTTTAGTTGCTGTCATCAGACCTTTATAGAGTATGCAATGTCCCTTTGAAGCTTTTCCGTATTGTCCAGATTAATGCTGTGTTCACACATGCTGTTTGTCTTCTAAAGCTTGAGTTGTGCTTCTCCATCAGGGTGCTGTGGTAGTCTACCTACAGTATGTGCAAAAGAGAAAGTGATGTCTTCATTTTTTTTTTTACATTTTATGATTATTATTATTATTTGTCCAATCAACAGTCCAAATCCAGCAAATGTTTGACATTTTTATTTGAAGAAAGACCGAAACGAATAATCAATTGGAATTTGGCGTCTAATTTTCTTTCATTCAGCTAATAGGTTCATCGACTAAACATTGCGGTCTACATTAGACAGACACGGGGACCACACTGGCCACAGGAGCAACACTGTGATTAGTGGTGCTACAGCAGTAATAAGTGGATAAGATTCTGTAACTTTTGACAAAATAAACGTACAAATCTCCATATTCTAAGAGAGAAGTCGAATTCATAAGCAAGAAAACACGCTCCTGATCAGTTCTATTGATCTACAGCCTTACGTTTTCTATGACCTGAAGTGGTATCATGGACCCCTTTCACATCTTGACAGAGAAGCAATGTGGGCTGCCTCAGCCTATTTTACAGAGCAAAGGTAGGACAGCAAGGTGCTCAGAATACAGCTGCATTTTTTTGTTTTGTCAGAGTAGAGAAAAAGTTCAGCTTTTTCAGCTAAAGGCTTCCATAGTGCCTTGTTGCACTGTAAAAAGAAAAAAAAGTATGTGTGAACACAGCTTTGAGCCAGCTTAGACTGCATAAAGTCAGTGGAAAGACACTAGTGCACATGAAAGGCAGCAAGTTAGGCAAGAAGTGCCTGTAATGAAACATTTCATTTTAATATCTGTAACCTGTACTGTCCCAATCCAGCAATTAGCAAGTCCTATTCAGTTTGAAGACACCTTTGCATATGTTGAACTAACAACACTGTGCCATGTGAACAATTTGGAAAATGATTTTAAGCCTCATTATCTGCAATTATAACAACACACAGTGGTTAAAGGAGATCCTTCTTTAAAGTTCCAAATACAGAATTTCTGTGTTACTGGCTTTAATTTAATTCATGTGGTATTTCTTGAATGTGTTTTAAGAATAAGTCCTGACTGACAGCCGGTGCATATATAAAAAGCAAGAAAACATCTTTATACACAGCCGTTCAAACCATTAATACATGGAAATGTCACAAGAGTGCCTTTTCACTGTTGCTAATAACATTGTGTGTCTACGTTAAATGTGTTAATTTTACACTTTTAGGTTTTTACCATGACCGAAAAGTGTAAAAGCAACAATCCTTCCTGGCATGTTTGTGCAATTTGATTCTTTCCTGAAATGACTGCAGCTGCAGAAAGGTTGTCACCGGATGCAAAAGAAAAAGCAAAAGCCGATGAGCAACACGTAATGCAATGAGCATGTGCAAAACAAGCTGTAAAACACACATTGCTGCAAAGTGACAAAGTGATTTCACAAGAATTTTCTTTTTCAAAGTTTTTTTTTTCCATAAAGAGTGATGTGTGATGTTCACCTGAAAAAAAAGAGATTCATAAACAGACTGAATGAAGTATCAACAGCCAAAACCACAGATGGAGGATTCAACACTTGTCTCACAGAGCTGTGACTTGACACGAACAGATCAGAACCTCGCTGACAGTAACTAATGCTTCCAAAGGTTTGTATTCATCCTTGAGGCCTTTCCAAGCTTCTAACACCTCTGTTAATCTCTGCTGGTGAGAAGTTCACCCTGTTGACTCATGAATATGCACGGACTGAAAATATGATGCAGAGAGAGAGTCAGCAGAGGACATACATGAGAGGAGAGACAGACAGATAAAGAGTGAAAGGCTGCTTCTTTCTCAGAGACTTGACCTTCTCCCATTACAACCTCTGAGAACTAGCTTTATCATTAGCAAATTGACTTGTAGCTCTTTAAATACCAGCTCCTTCACTTTCACAGCCTAATTAGACATTAACTAAACATAATGTATGCAAAAATATGACTTGTTATAAGACATACTGTAGCAAAGAGGAATACTGGCGCTATAGGCTGTGTGAAAAAAAATATAATGCTGGTTAATTTGCCAGATAGTCATGATTATTTATCACTTCATTTTAATGGCAAAACACGTTTGCACATAATCATATGTTCAGTTTCTCGCTTTTTAAATTAGCAGTCGCTATTATTTTTTTTTTAATAATTCCTTTTGAAACTAAAGTAATATATTATGCTCATTCATAGACAAAGAAGAACAACTCAGTATTTGTTTAACTTTGTATGTCCATTTGGGGTTTGAAGTGTAACCAGCCCTTGAACTGTATTGTAAATGTGTCTGATCAAATCCCATGAACAGCAGAGCCACTGTGAAGCAAACTCTTTTCACGCGACACCTTATTACACAGGAAGAACGCGAGTCAATGAGTTAACATCCAATCACTGTAGGTCTAATGAGAGAACAGCACAGCACATGTGTGTGCAAGGCGAAACACAAAGGAAGACAAATCCAATTCCCTTCACCTGTTAAGTCATTTTCACCCAACATTATTCTGTATCCACCACCACTGCACACTTTGTGGCACGAGTGTTCATTTTTAAATATTTCAGTATGAATGTTTGATCATTGAGGTGAGTGATTTGAATTGTGTTTGTGTAGAGCGGCTCAAGATGGCTAATATGTGCAAAACATGGTTACTAACTAATATCGTTTGTGTTGTTTTTCTTCTCATTTCAATTCAATTCAATTCAGTTTATTTATATAGCGCCAATTCACAACAAAAGTTATCTCATGACATTTTCCAATTTGAGCAGGTCTAGACCAAACTCTTTAATTAAATTGTAAATAGAGAGAGCCCAACATTTCTTTGCATGGTTCCATATACTGAGTAGCAGATGCTATGATTATAGTATTCAATCAGTGTTTTGATTGTTCCTGCAGCTTTGCACGATGTTTGAGGCATTTTGAGAAAGCAGACTTTGTTGTTATTGTTGTTGTTGCTTCAACCTCTTAACTACATGACACTTGATTCAAAGTTAGAACTCTTTTTCTTACCGGCTATAAACAGCAAAATATATTTTAAATCTAAGAGAGAAGTGAAATCCCTCCTTTCATTAGCCCACTATGGGACCCTAATACAAGAAAAAAATATATACGGAGTGAGAGACACTGGTAAATTTGTCAATTTAAAAGATTAGTTTACAAGTCAAAAAAGAGACAGCTTAATGTAAAGGACTGACACCAGAGGGTTTCTGTGAGTGTGAAATAAAACATTACTTACACAACTGTAGGGGATCTTGTCTTTCTGGTTAGGTCTTTTCATGGTCTTGAGTATCAACTGTGACTTTGCTGATTTGCAAAATGACCTTTTAAATCAACAAGCATCATATGGCACAATTCGAACTCTCTCAGCAGTCTCACTACCTATTGTGCCTTTTTTTTTCCTGAAATAAGGTCCTATGTTGGTCCACTGGAAGGGTAGGGACTTTATCTCCTTAGGTAATTCAATGGCAAATAAATACACCTCAATGAACACTGAGATACAAGCAAACAATGGGAGAACACATGTGCTTCTGCTTCACTGTAAAATGCATTCTGTCTCCCTGATGACACATTGATCCACAGTACAGTAACTCGACCAGTGAAAACACAACACCAATACCAGATGGATTATCTGCCAAGGTGGCTCACCTTATAGTAGAAATATACACAATGATGATGTTCATGTGCTCTAAACGAAGAACCTAAATCATAATTTATTATTATAACTCCTGCCTGTAAAAAAACATTTGCTATCAAGCGTTTTCCTTCAGTGACAGATGTAACCTATTTCACGTTCCATTAGCTTTCAACATCTGTCTAGTAAATGAGCCGAGGTTAACCTTGTGTGCGCATGCATCTGATTATGTGTATGTGTGTGAGCAAACATAAAGGCCTGTGTTCTTATGTGGCCTTTCTGGAAAGAACAAAAAAAAATTAGATTAAAAGGTTAGACCTGTAAATGTACAACAGGACAGCACATGGGCAACAGCATACAACAACATGCTAAGAACTAGAAGCTTTAGACCATAAGGGTTGAACCAAGCTGAGAAAAGACAGGAAACCTGTATCTTGCAAGGAAACAGCACTCATTACTGGGGTACATCACATTTCACACAGCATCCCTGTGACAGAAACTCGTTCAGGAGGAGAAAGGGAAGGAGAGGTTGGAGGGTAAAGGTCACATTCCAAGGGGAACTCCATTTGTCAGACGGGGCTCCATTATCATCCAGTGTCAGAGGAGCTACAGCTGAGGAGGAAGACACATCACAGAGCTCAGAGTAGACACGGGCAAACTTATATTGAAGTGCAGTGGTTTGTTCTTTTTGATTGATTTCGAATTACTTATTGAGGAATTTATTTATCTATGTGTCAAATAGGTGAAACCATCCAAGAAATATATTTAGCCCAGGTCTGCCAAATGCCCTCTGAGTCTGTGCCTCTGGCCTCCTGCTGCGCCCAGATGGGCAAAATCAAGAGTTATAGAGTAATTCCACTAGATCATCTGCACCAGATAAGCTCCACTGAGCAACCAAAAAGGATTTTAAATCACTCTTCACCCAGGTGTGGAGGTGAGCACTCAGGTGGAGCTGTGTGTTTATCTCTGTGTCTGCGAGGGCATGCACAATTTCATTATGTGCATACATGGGGTTTTGTGCTTGAGTGTGTGTGTGCAGTAAGATTTATTGTGAGAGTGTGAAGGATCTTTAGGTCATGGATGCAGGCGAGCGGTGCTGTTTGGATTTGGGGAGCAGTGAAAAAGAAGGTTCAGCATCACAGGGTGAAAAAAATAGAAACAAGATTCATGTGGCAGGTTTCAGACTCTTTCAATTTCAATTCATCCAGTTCTGCACACCCACTTCCCAAACCAAAATAATTTTGGCTATTCATCCCAGCTATCAACCCAGTCTGTAAAACAGCAGTTTCACTTCGGAAATTGGTTTTCAGCCCTCGCATGTCATTGGACTGACCTGGTTAGGCCCATACACACTGATTATAAGAACATAATTTAGCAACTACAAAGGTTACTGTATTGATACAACCTGGGATTTGATTGTCCTAGTTTTCTATTCTTATGGTCACAGTATTAATTAAAATCACAGATATAATTGCTTAAATCTGCTTATATGGCAACTTCTCCAGAAACGAATTTGGCATGACACAGACTCTAAATAAACCCTCTCTGTATTCATGTTGTCCAAACCACTTCACTTTGGAGTACAACAGAAAAGTAATAGGTCACAGTTGTGGACCAATGGACAGTTTTCAAAATATTAAGAGTACTCACTGATTTAGCATTGCCCTTTTATTATAGAACCTTGTACCTTCATTACACACAATGCAATTCAACTCAAATAAGTACTGTAACTTTGAGGGTTTGCTTACAACCTGTGTGTTTGTGAGACCACTTTCGGTACCTTTTGAGGCTGGACTGATAAGGTTATCATAATTTACAGAAACGTTGACTAAAACTACAAAAATAAGACCCAGGTTTTCAGTCTCTTTATTATAATATTTATTCTATTGCTACAGCATCATCTCGTATTTTCTAGATGATGAGTAGAACAGAGATGTACTAAATATACTATTAATAGTTTATGGTTGATTCGCAAAAGAAGGAACTATTATTCTACACTACTACTATAAACTACTATTCTAAAGGCGCTGACATGGGGTAGAACTAATGAATCAGCCTATAGGGATGAAGCCATATGCTTTTTAAACTTTTTTTCAACAAACCCACCCTCTTGAACTTGACAGAATTGAAAGTGAATGGATCATCGCCCTGCTTTTTGGCAAATACCTCAATGCTGCTGCTGCTGCTGCCAGTGTCTCTAAAACAGCAGATCAGTCCAGCATGAGCAAGGCAGAATGGAGTGGGATGGAGAAGCAAGATGATAAAAGTATAAGTATATAGGCCCACACTAGCCAGGATGTTCCCTTTTCTTGTCTCATTCTAATAATAAACTAAACACTATATAACACACAGCACAAGAGTATTCTTAGCAGCTGCACCCTGTGTGGTGCTCTCTGAAAGAGATAAGGTTATGTTAGCAAAATTAATTTATACCAATTATTCAAAAAAATACTTTAGTACATTCAAGAGAAAAATATACTAGGCCATGTTCTCAAAGCTTTCGAGCTGTTAAAGTACACCTTTTGTCAATCATGAACTAAAATATTTAAAACTATCATTAAGTTGACCATCAGAGTTTCCTCTTCATTGAAACGACAACACACTGACTTCATCTATTGACTGATGGAGGCATTGGTATGAAAATGGATGAGATATTTATGAGCATATTTTTTTCCCAAGTTTCTAGTACTATACCATGCCAGGAGGGAGAATACTATATTCATAATCTTTGGTCTTAATATTACTGCTGTCCATAGAAAACAAATGTAGTTTCAGGAAGCTGATTCTTTAAAGCTGACAACTTTGTTACCCATTAAGTTTGGAATTTGTGCTGTGTGTCCATGTTTCAGAAAACTCAGGACATGAAATGACATATTTTATTTCAATACATTTAAAACTTAATTAATATTATTATTTTTTTTAATCATAGCATAATATCTGTACCTTAGTAGCTGTAGCTATAGGAACAAGGGAATGAGGTCACATATCATATCTCTCTTGCATATGTTCATTTAAGGATGTCAGGTTTACTGTAGAGATGCTGCTTTTATCATTAACAAATACACTAAAGAATAGTATTTTGCATTATAGAGAAAGAACAACATTCACCACATTGCTCATGATGTTGCTTTTCTACCTGTGTGGTATTGCTGTGATAAACATATTAACATCACTATTAATAAAGTAACTATTGCCTTAAAAGCTATATCAGCAGAATATTATTTCTCTACAATGATGTGACTATAAAGCATGAGTTAAATGTTTAATCAAAGCATTATCACACACATACAAGAACAACTTCATGTTAAAGTTGCAATCCTTTTTGGGTAATGGGACAATCATTAAGAATTCTTTTCTGTGTGTGAATACTGCCATATCTGGCTGTTAAAAATGATTTATCTTTATCATAAAGCCACAGCAGTCCTTCATGGCACATTAATTGCAAACTTGGCCTTTATAAAGATCAAGATCAAGAGAATTTATCTAAAACTGTGGCACCTATATGGAAGACCATTAGGGCCAAATTTTCTTAAGACTATTGCTATTCTGTCTCAATTTACTACCATAGAATGAAAGGTCAGAAAAAATATAAGGATTGTACCTTTAAGTGTTTCCATTGATAAGACCTATTAGAGGGATATTTCCAGGTTCCACACACTGCAGCACCCACACGACACACATGGAACAAGAATCCGGAGTGATTAATAACAGCAACATTACACATGGACAGTATATTATTGTCATGTAGCAGCAATCAGCAAAAACAATAGTTGACAAATCCCGAAACACTGCACAGGCAGTGTGCAGTTTCAAAATTATCATAATTTACAGAATTTCTTTCTGATGTATAAAAATTCAGAATAATGAACATTTTAACCAATGCCTAACAGTTTGTCCTTTGGCTCTTCCCCTGAGCATTCTGGTAGTGCTTGTCAATGAAGTAAAGAATCAAATTCTCTCAACATCACATGCATTAGCAGTAGTGGACCTAATAGGAAGCCTAAGGAACCTGACAGATCGACAGCATGTGACAATACTTGCATGTGACTGCCAGAGAAATTGTTACTTTATTCAGTGATTTGCACTCACATTGCTCCATCAGAGCTGGGAAATCAAAGCAAGTTAAATAACCACATGATAGCAAAAGGGTTGGAATCAACATATGATGTGACTGTTCACTGTCACATTTTCCTAGTTTTGCATTTTCATCATTTCCCTTCAAAAACTGGTCTATGTGGTTTATTGTCTAGTAGCTTCAGTTCAGTTTCATTGTTTTCAACTCTAGCTGTCATAATCAGATTAATGTAATCTCTTTACATGTAATCTAATCATGTCTGCCCACATCTTCTCGAGTGCTCACCAGTAGAGATAGTAGAAGAAGGAGAGGACAAAAAAGGATAGCTTGCACCAGGCCTCCTTCAGGCAGAACTTGAGCGTGTCACCGTTCATCACGGATGCCGGGTCGTAGAGCAGCTCCTTAGTGTCCGTTGGGGAATGGAAGTACCTACCACAGAGGGCAAAGACCACACCACGGGTAGTTGACCCGTTCCAGACCCCGGGGGGAAGGGGAAAGAAGGAGCGAAGACGGTAGGCAGGGGAGATGACGGGAGGAAATGGGGAAGGAAATAATATGGAAAAAGATGGCATGATGAGTTAGGGGGGACATCATCATGCAGTAGACGTGGGTGAAATAGTAGCTGAATATGTTTGTGGAACTTTACCGTTTGCCAACCTCCCTCTCCTGAAAAGTTAAATAGTTTAGCCAATGTGACTAGCTGCAACAGGCCTGTCAAGCTTTGTATTCTCTACGTTTTGAAACAGGTACGTGGCAAATGTATAAGGAATGGAATAAACAGCGTTCTCATCTGCAGTCAGGCAACAGTTAGCAGGCTGTGGAAATGTTGAATTGAAATGTTACTCTCTTATCATTATTGCCACATTATAGACATCAGTAGCATCACAGTACAAGTAAATAACGGTTATTTAAGATTTGGGTCTGGGATTATGATGTGACGTGAAGTAGCTTTAGTCTCAGTATTTTGATATCATGCGTGTACTCATCAAGTGCATAATTTTTTGCAAAGGTTATGCTTGTTTTAAATAAAATCAGCTAGTAACAATGTTAATGTTAATGAGCTAGCTAAAGTTGATAAAATTTGCTAGTATTTGTTTTAACCGACCAAATCGACGATTACTACCTGGAAATGAGATGCCTCATTTGAGAGGAATCAGTGACTCATAATATATCAAAAATACTAGAACTCTGAGAAGTACATATACCATTGTTATGACAGTAAA
The DNA here is from genome assembly GCF_020382885.2 of Scatophagus argus. Taxonomy (NCBI): domain Eukaryota; kingdom Metazoa; phylum Chordata; class Actinopteri; family Scatophagidae; genus Scatophagus; species Scatophagus argus. Next base: position 15,183,847 of record NC_058511.1, read on the forward strand.
CACCCTGTGCGCTATGCTAAAGCAAAAAGCTTGACAGGTGAAAGTGAGGAGATAAGAGCTTAGCAAAAGATATTCCAACAATTAGTTTCACTTATCTTGTGGTGCAAACATAAAGTTCCTGACAAGATAAATAGAGTATGATTAAATATTTGAATGGCTATTCAAATATAAGTTCACCCAGGTCTATTATGTGGTTTCTTTAAGGTATCAGGGCTGGGGTTTATCTTGTGACTTGCAGCTCTAACTGCTGTGCATGAAAATGAGCCAAACAATGATTTTCAATGAAACACTAGAATGAATTTTCAATGAAAGATTTAAAACTACAACCATCTATCACACACTGACTGTTTGAAGAGGAAAATCTACCCTCTAATAATATGCATGTTGTTGCTATACTTTTAGCATAATCAATATTTGTAAACACAAAGCCCTCTTAAAGCTGTGTAAAATGAAAATGTGCAATGTCACCAAAAGACAAAACCTGGCGGTGATTAACTGCAGAGGGAATTGTAGGATGTTTACATCCCAGTGAGACTTATTTCAGCAGGGCTGTTAGAATAATGAAATAGAAATTATGTCATACAGGAAATTAGTACTCAGGGAAAGTCACTCTGAGGAAATATGAAGAGGGAATTCCAGCTGGTGCCTGTTTCTTTGAGAGAGGGCTGTTTATGTACCGATACGCAACCGCCACATTGTTTTATATAGGGGGAAATATGCCTTTAATGGACCCCAGAGCTGATACAAATGAACAGGATTAACAGTGGACAACTGTATCTTAATGTAGCCTAACAGACCAGTTGCATTAGGATAGCTGCTTTACTTCTGGTTAAGTTTCAGTCATTCAGTCCACAAAGCCCATCTCAGAATTTCACTCATTTAAACATTCTAATTACGCTTTGGAAGGTGTGATGGGTAATGCAGTCCAACCATGAAGCTGCCATCATTATGCATGTGGTCTGTTCAGCCACTGCCCAAGCTAACAGATGGTTTATTCATGTCCATATGTTATGTTAATTCATGTACATTGACTGTTCACAATGGTGAAATGATCATACATTAAAATGAAATGTCATAAATTAATTACATTGTCCATTCACTAATTCACATTTATGTTGGTCAGTAGATGACTCATGCATGTATGAATCTTCAATAATGCAGCCGAAAATGCATCTCAATGTATTTTGAGTTTGACAGATGGATTTTATAATGACTCACTGAACACAATTTACATGTATTTCTACAAAAGATACATGCACAAATGGCTGATGATAAGGTAAACAAGGTTAGCCAATAGTTAAAGTTCTACAACATATGAGTAGCTATTTGTTCCACAATTGCCCTAAGCAAAAGTGACAGAAAAGACAAGAAGGAGAACAGTCATTTGACACACTACATGCTTAACTGTATGTCACAGGTAAAGATCCTCTGTATAGATAAATCTTCCAGAGTTTGCTAAACAACAAGACAAATACACACATGCACACACACACACACACAGATTTTGCATTGGATTCAACTGGCATCGAAAGCATTTTAAGAAACTGAAACAACACTGCATGGCCAGAATGTCTTGGAATTTCCCTCTACACTCCCACGTTTGCATATTGTGAGAGCTTTTAGTCTGGCAAAAAATGTATTTTATTAATAAAAAAAGGAAATGTCTCCCATGAATGGACCAGCCACTTACATCATTGCAGAGTAATTAATGTCTCTATGTTGAGGCAATACACACTTACATGCCTGTATGTACTTTGAAACAGTTTTTGCTTGCTGTAATAATTCCTTTTGTTCATACTGGCCACTAAAAGACCCCTTTCTAATGGCAGGGAGGTGAAAGAGGTGAGAGACAGAATGCACATTCTTCTTCAGGAAGGGGAAATTTCAGACTAAATAGACTAACTTTAGAAGATCCCCTTCATTTGTGACTAACTCACACAGCTGAAACCTCCTATTAACATCAGACAGACACAAACTTTGGAGTACATTTATACACAGTGTGAACACTGGCCCCCATCACTTACGTTAGATGTACATTAGAAAGGGTTCTCCTAATGGCCAGTATGAACACCAGGAGTGTCTACAGCAGACAAGGAAGACTTGAAAGACTGTCTATAAATTATGACAGACAAATGTCCGTTGACTACTTTGATAGTAAAGAAAACGATGATTCATGTTCTGCAGTGATGAGTTATAGCCATCTTTTTAAAATGATTTCTAAGCAGATTTATAGACGTTTATTTACAATGGACATCTGCAATAAAGATATTCTCAGTGAGTCACAATGAACCTAAAAATATGTGTAAAATTTGGGCAATTGGTCATTAAGAGTTACTACTTTAATTATCTCCATGAGCTGTGTGTCACAGTGACTGCTGAAGCTCCTAATGTTGACCGTGTTGATGAAGGAGCCAAATCAGAGGTCTAATCTACAATGACAAACTTTCCTTCTGATGCAGTAATGAACAGACCTCACTGTGTGAGACTACTTTATAACTCTGAATTTTCTCCACAAAGAAGGCAGAGGGATGCATAACTTCAAATTTGGCTACGTAGCACTAGAGGTGAGTTAGAAAGCCTTAGGGCGCCACATAATGTCGCATAAAAAAGCCCAAAACATCGAATGTAATTATTTTAATTACATACATGGACTTTATTGCACGAGCTCAGTGTAAAGAGTCTCACTTAATTTGAAGTTTCCCTATCATGTTGCATAAGTGTGTATAAATAACATGAGCATGATTTATAACAGTAGAATAATCTGAAATACTTGACTCTTGCATCTGATAGTTGAACAAACACATTATGTTATGTATGCGGATGTAGATGTTTGCAGATGTTTCACTTGAAGAGGAATTCAGTATTTTTTAAAACTGGATCCTATATTTACATATTTGCCAAAATTTTGGAATTGATCCAGTAGCTCGCCTTAGCTGGACATGCAACTGAAAATTCATATTTAACTTTATAATTGAATAAAAACATAAGGTTTATTTTTTAGTTAACTAAGTTCTTTAATCATATTGACTAAAAGTTTTGGAAAATCCTTTTGAGAGAGCCCTCACTGAGAAATCACTGCTTTTCCTGGCTACAAGACAAAATGACAAATTGCTCAAGTTCTGCTGCCGACAAAGTTGTCATCTGACCTTAAAGCTCATTCCCAGCAATAGATGTAAACTCTGCAGAGCATCACATCGTCATTTCGACTCACAAGTGAAAAGCTACACAAACGTACATTCATGCACATACGCAAACAAACCCATCCAGATATGTTGGTGTGATCGCATACACATACATGTGTCTATGAAGTATGTGTTTTAATAGCTCACCACCAGTGTCTTCCTCCCTCTCCTCTGAATCACCTTGTCAATATTAGATCTCTCTCCTATCACTCACTGGCTTTTTCTCTTGGCCTCGGCGTCCTGCCTCCTGCTACTTCCTCCTTCATTTTCCACCCTCCTCCATCTCCGTCTTACCCCCTCTCTTTCTCTTTCTTTACTTGTCTTCTCATCTCTCAGCTGTGCAGGTAGCAGCATCTGTAGCCGGTGGGCATCTGGCACAGTCTCCAATTAATGAGATAGCAAGATGTTTTTCTCTCTTTAGTTCTCCTCTCCTCTCTTCTCCTCTCTGCCTGTAACTTCCACTAGCTGAGCACATGAACTTAAACCAATCAGGTTGCCAGCAGTCCATGTCTGACCCACACTAGCAGGAAGAACAGCAACAAAGACAGCGAGACAATGAAGGAGCAGCACAAGGAATCTGAGGATCACTGACTGGTGACCCATTTTTCAGATATTGCCTTTAAGAAGCTTGAGATGTGTTAGAACACTTGCTTTTAACTAATATTTTTCATTTCTACGTCTCTGCTATGGAGATTCATTCTTGTCCAAAATCTATTGAAACACATCAGTTAGCCATACTGTTGCACTGGCTGACATATTTGTTCTTTATTACCATTAACACACATTTTAGATTATTTTAACTCCATCCCACATACAGCATTCTGCTGCTATACTCATATTCATGAACCTTACCTGCAGTGTTGTTTATCCATCTAGATTGTTTTTATGTTGATGTCAGATGACATTTTGCTTGTGGTGCTCAAAGCACTAAAGAAGTACATTTAAAAAACTGAACAGCAACGTCTCATTTCAGAACTTGCGACCTGGCTACTGCAGGTGATCCACAGATTTTGTTGTCAGCAATTTCATGTAGGAACTATTTTCTTTCCGTATCATCTGTATTCAGTTGAAAGCAACAAGTTAGACATGGTAGAAAAGTCAGAAAGTGTTGAAGGGCGATTCCAGAAGGTTTTGATCTTTTCATGAGATTTGTTGACAGTTAAAAAAAAAAACAAAATTAGAATTACTGTAGCTTTATTGTGTAACAATAACAACTTTCATAGTAAATTAAAACTCCCATGAGAAGACTAAATCCAACACAAGGCTTTTCCTATCTTGCTTCTGGTTGGATGTCCCATTCGTTCCTAAAAACGAATGGAGCTACATTTAACGAATGGTTAAAAATGCCCAGTGATTTACCCAAAACAGTTGAGCACTATAGTTTTTAGCAACATTCCTAAAACAGGAACTATTTTTTCATGTGTGTGTTAACACACAGATTTGCTGCACCAGACATTACAGCAGTAGAATAAATGGAATAAATTAATAAATGTGAATGGTATGATGAAGGAGATATTTTGGTTATTTTGGCTAAAATGGGAGACTATTTCCTGTCCATTGGTGCTCATCATTAGCACTGAATACAGGCAGTGTGCAACAAAATTTATCAATATGGATGTAATTCCTAGTAATACTGGAACGCACACCACTTGTCAGCAGTTAGCAATGGGCAAGTATCATAAGCCTAAGACTGTCATCTACAGCTTTTCACTAGTAGTTACTTTTAATTTAATTCCCAGCCATAACTTATTTTGACTTAATCTTACTTTCAACCATCAATGCAAACCCAACTTGCCTAATCCTAACCCTTGCCTTAATCCAACCCTAAAGTGAGTCTTCACCCTAATATTTAACAATTTACACTGTGGGGACTTGCATTTTTGCATACATACACACACAAACACACACACACACACACACACACACACACACACACACACACACACACACACACAATGATAGACTGTTCAGTTACCTCCATGTGTTGTAGAAGAGCAGGGGAATGTTGAGGCCCACAGTTAGCCACTCCTGGGCACACAGGAACATGATGCAGAAAAGCCCATGGATGGAGTACTCTGGTAGCACCAGCTGGAAGAAGACAGGAGCATGAGTCAGAGAGGAGTGGAGCAAAGAGAAATCGATTATTCACACTTAAATCACTTCTGAAACTACTTCAGCTGTCAGCTGTCAACTTCTCCTACTCCTTTATTTGCTCTGATATCAGAAGAGCATGAATAAACCAACACTATATTAAACTAAACGGCAGTTGGTTAGCAGATGCCACATTATCATATTAATGCCCACAGGTGTAAGAAAACACCTCAAGTATAATTATTAGTATTCAAATACTTATCCTAGCCTATATTTAGCCATTGCAAATCTGTCTATCTGTAAGAATTCCAAATGGCTAAATGCCCCCATCTAGATTATAGAGAGCTTAGCATCACAATGGGCAGCACACACTGCTGGCAGGGCTCCACCATTATCATAATAACTGCAGGGCCTGGTCCTGCGAATGCAGGAACAAGACAACCTCCTGGCAAGCAGCAAGGGTGAGGATATGTGAGTCCTCTACCAATTCCAACTCCCCCCTAAGCAACAAGGCCCACTTTTGTTCTCCAAAATAAAAAACTTGAGATTAGTGAAAATAAGCATTTATTTGCAATTTTTATAATGATCCATGATGATAACAGATGTTACAGAATTCCTTACGCTTGCAGTCAGTTAACAAACTTTATACTTTTATATGCTATGTATATATACTTTTATACTTTGAATATAGTCAAAAGTATGTTCTTGCTGCACAGTAACACAGGAGTTTAACCACCGTCATCTGTGACTATGATTTGAACATTTTTCAGAAAATAGTAAAAGAAATTGAATTTTATTGTGGGGGATCCTAAATCAATAATAATAACAAATGGCCGCACCACCATTAACTTTGCCCATAGGCTGTTCCCAACATTTTAAAGGCTCTTATTTGAACATTATGATATGCTTTGATGCAATCATCATCCAAATAAAAGTCACACAAGTTGTTTAATTCCATACACATCAGTTGCCAGTCATTTGCCAGTTGCCAGTCATTTTTGGTCAGCTTATGGAGGCTAATGTGAGTGTAGCTGATGTTACCAGGCTGTGGATGGAACTGACATCAAAATCAGTTCACTGACGTTATCACTTTCCGCTTCTTCTACAGTTTGTTTTACCATGTCACAGATAAACATTTGAGTGTTTCTTTTCTCTAAAGTGAAAATGAGGCCCCACCGTACTTTACTAGGGAACAAGTCAAGTCTATGATGACTTTAGAGCAACTCACTAAAGTTAATCTTCCCCATGTCACTATGAATATACCTGATATTACAGTCTAAAGCAGCAATAATTGATTTTTGATCAACACTGACATATTTTCACCTTATACAGGTGTTAAAGTAAAGTTTACTTTCATTTGGAGTGTTTTTGTTGACCTATTAAGTCAATATTCACCTATTCACTCTCCTTTTTAACTCTGTTTCACTAATTATCACACCAGCTAACTTTGCCTGTTTGTTGTTTAATGTAGTGTGGATTTACTGTGGAGCTTTCTGGGTGAAATTTTACTGTGGCCATTGATCAGGATTAATCCTCCTCCAGACAAGCTGTAGTCAGCATATTCTTCACTTAAGTGCAATTACTTTATGACAAGGTGCAAAACACAGCTGACATGTTGTGATTTTGTATGTGTGCATATTTGACCCAAAAAAAAAAAATGTATGGCAAAAAAAGCCCATGAAAAGCATAAGGACTAAGGAGATTTGCTGCTTATCATCACGCAAAATGTTACATTTTTGTAAACAGTTATTACTGTATGTTTATCTGTCTGAGATATTTCGCCCATTATTTCTTCACCAATCCTATCCAATCACTAGCCAGGTTAGAACTTAGTTAGAGGTAGATCCAAAACAAAATATCTAGCTTTATATGTCTTTCACTTGCAAAAGTAGTCACTTAAAAATAATGAAGAGGAAATGAAGAAGCAGTGTTGAACTGTAACTATGAATTACATCTCCAGAGGGACAAGCAACACAATCATCTGCTAATGCAAAAATGTGTTCCAAGGCAAATTTGACTGTGTCTGGACACACAGAAATCTTGGAGATACTGTCTAGCACCGATATCAGACCAGAGAGAAAGTGCATTCTGCAAAGAGCTCAGTTTCATCAGAAGAAAACAAAAGAAAGGAGATGCGTGCAATTATTTTTCAAATTCTGCTTTCTTTCAAATTGCAATATGCTCTTTTGTCAATGTAACTACAAGCTGTGTTTTCTCATTGCTGCATGACTCAATATTTTTGTTTTTATCAACAATGGATCAAATGACTCTGTCTATTGTGAACAAGGTCACTCTTCTCAACAGAGTCATCATCCCGCTCTGCAGTTCCTCTCAGCTCTGCAAAGCGTTTAAGGGTCTGTCAGCTCGTTGTTTTTCGTTGACAGCTTTACTTTTGGTTCACTCTCACTGCTCTCATCATCATTTCCCAGCAGCAGCAGGCAGCTCTGATAAACTAACACCAAACCACAGACAAAGTTAGTGACTAGCTTGTGAACATATTGGACCATTTAGCAGATAAAAGACAAACTCTGATCTGAGGCCCATTTCTCCAGTTGGTGGAGACCAATAAAGAGCTAAAAGGAGAGTCAATATGACATTTAAAGAGTCAAGTAGACAGAATCATCTCTATGAATGCTAATTTTGCTTTACATGTGCTGGATGTGGAGTAAATAGGCAGATTGGATATATTCACCAAAACAATTTTTTAAGGTGATTAGATGTCAGAATTGTGAACAGTGCTGAATTCATAGATCTCCTTCACCTCCCATAAGAGACCAAAAGAATAATTGATTTTTGCCGAACATTTTGATTTTTGGAAATTGAGCTCATTCATTTTGAAAAAGGACACTTTAAATGATAAATAATTTATTTTGTTTTAAGGAAAAATTACTTAAATATACAAAGTTTATTGCTGTTCAGATTCTTATTACTGTCCATTCCTAGGCACCAGATGTTGCAACAAGGTCTGACAGCATTGCAGATTATCCCTTTAGATTATACTGAACATGTCTAATCTTTGGGTACCCAAAGTGTTAGCACACAACCAGTACATCTTGTCTTGCCACTATACATGGGTGACTCAAATTGCTTGCAATACAAATCCCTGTGAATGTGGTAGTTTGCTGTAATCTCCACTAGCTTTTCACCGCTGTGGTTTATTTAATTCACAATGAAAGCCACTTCACTACTCATGTATATTTAAAAGCGTACAGGGTGATGCATTACGGTGCCATTCCGAACCACCTGGCCCTGAACATTACTGTATACGCTGTCTTAACGAGGCACTGTTCGGGATGCATTATTCAGATGGCCACATGCCTCCTAATAACAGAAAAACACATTTTCAGTGAATAGCTCTTCACCAGCGGGAGACAAGAAAACTGCTGCTAAGACAAAACCTAAATATATCCATTTGCTTTCACACATACAGCAGGGAAGCTGTACACACATACATACACACACCAGTGCAGCATACATGCAGTACATGGACAAGAATGCATGCACGCTCACACATACTACCCTCCCCACACAGACAAAAAGCTCATTAAAAAACAAATAGTCACACTGAGCTTTACATTTTCCTTTTTCTGCCCCCCCCTCCCACCCTTTATTTTGTTCAAGTCCCTAATGCATGTTAGCTGACAGCACTCGGATGAAAGTACAGGCACGATGCGTCACTCTAGCGACCTTTCAACACTAAGAAGTACATAAAACTTTACTGACAATGACATAAGAATCTGATGTGAACACAAAAACAGGAAAAAAAACACCCTTGTGTCCCCTGGTGGCCTTGTTAAAGAAAGGAAAATAACTACTGTGTTTAGTATTTATATCTCGCATGCTTTCATGTTCTGTAATGTGCATAATTTTGATCAACATGTCACATCTAAAGCCAACATCCACAGAAAACAAAGACAAGTGACTCAAACCAAAGAAAGCAATTACACTTTTAACTCCTATAGCTGTAATTTAATAAAAATACAATATTATTGAATAAAATACTCCATTTGTTTAATACATATGTGTTTGCTTTTGGGAACCCAGAGAGAGAACATACATTTTTGCTGGTTGACTGAGGTGGCCACAAAGAGGAGTTTGATCTGGGGGATAGCGGGGATTTCCTGCTTTGCCCACAACTACTGATGTATCCATAAAGATGCACTCTCATCATCAGACAGGAAAGCACCACAACAGAAGAACATATCCAAGCAGTCTGTCTGTCTGTCTTTAGATAAGAAGGAAAACTTGAGCATTCCTTCTCCTGTATCCACATCACAGATACAAGCTTCTTTGGCAAAAACAGGTTCCATTTATAATGATTGTAGAGCAGAGAAAAATCTGTGTTCGAGTTGTGACTGAGACCCTCTGCTCACGTCTCTCACTGTCTCAGGACATATAAGGTTGGATAGATGAGACGCAACAGGCTTGTGTGCCTTCAATGCAAACACATTTGCGTCAGTATCAGGCAATCGAAGCAGCTGCACGAGGTGATTTAGTTTACAAAGCGAGAAAGTCCCAGGTGGGATGGAGGTCGGGGGTGAATGGTAGGTCACGCACATAAATTTCACCCAGGAGACCAGAGTTTTCATCCCATGTGAAAGGAAACATGTATCTTTTCCTACACATGACCACATAGTCTTGGTGCCTGTGCTTAACCAATGTGGCTTTTCATATTTAACACATGTTGAGGCTTTGCAGGTCAGCCATGCCAAAAGATACCTTGCGTATCTGGATGAGACAAAAAAGCACATGAGGATGTATCGGTATGTGTATGTGATGGGAATGTGTTGGCTTACATCCCTGGTGGACACAGAGTCTACAGTTATTATAGTGAACTGTTACTGAACACTGCAGTAGAGATGGATGAAGCAATATCAAGATTATGTCCCAAGGAAAAAAACTACAGTTCTGTGTTACCAGCAGCTGGTCAGACCGCACAGAAGACAGTCATCAGTAAAGGGTTTCATATTGTTGGCACAACTGTGGACTGTGGAAATAGGAACATTTGACAGGCAGAAGTTTGCAGTGCCATGCATAGACAGTTCAAATAACATCACAGGAAGTCCGTGTTCACCCTTCAAGGTCAATTGCAGACTAAGGGAAAGAAAACAACAAAATCCTTTTTGCAATTTACAATTTTATCAGAGAGCATAAAGTTCTATTTGCAGTTTCGATCCACTGGTCTGAGAACAAACTATTCAGTCAAGGTCTGGTGAGCAGTCAGGCCAACTTGTGTGAACAGCCGTGTTGTAATTTGTTATATTTATCATTGTTTAACTACATTCAACAGTAGCTGTGCTTATTGTTTACTTTCACAAACAGGATGGATGTGTTTTTCAGGCCACCATCACAGAAACGCAGAAACCCTGCCAGGTCCAGAGCTGACCCTGCAGTCCTCCTGAGCATCCTTTTCCCTATTTCATGGCTCAGTTCATTTGCCGTGTTTGCTGGGACAGAATGTAAAACACACACACTTGCAAAACGAAAATCATGTACAATTACAAAACCACATCGTGCTGCCAACACTGCTGTGACTCCTTCAAATTCAGTGAATGTGTTCACTATACACTAAGTGTGTGTGTGTATGTGTGGTATGTGTGCGTGTGTACTGGGATGTACTGGAGCATATGCATTCAATTTCCAGGCTAATGGAACAAACTATTTTCTTCTTTCAATTGCAGATGGACTAAAGTGTGTGTGTGTGTGTGTGTGTGTGCGCGCGCAGGCGTGCACTAGTATTACTCATGCTGTGGACACATAAATCTGTTTACACAGTCACATTGTGTAGACTCATCTTCCTTCTGGGGACAAAACCCAAGTCTCCATAATGTAAATAATTACATTTTAGATTGAAGACTTGAGTTAAGGTGAGGGTGAAGTTTACGATTAGGTAGGGTAAGTCTCAAGGAAAAGAATGTCCTCTAAACTGATGGAAACTCAACTGTGTGTGTGTGTGTTGAAAGGACCCATCTGGGACTGTGTCTGGCTGGGACTACAGATATGTTTCTGTTGCTGTGGTGCCTAGGGGCCACCCTTACACCCATCTGATCTGCCCAGCAGCAACTCTGCAGAAGCTCCATTCATGTGGGAATCTATATCTTACCCCAGTCACTACAAGTACCCCGTGATACAACGCCACTGCAGTTAGGAACACTGCACAGAGCTGCAGCCATGCTGTACACCACACCAACTGAACTCTCAACACTGTGGATGTTAGAATAGAAAAAAGAAAAAAAGAAAACAAATTCATCGGAATTTCACATTCGATAGGCAGTATGGAGCGCTGAGTGAAAGTAAGTAATATGATGGAATGTAGAGGTGAATCAAAAATCAGATTCAGTCAGTATAATTGTAATCCAGTCACAGGGGTGTGCACATAGATGGGTACATTGCAAACAGGAATGGCCAATTTGGCATACTTTCAATGGTGCTAACCTGCAAAAATGCAAATACAGACAACCGAATCAGGTCAGAGCCCACAGTTTTTAGTGTGGTTCAGACTGTCATTTCACGTTTGACAGCTGAAATACACTACTGGGTGACAGGGACTATTATGGTGAAGAGTACAGGTGACTCTGAAAAGCCAGATTCAAATTGACAAAAATAAGAAATTCAGTTTGGTCTTTAGTTTTCACCAGCACACCCAGCAAAATCCAGTATTTTTTACATGAATTATGTATGATCTGTGGTTAAAAAAAAAAAAAAAAAAAAAAGGAAGAGGGAGGGAGGTATGGAGAGGGGGTGCAGAAAGCAATAATCAGACAGTGTGGAATTAGCAGCTGCAGCTTTCATAGTAAATTCTATAAGCTTTAGGGCAGGTAGTGAACCATGGATTTTATCAATAAAGATGAACGTGTGAGAAGTCCAGCTGGGGGTCTGACTGTATGAAAAGAAAAGGACGAATACACTATCTATCTAAGACAGAAAACATAAAAATGGAGCAGTGACTACAGGATGCAGCATAAATAACAAATAACAGCATGCACAGAGCTTAATGATGTCTTTCTCTGGGTGCATTTGCTGCAGGAACAGTTCAGCTCATTAGTACCAGTAGAGGTCTTTGTACATGAGGGAAGAGGAGGTAAGGTTGCAAAAACTTAAAATAAAAAAAATCTCTCACAAGAAATAAATTCTGTTTTTTAAGAAATAGTTCAAAATGTTGGGCAATACACTATGAAGCTAGATCTTACTCTGACAAAGGCAGTCAATTTTCACAGACACTTACCAACAAATCATCCTTGAGAAGCCAGAACCAACAAATATTTGGTGTCTTTACTTGATAAATTACTGAAAAGGTCAGATGATTATCGAAGTTTATTAAATTTTCCATCAATCAATTCATCAACTAATTGTTTCAGCACTAAACCCCAGTGAGATTAGTTTCCATTAAGGCACACAAAAATCCCCGACACGTACTTGCCTGAGCCATCCTACTGTCTATTGTATCAGGAGTAAACTGATCCATTAATGGCAACTCAAAGGATATGCTGCTTCTTTGACTTCAACTCAAAACATGTTGGAATAGAAAAAACTATGGCAATCCTTGAAAAAAAAATTGATTATAAAGTATAACACAGGTGATCAAGCACATAAACAAGTTCTTATTAAGGCAGTCAAACTGTATGCATCTGCGGGACAAAAACATTCCAAGAGCTTCTCTTAAAAATATATTTAGCTCCCCGGCCCACTGTTGCTTTAATAATCAGGATTTGAGCAGACCTAGTTCAAATGTGTCAAAATTATAAAAAAAGTAAAGTATAATTTCTGTTTTAACCATGAGTGAAAGTACACAGGCCATTTTTTGTATAAATACATCACCCTTCAAATGCTTTCCTCCGCCCAATCTCTATTTTCAACTACCACCAATCGCTCCAAAAATAAGTGCCTGTACTTATTCACTTTCACTTGCTCTTTTTCCCTCTGATTACCCTGTGCTGACGCAAACAACTCCCAGGCTTCTTACTGCAAGTCATGATCCAATGCGATAAATGAGAGTTCCTGCCCGTGCTCCTTTCAAAGCCCAAGTGGAACCTGACAGGGCCGTCTCTCCGACCTCTCCAGGTCCAATTAGTGAGGCCGCCCGCCACACAGCTGAAAAGAGGCTGGAGAGCTTTTCACTTTAGAAGCATGCATGCTTTGAGGGATGTGGGGTAGGAACACAGTGTCACTGAGCAACCCTCGCAACTATTGAGGGGAAATAAATAAAAAGAGTATCAAAGAGGTGCGAATGAGACAGAGAAAACCGTGTTCTGTGTGTGGCTGAGCGAGAACACCAGTTGCGCAGCCTTCATTGCTCTTCATCTTGGTGTGGTCACGCTGACTCCTGCGTCTGGTTGTGCAGCTTGCAGAGCAGCGCAGTGCAGGGCAGCTGTGTGCTATGATACAGACATTTGCTCACTCACTGAACTTTCAGACTTGGACTGACTGACAGCTGGGGTCAAACCCCTTTGATAGGTAGGTATAAGAGCTGTCTCTAATCCCTAATATTTCTGGCTGACATTGAATTATCACATTCCAATGCTTACAGTCAACGTGTTCTCGTTTATTGAGACATATAAAGCACACCAGACAAAAAGAACCATGAAGAGCTCTCTCTTCATGGTTCTTTTTGCCACCCTATAATCAAAACACACCTATAGTGCTATTTGTCATTCCAGATAATTTTGGTGTGAGTTGTAGACTTTTGGAGATATTGACCTTTTCTTGAATATAATAGAACTAAATGGTACTTGGGATGTGATGCTAAGATTGGAAGCTAAAAAGATATGGTTGAAATATGCTGACTTTTTGTCCCAACTGGGTCAAGCTCTAATGCAGTGTCTTACATTTCCTATAATGCAACTCAAAAGCATCTTTCTGATAGCCCTCCTTGCCTTGGAAAAGCACAAGTCTCCACTTGCCTAGTTTCAAATGCAGGCAAGTATAATGACCTTTGTGTAAAACAGTTGGAGCTGCCTATTAAAATGCATGCACACATACTGTACAACACCATGCAAATTAATTCTCATAGGAAATGTCAAGAGATCATCTGCAGTAGTGGTTACAACAAAAACCACACCTTAAAGCACATACAGTATGTAAAACCACAAGAACGGGCATAAAGTTTGCAAGCTTGCAGACACACACAAACTATACTTCACATCGGGAACACAGCAAACTGCCTGCAGATGTAGAGGAGTTACCTTGCCAACAAGGAAACATATGGTCCCCTCCCTCTCCAATCTCCCACATTCAACCCCACCAAGTATCCCATATCTTCTCCACATAATTCATTTGGGTCCATTCTTTTCACTGTGGATGAAGCCTTCATGTTCATTTTAGCTGCAGCAACTTATCCTCCCTAGCTTAAGATCAAAAAGGACCCAGTTGCCAATTACTGTCTCAAACCCTTTCAGGACAGGCATGTGCAATTAGGCTTGGCAACAATAAATAAATAAAAACAACCTATATAAATAAATAAATAAATATTTAAAGGTTGGTCATATTTTACAACCTTGAGGTGACTCACATCCTCTGAGATACCATGGATCAGTGCCCTACATCTGCATGGTTCATTTGGTTGTTCAAACAGAATCCAGATGAACCAAAGGCATAGTCTAACATGAAGGCTTCTGTTAGATGGAGAACATATTATAGTCATTACCTTGATGTAGTACAGTTTCACATTGAATTAGATAAACTAAAATGATTTAAAGTGAATGTAGTAAGTAAGTAAAAGTGGCACTTATGTTTTTACTGACTGAAGTTAGAGTGAAACTGTATTTTAACACTTGTTTGATTCTCTGGTCAAACAGAAATGTATATGGAGGCTTTATATTTGGTGATAACCTTAAGCAGAAAGACTGGAGACATGATCTGGTTAATAATATGACACTGAATATCATTTAAAGAAAAATATGTTCAAGAAATGTTTGCTAATTACAGGTGGGTTTTACTTTAGCTGTTTCCTGTGGCCAGTTACTCTCTATAGTAACTACGGAAATCTCAAACAAACAGCCACCATTGCTGACAATTTGACAACAGAGAAGCTGATCTCTGGGTTTATTTTCAATCTGTACACTCATCTCACTGCTCATGTTTCTAGCTTTGTTAAACCTTTTTTTCCCCCCCGAGAACTGATCACCTCAACTACATTTTGAAATAAGCCATAATTTGCCTTTAAGAAGCCATGTTCTTCTAGTTGCTAAATCACTAAATATTGATCCTTTCTAGATTCAGGGATCTGGCATGACAAAAGTGATATAATACATAATCAAGGACTGCTTTCATTCATGGCCAAGCTTCTGAAAGGCCTCTTTCCCTGGAGCTGAAACATCAAAGACCCCCCTTATTCAGCTTAAATAAACTGAGCTCACTACAGTATTCAGTAGTCCTCCGTGGACACCCTTTCACCCCGAGGGCAAGAATGATAGGTGTGGAATTGGAAGTGTCTTCTTTCTGCAATTGAGATGATGAAATTCTCTTTCCAAACGAGTTGGTAAGGACAGCTGCTCCGGGCCTTAGTGTTTTCTAAAAGCCGTCATATATTTCGCTGAAGTTTTGAGAGTGGCGACATGTGTAATACTGCATTCAGCGGGGATAAAATAATGGTCATTGGGACACATGGCATATGGAGAAATAAATTCAGAGATTTATTGAAATTATTTCTTCTTATCACTTCTGAAAACAAAATGGAGTTTTCTTGGCGAGACTACTGAAATAACTGCTCACTAAACTATGTTCCAATCACAATTGCTTTTTAGATAACAGCAGTTACGGTGTTAAAACAGGTGCCGCTTAAACCAAATGTCATCTCATTTTAAAGTAATGAAAGGCCTCAGCTGAGAGTAGAATATCTTTCTGATTTTGACTGTGACAATTGGTCTGTCAGACACTTTGGTCTGTCCAGCTGTCTGTCCAGCCATCTAAAGAGCAGTCCACAGTCCACAGTGGATGAATCATTGTTTTGAATGCCCCTCTTTTCTAATGCCATTTTCATCTACAATTCTACCATTCATTATGTGTTCATGCAAATAACCAAAACCAAATCCCAGAGGCTCTTTATTGCAAAGAAAGGTCTCACATAACTTGTTGGCACTCTTCCAGTGCTGTCGTTAATCGGGTAAAAAGTGACGATGATTATAGGGATCCAGTGCTGAAGACAGTATATAAAGATTCTACTGGGATGTACAAATTACAGTAATTAAGTGGGGCCCCGAGCAACATATTCGCAGTTTCAGATATCCTAACTGTGCCCATGCTTGTGCCTTTGGATGACTAGGAAGTGAGTGCCATTTAAATTTTCCAAGCAATTGCTTTCCGAATGGAGAAATGGTGCTGCAGTAACACAGCTATACGCCTCCATCACTGAACATCTTTGCCCCAAGCTGAAACATTGCGTTTGTCACTCCCATTACTGATAGTTCTTCAACAGTTTTGCTTGTGATAATCTCTATGTTCAATAATTATCTTTATGAGGACTATTCATCACCTCACATCCGCATATCGGTGATGTGAAACTCCTTGAATCCCTGTAGAGAAATCCTCTTTTTACTCCAGAGGTCAGCTACAAAGCTGGTGAAAAACTACAAAAGTCAGCAAGCGGATATTAAATATAAAAATATAGAAAACACAACAGAAATGCCTTAGTCTGTCCATCCATACGCAGTCACACATCCAGTATTGAAGGTATCAGCTCTGTGAGAAGACTCACAGTTAGGCACATACAGACAAATATACATGTTGCTTGAGAACATGAATGACTACGGCTTGACATTACTACTACTGCTATTATCGTACTGTATAGACAGCTTCTGTCTGAATCTGCTTTCAGGCAGTAAGGCGTTACCAAAGTGGACATGATAGCAGCCTTGACCCTGATGTCGGCAGTTGCTGTAGTGAGGAGGTGGCTGCCATTTTTGTGCATGTGCACGATTATTTGCCATTTGCCATTGGGAGACAAGAGTTTGCATCTTGTCATAGACCAGTCCGCTTTGGTTTCTCGATCACAGCCATGTAATAGTTTTCTAAATATAACCAAGTGTTTAGTTGTCTCCTTGTGTTCCTATTTACTTGTCACGGCCATTCACAGGATGCTGGAGAAACAATGTTTAAAGTTCTGGAATGTGATTGAAGAATTTTCTATTATCAGTATTTAATTCTGGCTGTAGGATTGAGATTACAGGAGGCAGATGACATGTAGCTGGTAGCTGCATTGGCAGTTGTTGTTGTCACCTAATTCAAAGTACAGAACACCAACTTTGCTGAGCCAAGAGGCAGAAGCAGCTGCTCACTGTCTAAAAACAACGGAAGATGGGGCTCAAACAGATGTACAGACTGGAAGCTACAGAGTGTCACACAGAGAAATTTGTTGCTATGTAAAAATGCAACTGTACAACCTTTCCCAAGTATTTTCCCTAAAATAAACTACTCACTGTAGCCAAGCAGAGGGTAGTAATCCTAGAATCAAGTTAGGTTATCTATTTTCACAGTAACCATTTTAAATGAAGGAAATTCTTGTTCTTATTGTACAAACAACCCACACATGCTCAATCAAAGCACAGTGACTCATGTTCGTGATCACCTTATCAGCATCAGCCAGTGAGTCTGGACTCCTCAAATGTTTCCATGACACTATTCAATCACACATGCATACACACACACACACACACACATGTACATAAGTAAGAATAACTGGAATTGTCATTTTTGTTTTCTGCAACTGCTGAGATAACAGTAATATTCAGTTTCTATGAAATAAAACTCATCATAGGGATCAGCACAAAGAAAACAAAACAAAACAAAACCCTCCAGGACCCCAGGAGGTCCTCAGAAACGCACATTGCTACTGCTGAGGTGAACTCTTACAGAACACTGATTATATCCACAGATCCAGCCTGAATGTCTCTCTCTAATTCTCTCCTGTTTTAGAAATATCTGCATTGAAAATGATCAATTGCAATCACAATTAACAATGGATCTAAATCTTTTACTTAATTTGGAAAGCCCCTGTAGACTATGGCCAAACTTTGAAATAACCTGTGAATTCCTCCATTTTCACCATTAATACACAATGATGTTATGTTCACATAGCGCAGCTCTTTTAATCAATGAGATGAAGTTTGGAAACAGAGGTAAGAGGACATTAACTATTGTAAACTCTGTGTAGATACCCTCAAGGCCGATCTCAGTCTAAAACATCTGATCACCCCTACTTTACGTCAAGAAAATACTAGGTCCGACATCCACCTTTTGCAAAAATATTTGTGCACTTACACATTCTGAAAAAGCCATTCACAGTAAAAATGTATGCCTCTGTATCATTATGTGTGTCTGCCTGTCACACACACACACCCACACACACAAACACTCAGAGCTATAATCCCACAAACAGAAACACCATCTGTGCAGTGCAGCCAGCTTCCCTTTGTGTCCTCTGTCTTGGCAAACTTCACAGAGTTTTATCAAAGTATGCAGGACAGGCCCTCAGTGGCCCCACATCAGACAATACACTTCACACAGACTTCATCACCTGCATGCACAGCTGCTGGCTTCTGTGTACTGTGTATACACATATATTTATGTATGTAAAGCATGTGTGTGGGTTTGTGCGTGTGTGTGTGCACACAGTAGGGAGAGTAAAAGACAAAGAGACGATGAGAGACAGACTGAGTGAGTGAGACGTGGAGATGGATGTGACCTGCATGGCGGACACAGTGAATGAGAGTGAGTCAGAGACAGAAAGGAGGTGAGGGAAGGAGGCGAAAAGAACCTTTGTACTGAAACTTCAAAAGCATTATGGGAACCACAGGGGACCCCTCCCTCTTCATCTCCCTCCCTCCCCACCCAACTCCTCTGCATCCAAATCTCATTGGCTGGAACTGGAACGAAGAGCAACACCAGTAACGTGTAGGAGGGAGGGAATGAGGAGCCTGCAACAATATTCTGAATCGCACAGAAGCTACAGGGTTTTTTGGTTTTTTTAATAAGCTTATTTTGGAATTATTGATAATTGATGTGAATCGTCTTTCAGATTACTTTCTGTTAAATTAGGACTGCTCTCCAAAGGTTGGGGGGAAAAAAGTTCCATGCAGCCCGCAGCTCTGGTGACTTTTAGGAAAGTGAAAGTTACTGCAATGAGAGCAGCAGAGACGGTGACCTGTGGCGACACGCGGGATGGGAGGAGTGACGAGTGGAAAAGAGACAGGAGCACAGTCTGAGAAGCAGATCAGAGAAGGTGTCCAACTCACCCCCTCTAACACATTTCAGGGTCACATTTGCCTGAGCATATTTTAACGTGTTAGAAATAAAGACAGTGTTTCAGTATCATTATTATTATTATTATTATTAGTCAGTATTAAGGCTCTGCAGGCACCTTAGCGTTTTAAAACAGTGAAATTTAGCTGAAATATCAACTGATTTCAGTGGAATTTCTTCCAGCAATAGCCGTATGTGATGGGGCACACTGTTCAGTAAGTCATGAAGCAATAAGCAAGCAAACAAACAACAAATGGACTCAGATGTTATACAACTACAACACCTCTGTAATAAAATTACACAGGGGACAGTTACCTATTTAACTATTTAGAGGCACATGGAGGTCAACTAATGTCACTAGCATGTATGGCAGCCTCTATGGCACTGACATTTTCTCCACTGGAAGGGCACACTATAGGGCACTTTATCACATGTCATGTCTTGCATATTGAGCCACCCAAAGGGAAAAACCATGTTGGAGGAAGCTTATTTGTGTTGCAATATTGACTTTTATTTAACCTCCTCTGTCAGAGTATGAACACACACAAAAGTCAATTGTTTTGCAGGCAAATTAGACATGAGCGGAAAGAAATCTCACACAGACAGACGCACACTTTTTTCTGGCATTGATGGAACAATTTGTTCAAACTGCCATTCGTTAACAAGCTAGGTAGAAGACACCTTCCCTGTTAACTCTATTTCAAGTAAGAGAAAATTCTTGGCAACATTGAGAACCACATTTTTTTTTATTTAAATACAGAAATTCAGCAACAAATTAGTCATGTATTACTTCAAAAATTAGTTAAAGGTAATCACTGTGGCCAAAACAGTTATGCTTTGATTAAAATCATCTGCATTTATTATATTCAAGCCAATGAAGAGGCCATGACGTAGAGTTACTGATTTCAGTTTTCATATTATGTAGTCAAAGTTACCTGTGAGAGCTGTCCCACCATATGTCAGCTAAGCCTAAGAAATCCTCATGCTTATGTATTAAGTTGTTTTGCCCTGTGCCTGACTCTACAGTGAGTTAACTTCCAGCAGGCAGGCTGACCGGCTGAGTTAATATTCCTGGAGTGAGTACACACCGCGATACTGCAGTGCTCCAGGTTGAAAATACCGCATTCTATACCAGTGGTGGGAATCTAGTTTGTGACTGGTTGTGTGTTAAAGAAATGTCCATGTGTGTGTGTGTGTGTCAGGATGGATAATAAAGTGGAATCTGGATGGACAGATGGCTGGCTGGAGGCAGTATCTCACAGAGTGTTTGTAAAATTTTAGAGTATTCTGCAACTTTTTATATTTTACTCAGTGCAACAGCATTAAAGCTGCTATGAAAACCGCTTGCTCCGCATGAATTAGTGTCTTACATTACTGTTTGTGTTGTCTGTTGTCTTGACAACACACTCTTGTTAAATCGGCCAGGTGTTGGCAGATGGAGTGTATGCTGCATATTACTTTTTCTTTCATGTGTACACAGTATTTCTCTTTAGTACTTTGGTTACACAGACTGGCTCCACCAAAAGACCATCAATAAGAACACCGGAGTGGTGGATTTATGTACAATAATATAGCTTTCATATTTATTTCATTAGTCAAGTAAAACAACTTACTGGTCTATTGGAGAATTTTTAGAATATTTGCCCTACATGATAATTACAGTATATAGTTTGCTGAGCCTATTCTGAATTATTCCTTAACGCTTCTGCTTTCCAGAGACATGGTATGACAATGTACACATTTCCCACCTGAAACTACAGGGGCCTGTCAGACACCTCTAGAGGTACAAAGTGGTATGAGAAGACAGGATGTGCCACAGCTAGCTGGTTAGCATGCTAACTTCAGAGCATCTGTGCAAAACAGTACAGATTTCAGCCATACTTCACAAATTGCATGTTTGCTATTAAACTACTGGTTTGTGCAATATTCTGTTGTAAAAAAGTAACAAAACTGTTAAAAATCTAGCGTTTTTCCTTCAAAAGGTAATTATAGGAGTATTGTATTTTCATGGTAGCATTTAAGAGCAGGTAATGTTTTTCTCCTCATATTGTATGACAAAAGGATGAAACAATCATTTTAACTATAGGATTATGATGACAGTAGAGTATTAAAGTGAAAATATGCCCTATATATCAAATGATGAATTTATAGAAGAATTTGAGGATTGTTGTAACAATTTACAGGGCATTAACTAATTTTTCAGTGACCAGTCTTCTGCAAAATTAAGTTTTATCCTCAATGCACACAACCACGTTGCAATGACCACAAGACAGTTACTGGGATTTGCTTTTATTGTGCTGACTACACAATAGGATTAAAAAATGCTGAAAATCCAATCTGATAACTGACAGTATGATAAGCAGTGTACAATTAGTATACCACTTAGTGTACATATATGTATAATTCAATTATACATAATTCTATACATAATTCATGTATAATACTTTCATGTATAATACTTTTACCAAAGTAATATTTTAGCATCATGTTTTTATCTTTATTTTTATCTTTAAAGTATGACTTTGGGGTACTTTCTGGTAACACTGCATGTAATAAGCCAATATCAGTTAATATTTGCATACCCTGTCATAATACTATCACCTTTTAGTGTTACAAACAGGAGTTTGAGCAGTACACAACTTTAACAGTCTCTTGTCACTACTGTCCCAACTGGTTTGAAAAGTGCAACTGGAATCAAATTCAGCATTGCAAAAAAAGTTTAAAAAAAATTAAAAAATTGATAAGATACTTTACATTATCTTTTTACAGTTTTCTATTGAGTATATGTCAAAAAAGATTAGCAGATTATCACAAACAAGTGCAGAATAAAACTAACTATTATTAGTGTACACTAACTGACCTCAAAGCTTGCGTGGGGTTGAAGCTCAGCTATAACACAGATTTACGTTCATTTGAGGAGCAAGAGAGAAAACCCTTTACTATACATGACTCAAATGTAAGAAGAGTAATACAGAAGTCCTTTTTATTCCACAGTTTTGTGCTTCCTTCTTATGGGAGTATTCAAAGTTCTCTCAAGTAGCAAGCAATACTACAGTAAGGAAATTGTGGCTCAGTTGCTGTATGAGCCTCAACTGAGAAGAAAACACAAGAGACCTGTTTCCCTTAAAGTCACACTAACATACACTGCTGTTCTAAAGGAAAGCTTATTACAATAAATCTAGTGATTATTAGCTGATTTTAACAATTTATTGCTGTTTAACATATTTATGAAATCACTTATTATTCTCAGTAATAAGAGCAAAACACAGACTACAGTTGTTTATAGTGCAAAATGTATATGAAAGTAAATGTATATGAATATGAATGTAACTTAGCTCCCAAAATGCTGTTGAGCATGTATCATCTAATTAACAGCCCAGTGACCGTGTCAAGAAAAGAGTAACAGTTGCATCGGATTGCATTGGACTGTAACGCCCTGAAAGGCATTTTATAAATATCATTACAGTGGATGTAGTTTTCACCAGAGGAGCTGATTACTGTAACGCTACTTCCTTTAACCAGCCTCCAGACCATCAGCAGCCGCAGTAAGTTACAGCTTCATTCAACAACTCCCATGCACACGGGAACAGACTTTCAGAGAAAATACAGTACGTACTTGATGACTACAACTATGGAAATCTGGGCTGTCTTCAGTGCAAGTACGCAGCACACTATTAATATTCATTCCCTGCTGAGCCTAACGGTGGTTTCTGTTTTCTTGTCAAAGAGGAGTCCCTTCCCCCCTCCTCTTCCTCTCTTTCTATCCTCTCCCAATGCTCCCTCTCGATTTCTCTCTCCTTTATCCCTTCCCTCCCTGTTATCTCTCACCTCCTCCTCTCCATCCTGGTCTCCACCTTTCTCTCCACCTCTCAGGTCTTCTCTCCTGGTAACAGTGTGTGGGATCAAGGAGGCACTGTGGTTTGCCTATAAGCTCATTATTCTGACTGACAGAGAACTTACACACTTCCTGCATGAGGGATAACACAGAAGAAATCACACAGTCTTTTCTCAGCTGCATTGTTGTTGTTTTGGTTTACTTACTGTCTGACAGCTGCATAATTCTCCTTTTATAATGTGATGTACATCCACATGTATTTGTCTATGTTTTATTTGCTGCATGTATTCATGCACTTAGTCATTTTAAGCTAACATGTTTTTCATTGTCACACTAATGAAGTCTGTGTAACCTGACAAATGTTTCATGACTTTGGTGAAAGCTGATTATATATCGGCTCTCATCAACCTTAAATATCTTTTGTCCTTGATTAAGGCACAAATCCAAAATCAGAACCACTACAATAGATTATATATATATATAATAGACAATAGATTTGTCCCATGACAATAATTAGCAATAAGCTTATTTCATGTTATTTGAGAAACTGAAATTATCAAATGTTAGAGTTAGTAAACAAATGTATTTTATATACACGGTTTTGCATGAAGGTTTGGCAAATGATAATGAATGAATTTTTTGATCAGCATTAACCGTGTAGGGAGCAGAATTACTGTAGGTTAACTGAACAATCATAACGGTCATTTATTGCTCATACAGCTGCCTGACAATGACAAGGAAGGTAGCATTTGTGCAGTTATTGAGCCTTCATCTGTTACGTCAGTGATGAAAATACATTTCATTATAGACAGAAATATGTTTGGCTCTAAATCAGTTCTTTTTGCTGGCAATATAAAACTTTAAAAGGTAATGGTCAAAATGTAAATTTAGATTTTTTTTTAAAAGGTCAGTAATATCATTAAACAGCTGAACATGATACTCAAACAAAAGGAAATATTACATTTGTTGGGAACTATTTTCTGCTGAGGCTTAATACAAATTTGTTGCTGTATAGTGAGTATGTGACGAAGCAGGATGGTGTGTGTGGCATCGAGTCAAAGTAAAATGTGTGTTCATAGCAATGAAGGACCATGTGGTGACAGTGTGGCTCACTGATGTGTTTTAAATAGTTTTTGAACAACAGCAGAGGTATATAATACTGCGTAAACACAAAACGTTACACATTTGATTCCATGTTACATGATTACATTTTACATCTTTAAAATGATATTATCATGATCTAACATGATAACCAATAGTTCATAAATAACATATCTCAAATATTGGGTTTTCAAGGACAGCTACTCTCTTAATGATAGTTTATAGATTAATGAGTTTTTATTCTTTTTTACTGGCATAAAAATGAAAGATGAACCTCTAGGACTTCCCTCCTAAGTCACAAGAGCAGAGTCATGTTGTTGTTGCTGTTGTCATGTTGTCTTTGATTAAAAAAGCAGTAGCAACAATATACACAGCATCCCAGATGTTACAAAATACATACAGTACACCTGTAGTGTGTGTTGGTGCTGTTTTTGTAAAGGTCATGTGTTCTGACCAACTGTAAATGTGGAATATGCAGAATGCACAATGCATTAGAATTGAAAATGTTTTGAGATGTTTAAAGAGAAGAATATTTGTGGAGTCCAAAAGTGTTTTACGCTACTAATTACAAAAATTGCCATGTAAATTGTGTTCAGCAACAGATTACCCAACCCTGTGCACAAACCAAAAATGTTGGTTTGTTGGTTTCACCTAGTGCATTGCCTTTAACTGTGGCCATTCTCAGTGGGCTACCACTTATGAGACAGTCGGTTAAAAGAGAAAGTCTGGTAGACAGGAAGGGCTTCAAACCCCGATTGCAGAAATCTTTACATCATAAAGACCCACACTAATGCCTTTGAATGACAAAAAAGAAAAATTAATAAATTAATAAATTAAATGAATATTGCAGGTGCTTAGCAAATAAGGCCAATTTATGGCAAATTGTCCTTCTACTTTTACCAAATCTAATGTTTTAATCAAACCTTTCATGTATTTATCGAAAACATGGTTCATATTTGAGCTCAGTCACTTCAGTCACATTGTCATCAGTTCAGATTTCTTAATGACTCATTCAAGTTCCAGCCTTTGTGTGCAGCAGCCTGAGGAGATTTAATCAGACAGACAGGGTCCCAAGGGATCTCCAGCACTCCACAGTGAAAAGTGCCATCACTACTCTGTTACTCTACTGACTGATTGATTCTGATGGTCACTTGCCTCTGGCACCAAATCCACAAGATGCTAATAAGAACATGTAGCTTGTGGGATTTGAAAGCAAGGATGCTGAAGCCATTTCACAGATGCATCAAACACACTGGTGCTTTAGTAGCGTTCTGACAACTTGCTAGCAATTATTCAACAGTACTTACCATGGACTATTTTTCAGTGTATTGATCGTGACAAAAGACTTCATGTAAGCATCTGCGCTGCATTTATGTGTGTTATATGCATGAGGAGAGAATTGTAGGCAAAGACCATATGCATGTGATGTCACTGTACATGTAAACGCCGTATGCAGAAAACAAAACATGCAAAGCACTACTAAAATGTTAAAGACCTGACAACAGAGTCTATGCTCATCTCCAGCAGTCACTCAACAGCAGCAGTACTCCACAGACCCCGTTCACACAAAGTGAATCAAAGTGGCAGCTTGCAGGCGTGTTCACATGGGAGTGTAGTTTAATACATACATAAAGATGGAATGACATGAGATCTTCCCAGAAGTGAAGGCAAAACATGTCAGTCACCCCCTATTGGCCAGCTGCAGTATACGTCATAAACCCTTCTACATTAGTAGATGGGCCATGGTTCAAACTGCGTCAAAGTACAAGTCGTAGAAATTTTTCCCAAATATGGGTTCTGTCATTTAAGTGGTTCTTATCAAAAATATGTTCAAGTAATAATTATTCTGACCCATCTTGGGTTTTAATGATGTTATTTGGTGTGACAAACAGCAGCCAAAGCATCGTGATTGATGTATGCATGATGCATAATGATTTAATGCATGAATCCTATTGCTAGACCTTAATATTATTAGTAAACATGTTAATGAATTTTAACTCACAGTTACTTTAAACATTATCTGATGAAATGCCGCCAAATTATCTGTATTTCTGTTACACCGAAAAGGCCCCCTGCATCTGACCAGCCTCTCTGACCTGAACAGTTTGTATTCTCATAAATGTACCAACTCATTTTTGTTTTTGTGTTTGTCAGATACAGATATCTACATGTTGTTACTGTGATCTGATGTGTCCTGCTCACATGGTGTTCAACGTCTACAGTGGATGCATTCAGCCACAGCGTTTACTTTTTACTCACTTGGGTCTACACAATCACCAGTGTTCACACATATACATACACACAAACACATCATAAACACAGCTGCACTGAGGCAACTGGGCTGCAACAGTGGACCCAAAGATGTGCACTTTCACTAACACACAGGCATGTCAAAATGTGCACAATACACACACACACACACACACACACACGGAAAAGCAGAGATCACAGCTCAGCACAGTGCCTCTCAATTTCTGACTCCTCTTTTATCTCTTTCCAATGTGAGGAGGGACACACACGCAGAGCCATAGAGAAAGAGGGGAAGGGGGGGTATGAAAAGGACACACAGAGCCACAAAATCTCTCCTGTGTCTTCCATTATGCACTTGGTGTCATATTTTGCAACCAAACACACCAAATAGAATTAATATGGTAATGTAATTATTTGATCGTGTGAGCACAAGTTTTAAGTTACAGAAGAGATGTAAGGTTGTTCAGAAGCTTTAACAGTAGAACTTCATAGACATAGACAGTGTGACACTGTCACAGGCAGGACTTCCTCATTATAAATTCCAATCATAAAACAAAATAACAGCAAATGATTTTGTTAAGGCAGACAGCCTTTAATAGTAACATACACTCACTGGCCAGTTTATTAGGTACCCCTGTACAATCTAATGCCATCCAAATAAAGGTGTGAGCAAAAGATGAAAATTCCAACACTTCATAGAAGTAAAAACTATGGTAACACTGTTGTTTTAGATGATGTTAAATTGTTCACATGTACGCAATAAAGCGCCAGTTAGTGCAGACACAATGTAAAGACTGAGGTACAGGATGGTTAGAGAGATAGGTGCATGCAGATAATATCAGGAATCTAGTCTAATTTGCATTAAAGCAAGTCTGTAATTGACATGAGGACATGCAATAGGAGTGAAACCAGAGACATACAAAATAATATCATCTACATAAAAACATGCATTAAATCACTGATTGAGGAGAGTGATATAAATAGTAGTGGACCAAGAATTGACTCCTCTGGCACTCTGTTACTGCCACACAGTAGTAACATGGTGAGAGGGTTTGATAGAAATATCAGTCACAACAGTTTGGGTTTTCCCTAAAATGTAAGCTTATGAACAAAAGCACCGACCAAAACATTTAAAAACTAAAAAAACCTAATTTCTCCAGAGGCTGCTTCCCTCTCTCTACAACATCTCATTAAGCTGGTTTCCCACAGGGATATTAAAGGATATTTTAAAAGTCAGTGATTTCGTAATCACCTGGTGACAAGAGTGAAAGGCAGCCAAAGTTGAGTTTTGAAGACAGCATGGCAGCAATTCTAAGAAATACCCTTGGCATCTCATCCTTAGTCACCTACTCATTACTACACTTAGGAAGGTGTAGAGAGAAGGGAGAAAAAAAGAGTAGTGGAGAAACATGTTGAGAGAGAGAGGGAGAGAGAGGAAAAGCAGCTGGAAAGGTCCAAAAATGAAAGGAAGGGAGAAAACTAATGAGTACACTCAGGTTTGCTCGGTTGCTGTGACAACACACCGGCTCATTGCTTCAAGCCACAAAACTGCATATCCAATGAACACACAGACACACATGGCTAAGAGTACAGAACACAGTATGTCCCCTCAAGCGATTGTCCTCTGCAGGGGTTCTCAGGCAATCGAAGGCCATCAGAACACAACACACTCTATTGAGAACAAAAATGGCAGGTGTCCATATGCCTGCATGCATATGTGTATCTGCAGTGAAAACTATCAAATAGTTGTGCCAATGTAAAGAAACATAGCCAGGGCTTTCAACCAAATCAATCAGGACCACCGTGTTGTGACTGTGCCAGTTGGAGTGAGCTGAATAGTTTAAACAGGGGAAGGAAGAGCTCTAGAGAAAGGAGAAAAAAACCTTCACAATGCAGCAGATCCTCCTGCATCAGGACCTCAGGCGTCCAAACTGACAGGCACGGTATGCAACAGAGTCGAAATATAGCTCGTAAATTGTGTGTGAAGTTCGCCAACTGTGAATAGATGTAGAAATTTGACTGGTTGTAGGAAAAAGGAAATCATCACTTGAGGCACTTGGCAGGGATGTCCTCTCTTTCTGCTTGTCTTTGATTGAGTCCTTGAGCCACTATATAATGCTGTTTGTCAATCACCTCATACTTTGAGGTAGGCTTAAACAATATGATGACATATATACTGTGAGATGATAGACATTTCTTTTGCTAAAAGTAGATATCAGTGGTTGTATGAGGCCTTTGAGGGCCGAGCTGTATATTAAAGAGCAGGCTGTATCAAGATTTTTTTTTGCATCAATGGGATTAAGCATCTTGATTCCTAAGTTATTTTCAATCACTCCAAGAGAAATAACAATTATATCTGGTTATTTTACAATGTTTTTCTCAGATGAATTTAGTCATCCCACTATGGGTTCTTCTTGCCTCACAATATTCAACAGGCTTTTAAAACATGCTAAATAATGTCAGTATGCTGGCACAGGCCAGTATTCATCATTAAGGTGATAGAAGTCTGTTCTTCGATGAAGCTCAGTTCAGGTCACTATAACAGATTTGTTGGCATGCAGAAACTGCTCAAAGCGCAAAGACAAATCCAATTAATTGCCCGAGTGCCAGATCATTGATCATTCAACCAGTTAATCATTCGCCGTGACTCACCTCACACTGAACATCACAACAAGTGACCTGACATTGTGCCTTATTACAAAAATTAGTCAGGTGTAACTGGTTCAGGCTTAAAATCATGCTTAAAGAGTCTGTCTAGCTTTCATTCCACCGGTTCTACAAACCTACAGATATCAAAACCTTGACAATACCGTACAGTATTATAATACAGCCAATATAATGTCAGATTTGTGAGGATAACGTTGGTTTTATGACTGATAATTGTGCACAGATAGTGCAGCTAATGTACTTGTAGAAACTGAAACTGCAAGTCTGTGTCTCAGCAAAAATCAATATACTTTATATTGCAAGTAGCAGCTCAGATTTAACAATATATTGATTTCATCACAAGTCTTATATCCGTGGAAACAAATATTGATTTGAATGGCATGTATTAAGATTTAGATTGGATGGTGTTCTACTTCAAGCAGTTGCTTGATGACATTGTGGTGTCACATCTGCAGCTACCTCCAATGATCCTGCACAATAGGTCATAGCTGCAAGGCCACTGCATCTGGAAATGTGTGCATGTGTGTGTTCATGCACTGTATGTTGCTTTGTGTGTGTTTGTGCATGCATAAGCACTGTAGGGAGGAAGTCCTCCCCAGGGGACAGTGGAAGGCCTGGGGGCTCAAGTTGACAACACTGATAACCAAGATCAGCTGTTCAACCAATGAACCTCCAGCATGAGCAGACACACACACACACACACACTTGTACACACACCACATCACAAGCATGAGACATGGAGGCACAGTATGAGTTTCAAAGAGGTGGACAGAGAAGCAGATGTCCCACTGAAGCTGGGAGGAGGCCTCTTCTCATCCTCATATTGAGTCCTCGAGGCAAACTCTCTCTCTACACACACACACACACGCACACGCACACACACACAGCATGGCTCTGCAGAACACAGCACAGCACAGAACCTCTCAATCTCTGTCTCCCCTTTGAAGTTGGTTCAACATGAGGCAAGAAGACAAAGGAAGCATCACTGTGCAAATCAAAAATTCATTAAAAACTGAACTACTGAAAGTAGACCTGCAGAATACTGATATGCAGCTCTGAAAACTCAAAGAGTTCAAAAATCAAGCAGTCAATTACCAAACAGAAGCCTATCATTTCAAATAGGTGTTTAAGAACTTGTGAAAAATGCTGCTAGGGGTAAGTTGATATTTAGAAAGTATAGATACCATAATCTAGTTTGCATGTTTGACAGATCAAAAACATGATTAATACACAACTGTCAGATTCCAGGAGAGAGTAAGGCGTCATCTGTAAAATATTCTGAATTTTCGTTGAAAGAACGTTTTTTTCCTCCACTTCATTTTATGCACGTTCCCATCAGAGTACACGTTGTTCCATCAGTAATATTTATGAGCCAGTCAGCAATCTTGATCAGAACCTGAACGACACAAACAGAATGTGATTTGTCCCTCTCTGCTTACCTTCCTCAGCAGGTTGCAGATCCTCTCGATGTTCCGCAGTCTCTCCCTCTGTGAGGAGTCAAACAGAAAAAAGGTAAGTTTATAATGTTCTAGGTTTCATTTTGTTATTGGTGGCTCAGTCAGTTGAAATATACTATATTACAAAAATCAATGAAGCTGCTTAAGTAAACATTAAATATATTGTCTTTGCACTGTTTTTAATTGAGTATATGTCAAAAAATGATTAGCAAATGATAACATGCTCTAGGACATGTCCCCACTCTCGATATCTGAGAATCAACATGGGAGTCAGTTCAAGCCTGTTCCACTTTAATACGGTGTAAGAAAATATTGGTACACTCGAGTTTCAAGCAAAGAAAAAAAAAGAAAAATCAATAATCTGGGGTCCACCGTTAATTTTTAGATTCGGCCTTAGGGCATTCCTAAACTTGATTAATTAATTTATTAATTAATTAATAGTTTACATGCTAAGATTAGTGGCTGTGGTTCATTTTGTGCTGTGTTTAAATCGCTGACAGCTGGATAGCAGTGCGTCTATCTTTAGCCTTTTGATGCTTTCAACCCAAGATGACGTAAAGTGAGACAGGAAGAAATGAGCACAAAAACACAGAAGCGATGCTATGAAACAATATATTACTCTCCTTACAGTGTCACAACATATCACAATATATTTCAGTGCTAAATCTTGTAGCATGATCCTGCATATTTTACTGCCCGTTTAATGGCCATGTTTCAAAATATGAACGTGCTGGCCAAAATGTTGAAGCAGAGAAGGACCACCTTGGGATCTCAGAGAGATTAGGAGAGTATGTCTCCATCAGGCACCATCAGGTGTTTATATAACTTACTGTTACTAATAATATACTGGAGCGTTCAAAGCTTGTGTAATAAGTCCTGAATTGCTTCAATCAGCACTCGCCACAATGCTGACTCTTACAGTCACTATTTCACCAAAGCTTTTAACATCACCATCAAATATTAACTTATTCATATGTAGATGCGATGTGGACTTGACTGGCAGCACTGTGTGTTCCACGGGGGGCCACGCAGAACTCTGGCTGCTTATAAATCATATATTGATCAGAGCGTTGTGCTTATTTTGACTTAGCTTTAGTTCGACTTAATCTCTGGTCCTCATAAACTGGCTGCACACGTCAACATCAGAAGCTCCATGGGAACAGTGAAGTATATAAAAAAATATTTACGCTCATACAGAACATCAAAGCCAGTGTGTCAGAAGCTGAACTAATATTTAATATTTAATATTAACGACACAAGGAAAACAGGATTAAGATGTCCTGAAATAATTGGAGTGAAATCTGCATCTACTGTGTACTGTTACTCCATACTCCATACTGTAATGCGTTTTTGGTGGCAACCTGTGCAATTTTTTATGTTCAGTGCTGATTTTGCAATGTGAAAGTGTGTGTGTGTGTGTGTGTGTGCGTGTGTGAGAGAGAGAAAGAGAAAATCACAGACAGAAGCAGGAGCTGGTGGGAGAAAGATAGGCTGAGACAGACAGAATGTACTGCGTATGTTTGTGTGTGGAGACAGTGAGAGCCCTCGTTATCCACACACACACACTCACTCATTCACAACTGTCTGCACACTGTATTTCAAACACAGTCACTGAAGAAATAGGAATTTCATTCATACAAGGGCTTAACTCGACTTTTAATTTTACTGCAGTTTGTTTAAAGTGTTAAAAACCAGTCCACAATATAGCTAAGTAGTGGTTACAGTTTTAAACAGGTAATTGTAACAGGCCATCTGTCTCAGGCAGGCTGGAATCAAAACAGCACTGTATTAAGCAACACAAATGAAGGCTAAATGAGGAACCTGCAGGGCCACACACTCTTGATTGACTGTTTGTGTTTGTTGTTGTATGTGGAATTAAAGATTACTTTCCTCTTTTGGATGAGTGAGTCACTGTGCCTTTTTTGGCAGCCACTAACACCTCCAGCACCACTCAGTTCTTTCTGTATCAGTCTATGTGTGTATGTATGCAGCTTAACACTTAGATATCAAGTTATTAAAAAAAAAAAAAGTTCACCATATTGGGAAAAGTGTGTGTTTGTTTTCTTTACCCAAACTGAGATTTGAAGATTGATACCTACCTCATGTCTGTTTGTTAAAGTTCTAGTTTGGAGGATTTAGTGGCATCTAGCAGTGCAGTGCCAACAGAACACAAAAAGCAAATCATTTTCCTCAGAGTTGTTGTACGACCTCTTTATAGTAAGGGTAGTGGTCTCTGTATCGTCTCCTAAAATATACAAAGATGAAGATGTAAACATGCATATTTGATTGCTATTTTTAAGAAGTGCAGACTGCTACAGAGGTCTCTCCTTGAAAATGTTTAATTTATACTTGTGCTCTAAATAATGAAACCAGAGGTTCCTGAGTAGGAGGCTGCAAACAAGTCTGAGGTAACACTGCTGTAACAACGGAGAGAGACAGAGAACAGAAAATACGCTATATAGACAAAAGTACTGGGCCCCATGACATTACACCAACAGGGACTCTGACACTACATTCTAAATACATAGACAGCTTTGCAGCTATAACAGCTTCCACTCTTCTGGGAAGGCTTTCCACAACATTTTGGAGTGTTTCTGTGGGAATTTTTTGCCCATTCATGCAACTGAGCATTTGTGAGGTCAGAAACTGACATAGAACCAAAAGGCCTGGCTCACAATCTCTGTTCCAGTTTATCCCAAAGCTGTTGTATGGTGTTGAGGTCAGGCCTCTGTGTGTTACCAGTCAAATTCTTCCACACCAAACTCACCCAACCATGTCTTTATGGACTTTGCTTTGCGCACTGGGGCACAGTCATGCTGGAACAGAAAAGGTCCTTCCCTAAACTGCTGCCACAAAGTTGGAAGCATAGCATTGTTCAAAATGTCTTGGTGTGCTAGAGCATTAAGATTTCCCTTCACTGGAAGTAAGGGCCCAAGCCCAACCCCTGAAAAACGACCCCATCCCAATACTTGTGCCCATATAGTGTAAGTGGGAGGTAGTATAAAAATGGGGGTGACCACTGAATCATTTTGTATCATTTATTCATTTCTTATGTCTGTGTGTATCTGTGTATGTGCATCTGTGTATCACAACTTTCACTCTCATCTCCCCAAAGCCCCTCATGGGACTTTACCTCATTTCACACAGAAGGAAGCGTGGGAAAAAAGCATAAGAATATATTGCACTGCCTTTAAACCTTTCATTATTTCAAATGTTTCAAAATACAAGGAGAAGCCATTTCAGCTGAGGGAAGTTTGACTTTGAAGTGCAGTGTAAGGCAGCAGCACAACGGGCAAAAAGGGAATCCATGATTGGGAGGAGGAACAGCAGAAAAGTCTGACCAGGGAAAGAATTTGTATTATTAGTGGCACATTACAGATTCCTGCCACATGTATGAGAAATCTTTCTTGATGTTCAAAATGCAGAATTTTAACCCTCCCTCTATCCTCAGTATGACCTCTCCTGCTCCACAGATATATACCCACATCCTTATACAGTATATTTATATACACTACATGAAGGCCTAGTCTGATGGCCAGTTATCTCCAATGTTTAAGTCCACTTCTGGCTGAGATCACACACCTCATCAAGGACCAGATCAGTTCACTCCTCTGTGACACCATCTCCGCTCTCCCTCATCTCCTGCCAGGTTTGAACGAGGACACGCATATATATTCCACTCATAGCAGTATTGTACGTGTGTGTTGTGTGTTGTGTGTTGGCGTACGAGTGTGCACGCACCCGCAACTGTCTACTCATTAGCAAGCAATTAGGCTGATGCCTCTTTGAAATGTTACTCAGCTCGAATTGGCTTGACAAGCAAGAGCAGTGCGGTATAAGTATAAACAAGAGTCAGGGGAAGGGAGGGGAGGTGGAGGGCGAGCTGGAGGTTTAAATACACCTGTATTTAAATAGGCAGAGCATTTAAGAGTAAATTCTTGATATTTCACTGGTGCAAAGTGTGTTTAAATGTTGACCCCCCCACAAATAAACTTATATGGGGGAGACAGGCGTGGAGTGGCAAGGGAGATGGAGTGATGGGAGTTAGCCATTTAAACAGTATGCAGCGGCTACAGAAGCTCCTGTCCTTGGTAGGACGTTAATGAAAATTCACATACATAAAACATCTGAATGAAAAAAAAAAAAAGACAACAGACTCTCTTTCCTTTATCTCCTTCCTCAGCTTTCACTCTGATTTTAGACTCAGATGATATTATCAGTGCTGCTAGCTATAGCTTCATCCTTTATAATAAATGTGTGTTGGTGAATATGTACTCTAAGGGCGCATCCTCATTGCAGAGTCTGCAGAATGTGCATGTGTGTAACACTCACACCAGCATCAAATGGCAATAGCATGGAAACCAAATAATAGACAAAAAGCACTGTGGGAAATGAAAAACTGAGAACTGAAATACACTATTGTGTCTGCATGTGAGTGAGTGATATGCTTGAAACTATATACAGCGAGTAGGTGTGTCATAACGTATCGAATACATGTGCATGCATCAACGTTAAGTGTGCTTTTTCACAGAGTGTTTACACCGTGTCTCACTATAAAATAGCACGCCAGTTAATTCACACATCCTTATGAAATATGTAGCGCTAGAAGCTTGGTGATGTGGTGGCTGTAGACTATTTAAAGAGCTAGCTGGTGGACAGTGTTGTGGGTAACTTGTCATCTGATGCTGACTATGTCATACACACATTAAAGTATGTTATATATGACACAATAAATATGTCAGGAAAGCTGCATATTAGGATTTCCTTTTACTTTGTGTCAGTGACGGCTTCACTGCAACTATATCCCTTGTCCGTATAGCTTTGTTTCAGGAAAGAAAAATAACACCCAATATGGCTTTTGATTGACATTGGCTAGGTAGCCAAATTAACACTACATTAACAGAGGGTTGACTACTAAGCTAACAACTCAAAGATTTATAAGCACAACACTCACCATTGACATTCAGCATGGACAATCTACTCCAACAAATGGGCATTTCTGCCTCAGTTATTGTAGTTACTGGCTTACCGACATGTGAAAACAGAATGCTTTTGACACGTCTGGTGAATAAGTTTTCAGAATCACAATCTCACGTTCACTACGTTAACATTATCGTCATACATCACAATAGCAGTATGCTCTCTAGTGGACAGAATGTATAACAACCACATACTGATAGTGGAATTGGCATTGCATAAGCCTTTGTATACGTGTATACATTGTACAGGTACATAATAAATATTAAGAATGTCCTACATTTGAGCATTACAAATTTTAATATGATTCAAATGTTAAAAATGATGAGGAATACATTTCAAATGGGATTACAGAGGAAGACTGACAGCACTAATGTAAGCCTAGACAGAGGAAAAACATTCGTAGATAGGAGCAGAGTTAGAAACATGGAAGGAATATTAAAGGTTTCAGATTTTTTCATCTCTATTTTAATACAAGACCCACATGCCATATGTACTGCACATTAACGGAGTTATGGCTCATTGTAATCCTTCCTCCTGCTCACACTGGCCATGAAGATGATGCATGAGGTGGGGACAGTGCTGGTACTTTGTAAAAACACATTTTAAAGTTCTGTCAAGCCTAATATGAGGTGGGTATCTCAATAAGTTATGCTCTGTCTTGTGTTTAATTAACTTTCTGTGTTTCCACTCAGAGTGTTTCTTGCAATGGTGGAATATGCTCTGACATTTTCATGTTGTGTTTGTCGCTTAGACAGAACAATAAACATACAAGAGACTGCAAGGACAAAGATATCCCCTCTGGCACTGCTGTAGCCTCATATTACAAACATTTTTGCAATAAACAAGGACTGAAAATTATATCCTCCACCATTTACAATGAGCAATGAAGGAGAGTGCCTCATGCCATTATGTTGTGTTTTAAAATAGACTTTAAAAACTCTGAGCCTATCATCTTCTGTTGCATGCAAATGTGAACTACAAAGGTATAGACACTTCAACAGCATTTGGTTTGTACAGGAATGACAATAGGAAGAAAACAACAATAAGAACTAATGCTTGTCCAAAAGTAGTTGAAGTGGCAGTGAAAATAAAAATACTGAGGAAAACAGCAGTTAAAATGGAAATGCTGAATAACGCTGAAGTCAATTTAAATGAAAAAGCTTTAAAAAGTTTAAATTTCTGGTGAAGCACAAGTAATAATAAAATTGAAAAAAAAAATAGCCATTTAGCCAACTGGGAACTGAAAACTGGATCTGAAGTGTCAGCTTAAGTGCATTCTGAACATTGACATGAGAAACAGTAAAAAGGAAAAGAAAAACAGACACATGACCATACATATAGAAACACAGTTAAACTGGGGATTGAATAGTGAAATAATTTACCAGCCATCTGGCAGGTATGGCAATGCAGGCAATCACACACAATGACATAGTAAAAGTACACGCTTTCATACACATTCATCAAATGAATGAGCATATGAACTACCAAAGAGTTTTTGAAACATCAACAACAAGAGCATCAGCTCCTCCAGCAACAGTAGCCCTACTTTTCTTGGAATCAATTTTGGAGGAAAGAAACAACTCCGCTCCATATTTTGTGGTAGATTCATTATAATGTATTATTTCCAGAACCCTGTGAAACTACAACTTGCCAATATCATGTGTGTCTGTGTGTGTATGTGTGCATATGGATGAATGGCTGGAAAGGGAAACAGTTAAGGTTTACAGGGGCTCAAATTTGACACAGAACAGACGAATTGCGTTGTGTGTTGGCATGTCTGTATGTGTATGTGTGTGTGTGTGTGTATGTATGTCCACACAATTTGAGGTTCCTCCCCAAGGGAGCAAGCTGACAGAAACTGCTAATTAGATTGCATGGTTTTAAGAAAGAGACGGCAATAGAAAGAGAGGAAGCTTGGCGGGAGACATTATGCAAGAGTTAGTGAGAGACGGCTTGTATGGATCATTTCTGGAAGTGAATGACATGAGAGAGGGAAGAAAAAATATGACTGGTTACTTTATACAGCACGAAGACATCATCCTGCTGTTTCAAAAAGGAATGGAAATCTCAAGTTTTCAAACTTTAGGCCTCTTTAATGGACAAAACATGATGAAGTGCCCTCTGAGGTGCCCTTAAAATGAACAAAATGCAACGTAGTGCCTGCTAAGGTGCTCTTCTATTGGAAAAAATGTGATGCAGTTCTGTATAGGATGCTGTGTATGGTAGAAAATTAGCTGGCCTCCAAGTTCCTCTAAATAGTTCTCTGTTTTGATTACAGAGGTGTAGTAGTTCTAACATCCGAGTCTGAGTTAACCTGGGTTTTTCATTGTTTCACCATGAATGGCACCCCACTACATACAGTTGGTTCCCTTTTTAGTTTTTTTTTTTTATCTATCCCTGAGTCCACTAATACCATTGAAGTATGAATGTTAACACAATGTAAAGGCTAGAAATTATCCAGGAAATGAGTAGCTAGCATGAGCAATAGCTTTCATGGCTAGAGGTATAAGACAGATTGTTTGACTGAAACTTCCACAGAAATGCCACAAAAAGCACATGAAAACTAAGGCCAGTAAGAACCAACAACATTGTGAGCAAGCTATGGAAATGAGTTTTCAATGTGTGAGTGGAAACTGAACAGCTCAAGGTAACATGTCTTAAATTGCAAATGACTGTTAGCCAATGATTTGCGAAAACAATGTAGACTGGAGTAAAAAGGGGGTAAGACATCCAGTGCTGATGCTTGACTATACAAAATTATGTTCTGCAATCTGAAGTGCACTAACTTGTCAGTCAACTAATGGCATGGAAAATGCAATAATTCTCTCACCTACCTATCTCCATATGGCTTTAGGAAAAGCTCATTACTGGAACCTTGACTGATTGTTGCAGACACAGCTCACATGCTCACAAGTAGCACAGTTGCTTCAGGCTGCATACAAATAACTCGACTTTAGATTTTTAAATTGCACTCAGTACATACACCAAAATCCAATTTCGCATGCGGGTGATATGCAATTCTGTGGAAAATAGATGTTTCAAAATAACACACATAAATGCATGTCCAGCCAGGTTAGAGGTCAAACAAGACTTTTACCCAGATGTTTGTAACAGCGAAAGTCAATGTTGAATTTGGCTTGTTAGGTCATTATGTAGCTTATGCTACACCAAACCATAGTGTTTTCGTAAACTTAACCAAGCTGCAACCATTTCCAAACATTACAGTGACAATACAGGTCATCTGACTATGCTTCTGTTCTCCACTGAAGTAAACTGAGAAGGCATATCACCTGCAAGTAAAGTAAGACTTCAGCGTATGCACTGCACACAAGAGATGTGCTTCACCTTCATTTGTAAGAACAGAGCTGTCTGTGAGGTGCATGTGGCGTCTGAAACGCACAGAAAATAAAATGCTGATCAAAAGTAGCACAGCAAGAGAACAAGACCATTCACTGTGACTAAGAAGCCTTCACTAGTCTTTCTTTATTAAGGATAATCTGTTAAGGATAAAACTACATTGATGATTTCTAGCAGCAACGTCTCCCTGCTATTAGTCTTTGTGCTATGTTAACCACACACTGCACAGATCTGTGCGTAATGCACAGGCATGAGATGAGATTTTCTCATCTTACTTTAGGAACGGGAGCGAGTGTTAAGTCTCCTTTAAATCTGTGGTTGCTTTATACATGACTCAAGTGACTCTAAATACGTCAAAGTACATTTCCATCACTAGCCAAAAAAACAAATTCTATTAATAATAATTAGTTCTCCCAAATTCACAAACTTTCTATGGTTTAAAGAGTTTGTGGGAACCAAGACAAGACAAACTTGAAACTGACACAAACGCTTGGTTACAATTGTAAGAATGCACTGAATTGCAATGAATGTATTTGAGAGAAAAAACACGTATTTCAAGGCCACATTTTTATTTAGAAAGAGAGAGCATTGATGCTACCAGAATGGGAAGGATCGGTTCAAGAAACATGGGGGAGTGAGGGAAAGAAAGGAAAAGCAAGAGAAAATTGGATGGAACCTTTTGTACCCATTCCCCCAGGATTCTTTGATATGTTCTGCATTGCATAATGATATGCAAATATGACAAAATATGAAAGTGGTACTGAGAAGGGAAATCTGGTCTAATGCACTGTTTTCAGAGTCTTGAAAATGCCTTTCACGCAGAGCAATTCTTTTCATTTGCAGAGAAATCCTCATTCATCTCTTCCACTTCTTCACCCACTTTGCAGTTTTTTACTCAGTTGGTTTCCTTCTACAACTTTTCTTCTGTCTATCTTCCACTCATCCCCAAGGATATGCAGAAGTCAATACTTGAGAGAAGCTGTACAGTCCAGAGCTCTTAAGTCAAAGTCACCTCCAAACTAACTGCTTGTGCTGTACTGTACTACCATGCATTATTAAGAGCCAACTATTGTAGTAAAAGCCCAAGACTCAAGGGAAAAGGATTTAGAGGGCTGGGATCCCTCCTAAAACAACTACTAGAGGCAGCTTTCTCATGCTTGCCAAAGCTAATGTACATTTTTCTCCACAACTTGTCCTGATTGCTGCAGTGGCAATTTTGAGAAGCGATGAGGCAGAAAATATTTGCCTTGTTTCTTTACTGTGAGGCTTTTTGAGAGAGAGAAGGTTGTGAGGTGTGAGATGAGAGATGAGATTGGGGTGAGGGGGGGGAGAACCTGATTTGTGAAACCTGTGAAAAACACCGTTAACTGACCAAAGTTCAAAGAGATCCACAGTCGCCTACCTACTTTATATTTACTTTTAAAGGTAAAAATACATTAAAACAGACCAACACTGTTTGAAGCACAGAATTTATTTGATATTAACTGCACATCTGATTTGTTTACCAGACAGCCTGGGCGAAGTGAGGATGTATGTATAATCCAGTGTATTAACCTGTGAATTGACTACTGTTAAAACATAATATTCTGTAAGCTAAAATAAATAACTGTTCCTATTTAAATACCAAACTGAATACACAGTATCACTAAAAGTCCAAATCCCAGCATTAGCCTGAAACAGCCTTTAAATGATATCAGTGATAAACTGAAGTGAATGGTGGGTATGAGCCACAGAGAATCTGCTGGCACCTTTCAAGGTGACACAAAAGGTCATTCACTGGTTCAACTCCCTACATCAGACTGTGGGCTGACACCACACATGGACTATCGTTTGTTTTTGAAAACCGTTGTCTTTGGTATCTTTTTTTTTTCGTTTGGCTTCAAGGATTTGTTCACAAAAGATGATTCATTCATACTTGATGTTTTGGCGTGGAGCACCGTAATAGTTGTGCTTTTGGGCCAGGAATTGAAGAGAGGATGTCAGGCAAAACTAGTATGTTTGGCAGCTGCTTGATTTAAAATTAATGGAGAAAGAGAGAGGAGAGAAAATACAGGAATGTAGACCGGAGAGGACGGGGACACAGAGAGTGTAACAAGAAAGAAGAGAGAATCTCCTCCTGTAGTGTGCACTATGTGCGTGCC
The DNA here is from genome assembly GCF_020382885.2 of Scatophagus argus. Classification (NCBI taxonomy): domain Eukaryota; kingdom Metazoa; phylum Chordata; class Actinopteri; family Scatophagidae; genus Scatophagus; species Scatophagus argus. The sequence continues at coordinate 15,225,143 of NC_058511.1, forward strand.
CCTCAGCAAAGAAAATGTAAAATGTTTTTCCTATGTGCTAACTACTGTGAAACACACATAAACACTAAGACAGTAATCTAAACAAACATGAATGAGTATGAATAAATGAGTGGGGAGAACAAACCTACCGCATGGAGTGGATTGCCCTGATCAATCGGCACCTTGAAGTCAGCCTGGAGCTCATCAAAAGCTGTTATCTGCGAGAGAGAGAGAGAGAGGAAAAGAAGAGATGATAATGTAATCAGTAAAACTGGAATGACACTTCTCACTATGAAAGCACCTCATCATTGCCACCAACCTACTGTGTGTCTTGGTTGCAGAAAACCATGTTGTTACTACAGTGGATCTCAACCTGTATGGCAACAACACAATTGGTACATTTAAAGGTTGAAGATGTTCAATTTTTTTTTAAAAAAATTTTCATTGTCAAAAAATCCTATTAAAAGATCAAAACCATGAGAGAAATTAGCAGCACTAATTAATTGGCACTTAAAGGACAGTATAGTGACTGAGTGACCAAGCATCTGTGCTACACTGGTTTAAATAGTACAGGCCAGCTGTTAAGAAAGGAACCTTTTGTGACCTGTTTTTAAACATATACATCTTCAGTAGCAACTAATGGACTTTTGTCACAACAGTAAGAAAGTCAAAATGCTTTGCTATTTTTTTTTCTATAAGAATAAATATCAACGACAGCCTTATCATTTAAGGTCACAATCATACAGACTCCTGAACAAACCAGTCCACCTGCTGCACAAGGCAAACACAGACCTTGAGATGAGCATTATATGTAGCTGGAACTTTCTCTTACGAGGAGGCATCATGCACCCACATCCTCCATTTCAGAATCAGCTTTGCATTCTCGTCATCATTAACACGATCTGCTCCAGTTAAAATGTTGGAGCAAATCTGCCCAGAGGCACAACATTTGCATGCCGCAGACTTAGAAATCAGAACCCTTTGAATTGGTGTCATTTGATACCACCGCTCCTCCACTGCAGCACTGTGGGATAGCTCTTAGTAATAACGTCAAGTAATGATGAACAGCAGAGAAAACACACAACAGCTCCATTGGTGTTGCATACGGTGCAATGGAGGCAATTGCACTAGAAAGACAGATGTCATTTGTCGACTAGGCTGGCCTCAGGAGGGAAGTGTATGTATGAGAAAGTGAGAGAGACATTGCAGGAAGAGATATGAGTGTGTCAGTCAGTGTATCTGCAAATGAGCTACACTGTGGGTCTCCAGGGTGTGTGCACCATGGGGGAACTTTAAGATGTGAGAACAGCGTGAGTATATCAGTGCATGTGTATGCGTGTGTGTGCAAAAATTGGATTACTGTTTGTGTGGTGTGAAAATCCATGCATTGTGTGTTATATGGGAAAGAAGCAGTGGAAGCAGCAGCATGTGAGCGTGTACATGTGATTGTGTGTGTTAGCCCAGTATGGGGAATTAACATCAGAGAGACGGCAAAGGTTTGCACCATTCCCGGGTTATTTCCCTGGTCTCGCCCCCACACTGACAGGCAGCTCTTTACATGTTATTTCCCAACGGATCCCAACAGTGATCCTGGCTCATTGCCTCACTCTATTACAGTGTGTTGGCCTCCCTCAGGCTCTTCCTCATGGGTGAAGGGAACACACACAGTCTTCATGGGTGCAAAAATCCAAGCATACAAGACGTATTGTGCATGAATACAGTTTTCCACAGAGACACACAAAAAAGTGGAGAAGAAATACCTTGCCAATACATCCTCATATGCACCACATGAGAAGAACGTTGTAGACTGGATATTCTAAGTGGATGTAGGATCCCTCAGTTTAGTACATCAGCTTTTATTTTAATCTTTGTCGCAGTCAGTTCTCTCACTTTTGATGCCATGGCACTCAAAGTCATAACTGAATAGCTGAAACATGACAACCTTGCTAAAATAAACTTTCATGAAGCAAAGAATTAGATGGTTAGTTGACAAAACACATTGTAACAGCCAAGTTTATTTAGCCAGGTTATTAAAACCATAGTTTGCAAATTGGGGCCCAGGGCCACCAGGGGCCTTTGAGGGGCATCCAGTGGGTACCCAGCAAAAAGGGGAATATGTTATTTTTATTATAATTCCATCTATATTAAGGCTGTGCATCTTAACGCAATAATTAATTAACACCGACAATTACAGCAGCTATCTAACCGTTGCTCACTAAAAAACTGAAAATTTAATGAAAGATGAAAGAAAGTGACATATTTTGTCATTGGAGGGAACTCACTCCAACGAAATTCGTGCTCTGCATTTAACCCACCCAAGTGACGTGCACACACATACAGCAAACCCGGGGCAGTGGGCGACCGCGTGCAGCGCCCAGGGAGCAGTGGGGGTTAGGGTACCTCAGCCATGGACACCGGTACGGGGAATCGAACCGCAATGTCAGGGTTCTTGAAGTGAAAAAAATTGTGAACCACTTGTATAAACTACCTCATTCATCCATCCATCCATCCATCCATTCAGCCATGAAGGACAAGCAAGTCCATCACTCTAGCCATGTCCTCAGGCTCTTCCTTTGGCATCCTGAGGTGTTACTGGGCCAGCGGTGATAGTTAATACCTCCAGTATGTATTACATTTGCCTGAGGTTCTTTTCCCAGTCGAACATGCCCAGAGTACATCCACAGGGAGATGTCCACCAGGTATCCTAATAAGATACCTGAATAATCTCTGACTGATATTTCTACTATAACCTTTTGGACATCTGAGAGTGAGCTCAGCTACACCGCAAAGGAAAGCCATTTCATCATGATCTTGTTCTTTCAGGCAATACCCTACCAATAGATTTAATATTGTGATGTTGATTGACTATCAGTCATTCAGCTCGGAGTTTGAATTGGGAGTTTCACTTCCTTGTTCCTTTTCCAAGGATTACCACCATATCACACGGGATGGGTTTCTGTACCACATGGCAATGGGATCTTGCCTGACATGACAATTTCAACTTGCTACACTTTGTTTACATCTACATCATCTGACATTGTTTACGCTTTTAAAGTGTAAAGGGGGGATTTCATTTTTCCTAACCAGTCACTAGAAACCAACTTATAAGGGGAGAATGCCAAAAACATAATTAAATGTTTCAAAGCCCAGTGCTGTTTGGATTCAAATTAGTACTTCAATTTAGGATGAGGTATTACTCCTCCTTGGTTCTGGCATATGGTTTCTTCCTGTGGTACCGGCTGACCAATTGTTCCCCCCTTAGTGCTACTGCTGTTTTCAGTCAACAAGGTGGAGTAATGGGATACAAAAGGTCTGAATCCAAGAAAACTAGAACCTGTGCTGTCAGAGGCAACAGTTACTGGTAGCGTCCTGCAAGGCAAATTAGCTCCAGGTGAGGGGGTCAGAGTGATGCCTGATGCCTGATGCCAGGCCAAGGAAGGAAACTTGGCCCAAGGCAAATTGGTCCCATGGAAGGTTTCAGCATGAGAGTGACCTGAGAAGCCTTATGGAATGGAAACCTAGGAAGAAAGCTACCTGGCTTCTGTTGCAAAAAGCAGGACTGGGAGTTCAAGTGAACTCATGGGAGTTAGGCTGTAAAACTCATTGCATAAAAAATATGTACACAACTACAATAACTTGAACCAATTGCATCTAAGCTTAAAGTTGAACCAGGAAGTCAATCTGTTAGCTGTGATCCATATCAATGTTTTATAATTTCATGGTTTGTTTATTGTTTCTAAAAGGTTTGTCAAACATGGAGGGTTTGTTTACAAACTGTCTAATTATTTGGATAGTGTTGTTACTTATTCTGTCAGACCTCTGTTTTAACAGTGACATTTCCAAATATCAGCACCTCAGCAAGTATAATGTTTTTATTACCAGAAGGGACTACAAACTACAAAACCAAGACCTATTCCATCCCCTTGATCTTAGGCTGTTCAGTCAGTCATGATCACAAGCAACATTTGCCCCTGAGCTGCAGACCAGAGAACCAAAACTCAAATCGGTGGCATGCTAAGAGGGTGATTCCTGCTGAAGATCTGCTGGCAAGGACCATGGGTTGTTTGTACAAATGTAGTTCTATTTTCATATTGAAGTTCACTTTAACAGACTGCTTTGAAGTCAAGGTTGGCTGGCCGTAATAGCAAACAAACTGGCACCCTCTGCTTTTCTCTTGGCACACCAAATTCAGCCTGAGCAGTGTGTTTCAGGACACAGTGAATTGATACCTCGCTCTCTCTGTGTGTGTGTGTGTGTGTGTGTGTCTTCATGGGAAAAGAGAGGAGCAGAGTGATGAATGCAGACTAATTTGTTGTATATTTGTGCATGGATGTAAACCTGTGTTCACTGTCATTGTCTTTCATCGGCTGATGCTATGACCAATCAAAATCATACTATTCCCACCATGCAGACTTCAAGGCATTCATATGGAAATAACAAGATTAAAAACAACAACAGCTATCAGAGGAACCTCCATACTAATGTGAAAGACTACAAGGTCCACTTTAATTATTCAAAGTCTTGTCTTAATTATTCATTGGGATTTTAAACCCACTCAATATGGGTTAATTTTCTGCACAACTATTCTTCACCAACCTCTGATGCACAATTTAGAACCTGATGTAGCTGTTGCCAAGCACTCGGTTTAATATGCAGCAGCTAACTGACATCTCAACAGTGCTGGACTTAATTCATGCAATCTGTACGTTTCTATGCATTAACCAACAGGCATGATGCAAAGTTTACAACACAATGCACCCAATTTCCGCATGAGGAACATTAAATTTTCATTTCATTTCAGGCAGAGAATAAAATACAGCACCTAGCTAACCAAGAATGGGAAAAGATCTGGTATGCAAAGTCTGCACTTGTTTTTTTTACTTGTGATTTATTTTTTAATAACAGAAAATTTAATAGTAAAATGTTAGGAAAGCAAAAAGGCAATCTCCAGCTGGCAATGTCCAGCATATCCCACATGGATCCCTGACAGACAAATCCACATGCAAGGATGCACACTTCATGAATGAATGGAGCTAAAAAGGAGTTAGTTAGTGTATCTGTGCACATTTTACCCCTTTACCCTTCTACAATTCCATATGATCAAAATATCCCCTATGCCACAGACTTCCCAGGGGTCACTGGCTGTTGGTTTGTGTTTTAATCGCCAACGTGCCCCCATCAGTGTCAGCCTGTATCTTTGCTGTACACCTTGGCACTGGAGACTGCTGGAGAAGTGCCAGTTTTTCCGGTGCTAATAAACACTTCTGGCACAGTTAACCCCTCCCTGCACTGTGACGAGATCAAATGAAATAAAATCTCCTCCTTCCAGAAAATGTCAATATCAGCATTCTGTGCTTATGCATGATTCAGCTCTCAGGAATCTCTGCAAGGCCAACTCAATAGCTTCAACACATATACATTTGTCTGCAGACTGGTGACTATACCTTGTGATTGGCCCAAGAAATTATGCTGCAGTGACATTACTGCAGGATAATTTTTGTCCTTAAATCGATGGCAGGGGTTACATTACCATGGAAACATTGATTGCAGCAGGACTTGTTTTCTTAACCTTACAAGCAAATTGTGGGACAATAGTGGGAAGGTTCATTTTCATTTCATACCTTAAAGTGGAAGTGTGTAATTTTGTGATGGACAGGCATTATCAAAATTTAACTAATTTTAATTGAGCTGGAATATTCATCTCACTCTGGTTATAACAGAACCTGGCCAGTGGCTGATGCAGCTTTTTAATCTACAAAGTAATTTATGTCTTCAGAGGAATGGAACATAACACAAACAATACTGTGATAAACAATGGTGCGAATGACTGTGTGTAATGTGAAACCCACAAAGAAATGCCACCCAGCTGGGTGACTCTATGGAGAGTTTCAGCTGTGGTATTTGACTCCTATCAGCCTCTTTTGCCAACCACATCAGATAGCTCTTTTCAATGAAAAACTCAGATAAATCTATTGTACGCTAATTGTCCACAAAGTGAGAATCCCACTGCACCCAAATTTGCAAGTGAAAGTCAAACTTTTACATTTCTGATCTGACTGGGGGACATGGACATACAAAACAGTTATTACCAAAAAAAAGAAAAAATTAGTTCATTTACACCTAGCATCAGTTCTGCTATTCTTTTTCCATATTGCCAGTTCTGACTATTATCCACATCTGTATTGGAAGATTTCCAGGTCTCTTTAGGTATAAGAAAAACCAGTGTAAATCCAGTTTATTCCAAATCTATGAATCCTCATAGGTTTTACCATGTCAGTTGAGATCACTTGGCCCAGAGAATTTTTCATAAGCTTAACATACTCACAAAGAAAACAATGGAATAGTGATTTGTCTGATGTTTGTCTGAGCAAGTCGTCTATGATGGGGCCGGTTAATGGGAACCGTCAGGGCTCTGGAAACCTGATCGTCTCTAATAAAGCCTAGTCTCAAAACATTCAAAATATGATAAGACTGTACTGTGGTCTCTGTAATATCGCCACCTCATTACAAAGCTTATGAATAAGCATAAAAAACGAAAGCAAGCAAGAAAAAGCCGGAAACACTTTTCAGAGCAAACATAGCCAGTTATACGTAATTATTTAAATGTGAGGGGCTAGTGAGCTGGCAGGTGAAATGAGAAGAAACAAACAACCGGAGGAAAAAGGGAAGGAGGATGAGGATCACCCATTTAATCCTACAGTGCATGTACTGTAGAACAATAGAAACAGTGGAGTCAGAATGATGGATGAGGAGCCAGCAGGGGTTAATGAACACGAATCGATGCTGAGCCAACCGAGCTATATACTGAACGCCACCTCCATTACAGCCTCTGGTGCCTGGTGCCAGAAAGCCCTGTTGACTGTTTGCTTCATTGAGATTACAATCAGTTGTATCACCTATGCATTTCTTCTCCTTGATGTCTTACTATGACACCTTGAGCACAAGCTACTTCCTAGTTTGTACAGTTTAGGGGATCATAGTGGGAAATGCTAGATGAAACCCAGTCAATGAGGAGGATGTGATTTTTTTTTTTTCTGTCCTGCTATTTATAGACACAGACTTATACTCACTGGCCACTTTATCAGACACACTTGTTCAACTGCTCGTCCACACAAATATCTAATTAGCCAATCACATAGTGGCAACTCAATGCATTTAGGCATGTAGGCATGGTCAAGATGACCCGCTGAATTTCAAAGAATCAGAATGGGGAAGAAAGGTGATTTAAGTGACTTTGACTATCACATGGTTGTTGGTACCAGACAGGCTGGTGTGAGTATTTGAGAAACTGGGGTTTACAGAGAATGGTCTGAAAAAGAGAAATTATCCTGTGAGTGACAGTTCACAAATGCCAAGCAAATGCCTTGTTTATGCCAGGGTTCAGAGAAGAATGGCCAGACTGGTTTGAGATGATAGAAAGTAACAACAGTAACTCAAGTAACCACTCATTACAAGGTATGCAGAAGATCATCTCTTTTACAAATGGTTGTACTGTCCATGTTTATTCTGCCATCTGAGGCACTGTATGGTCCTCTACACTAATGCCCTATAGTAGTTGAATAATATGTAATATTATATGAGTAAATATTAAATATTAAAATGAGTAAACTATTTCAGACACAGTCAGAGTCAGCTGTAACAAGAACATTAATTAGAAAGCCGATAGTACTTCATCTTTATTTCACTACTGTTATTAAGAAATGAATAATCCAAATGAAAAGCGTACAAACAACAAACTTTACTTGTTGTGTCTAAAGTGGTCTGTTCTTCTTTCTTTAGTTAATTGTTTTGTTTGTGATCTCCTTATTTCCTTGTGTCCCATGTTGTCACATGCTTAATCCATCTCAGGACTTTGCTCTCACTCCAAGAAACTTCATCCCACACAAAACTTTAATTTTATTATCTACCTGTTTGCCTTTGATCTGTATTGCCTCCTACTCACATTTTTGCATCTGCCTTTTCCCTACTTTTCATGTCTGATCATCATTTATTGCTGCTCTAATCATCTATCCAGCAATCCAGTCTGTTCTGGTCTGACATCCTGGTAAGAGAAATATGTGCTCTCTCGACTTGCCCCCTTTTCCTCTCCATCATCCCATCACACCTGCATCTCTTGTCATGTCCCTCTTCTCCAGCAGACTCTGTCTCATCCCTATTTCATTTATCTTTGTGTGACTTTGTCTGTCCCTTTACCCCGTGGCCTGGCCAGTGTATCCCCAGCAGACCCTTACAGTAGATGTCTGAGGCGTTACTGATCATGGCAACAAGCTTAGACCTCAGGCAGGCTGAGGAAAGTAGCACAAAGCATGCTTGGATAAATATCGCTCACAGTTTCAATCTTCCACACTTTTACATCTGCGTCTGAAGCTAAATCAGCCTTCTGCCATTTGAAAATCTAATCCTCCACATTTCATCTCTCTCCTCAGTGCATTTTCTCAAAGTCTTTTTCCACTGTCCCAAAGCCTTAGCTTCTCTCACCTTCCTGCACATGGCAAAGCAACTATTTTGCTCCATCATCAGGACACCACAGAGACAGTAACAGATGAAGGAGCATTACGTTTGTTCAGTGTGAGCGATTATTCACACGACACCTCTGTTAAACCTGCGAATGCCCTGTACTTGTCAAAATCCCTATGTGATGCATAGTCACGCTCAGCAAGTGCAGAGCTAGCTGAGCTGCTCCACTCCAAATCCATCCTGAACTGTGCATGACATCCTGATGTGTAGTATTATTTCTATGTTAATAAAACCACTGTTTGCTTTGTGTGAGGTCATTTAAGTGAATAAATGGAAGGCAGGTGGAAGGGAGATGGTGATGAGAAAAGAGGTTTTGGAATAAAAGAATTCCTTAATTGCCACCAAGGACATATTAACCCAAAACTGGGTCCTGAGGCTGAAATGAGCAGGCCCCAGTCGGCCCCTCCAGTTCTCCCACGCACTATGAAATGTGTAGGTATCCTGCTGTTGTACCCACCGGGCACAACGCAAAGTTAAGTTTACAAAAGATGATTTATTATAGTTTGTTCAGAGGCCCAGAAACCAACCAGCACTATCAAGCTCTGGCTACACTGACCTGGGTTTGGTGTCAGTTTGTGACCAACTAATTGGACACAAATATATCTAGGAATATGAACCATATTAGCACAGTATCAACTAAAAAAAGACAGGCACTGAAACTAATGCCCCTTGACAAGACACAGGCTCAAAAATAGGTAATAAAGGAGCTGACCAATCATCCCCATCATTTTAATTTATTATTCTAGCACCATAACCAATATAATAATAATTTTACAACTTTTTACATTGCTTTTTGAGAAATACATTTATTGTCTTATTACTGTGCGTTAGCTGATAAGATTTGTACCACTCTCATGATTGTATGCAAAATACAACGTTAGAACAAGGGGAAGGGGTTAGGTTAATTTAGCATAAAAACTGAAAACAACAGAAGCAGCTAACATGGCTCTGTTGAAGAGATCAAATAAATCTGTCAACAAGTACCTTTAAGGTCACTAACTCAGACGTTAAATATTATTTATTTGAAATCAAAATTCCGAATCAATACGTTATTCTTGTGCAGGGGTTACTGCACTATCTCTTGGTTGTGTCTATGACATACTGGAGTGAGCTCAGCAAAACGGTCATTGACTGTATGACATCAACAGGAACATTGTTGACATTGCATTCTAAGTGCAAGGACATTGGTGTAGAGTGACTGTAGCAGCTTCTGCTCTTCTGGGAAGGCTTTCTGTGGGAGTGTTCAAGCAGTGGAGCATTTGTGGGGTCAGGCACTAGTGTTGGACATGGGAGCCTTGCTCTGGGTCTCTGACTGGTTGATCCAGGGGGTGCTTAATGGGATTGAGGTCAGGGTTCTTTGTGGACCAGTCATCATCATCATCATCATCCGGCCATGTCTTTGTGGATCTTGCTTTGTATGGCGTGGTGCAGTTGTGCTGTGGCGGGTCACCCCCAACCCCAGTTGTCGTGGACTTGGAGACATAGCAATGTCCAAAATGTCCTGATATGCTGAAGCATTAAGATTTCCCCTGTAACAAAGTATGTCCAAATGCTTTTGTATATATAGTTATTTCATCGCACTGTCCATGCACTTTATACCAAAACTGTCACAATATAATGGAAACCCTAGCTGTTAGTGTAAATTATGTCAATTTGACATTCTGCCCTCTGTGACACTGGCAGGACATGGTCTACATCTTATCTACACCACAGAGCTTTCCCATCTATCAGAGGTGCACCAGAGGACCATGTGCCTTGCTCCTAGCTTTAATGACACTTACAGCGCATTAGGGGCTGTGGTTACATGGGACAAAAAATCACTCAAGCTGAGTCTGACCATTGAAGCGCTGAGCCATAGAGCTCGGGGGAGGTTGCAGTTCACCTTGTACGTTAATTAAAGTGGCTTCGTAATCACTTACGTGAGTGCTCCCATGAGTGACTGTGGTGTTGTATTTTATGTTATGAACAGATTGATATTGCCGATTACTGCATCTGGTGTGAACTACTCACAGTATCATTATATCCCACAGTGAGAATACTATGACACGCTCATCAACATTGCATAATTTGAAAACTATTTTACCGGTCTCTTTCTGGCAGTTAGAAACTTAATTCTCTTCTAAAAATATTGAGATGTGATGGAATATTTGAAATGAAAGCAATTAAAAAAAAATAGTGGGACACAGTGGGAAAAAGTCTAACTGATCTAATGACTGAGAAATAAATATTTACAGTACAATTACATGCGATCCCTTCAAATTCAGCTCAGTCACATTTCTGAATGTAATTGGACAGTAAAATATGCGACAAAATACTTAAAAAATGTGGCCATATCAAGGACCCAATGATTTATTGTGCGAGGCAAGACTATGGAGACACAGCAATTTGATTCACTGTCACACCCTTTTTCCAAACAAACACACTCTGGGGTTTTGCTGTTATTGTTTCATTTCTTATGCTTATGTTAGCTAATGTTAGAAAACTTGATTCAGATATTGGTGTACAACAGACATTAATTTACATTCAGTTTTTTGACATTGCAGCTGTTTTCTTCTTGTACTATTGTTAAGAAGTGCTTAGACAGAACACCAGTCAGTTATCACAAATCAGCAGTAGTTTACTGCAAGTTAATCTGCACAGATGTTAGGTACCCCAGACCAGGTCTAATCATGTTTTCTTTCTGTATCACCATGCCATAGGGAACCTGCATCAAGTCACGGATGACGGGCTTACTGACTAAGCTAACTAAGATAGCTACTGTTACCTCTCAGCCACGAATCGAGCACAAGCTTCTCGTCCATGACATTTTGCTTACGTACAGTGATATGGTGTAGCAGTAGAAAGATAATAGCTTTTGCATAAACTGCTCACAACAAGGTCACTGGATTTTCTTGAGCAATTAGGTCATGATTTCTGTAAAGAGACACTGCTTTTAAGTTTTTTAAATGTATTTTTTTAGCACTTTGAGAACCACAAATACCATTTAGCTCCATTATATTGGACAGATGGCAGACCAGAGCTGACACCAAAAATCTCAGCATCTTACAGGAGAACAATGTAGATGGATAAATAGCACTACAGGTAAAAGGACAAATAAGTATTATTGATTTTGGAGTGAACTGTCCCTTTAAGTACAGCACTTGAGTTAATGCACTTAGCTAGTAGTGCTTTACTGCCAGGATTATAGTACAGGGTGATAAGTGGTAGAACAAACTCATCAACATGACTTCCCCATCAAAAAATAGTTTCGTTAGCAGCATGTATACAGTGGCTTTAATGGACTTTTATATTACCACAGTCTAATTCTGTCCCTTCCTCATTACCCAACCCATTCTTACTTAACAACTTAGTCCAGGGAGTCCAGGGATGGTCAGGGAGGAAAGTGATTAATGATAATAGATATTCCAAAGATAGCCAACATGTCTTCCTCTTTTTTTCCATACTGAGGTCTTATAGAATGGCTTCATGTGTAAATGAGGGGAATAGAAGAGGAAATCAGTTGTATTCACTGAGATTACTTCAAAACAAGTGAATAAAAGATTTATCAGCACCTGAAAATGAGGGGAGGAGCAGATAAGGGACAAAATATGATCTAATTAACTTGGCTGTATGTGGTTTGATTGATTATGGCCAATTAAGAACAAAAGTCCGTCTTTGTGCAGCAATTTGTCATTCTCTGACTCAGGCACTCATGTCACCTGCTGACAGGACCGGTAATATGTTCAAGTCAGAGCAGTTCATTACTCATTTTATTTCCATTGTTTTTCTCGGTGGCCTGTTTCCTAAGCTTTGTCTTATTATGTTCATTTGCTCCGGCTCATTTTATTTATAACTTGATTTTACCCTAGGTAGTTTGACTCAGCACACTTGCTCTTTTTAGTAATGCACTGCTGCTCGGGGCAATACAAACTAACCTTTTGGTCAAGTGGCCACTGTGGCAGCAGGATTCAGTGTTTTCAGCAGTTCTTTGAAACCACATGAGTTCTTGAAATTAAAGACAGAAAAAAGCACTGATGAAGAGATGGCTACCTGCCACAGTGGCTGATAGAAGTGAGAGTGTTACAGCCAAAATCTCCCAGAATTTGGCAGGTGACTGGTGTTAATGTGCAGCCTTGGCTCTGCTGAAAGCTTACACAGCTCCACATATTCCCACCTCACAGCCTCTTCCTAATTATGCTTCCTCGCAGTATGGAGCCCCAGCTTATTATGCTGCATGTCTGTGTGTCACCATGAACGGGAATCAGTGGAGGAGGCATCTCCACTGTTTCTGCCATCTTAAGCAGAATGCAAAATAAAGCCTTGTGCGATGTGGATTATCGCTGAAGCTATAGAATAATGTGTTCCATTGTGATCCTTCCACCGGTGCTCATATCATAGACAGAAGCAAAGGAGGTGCTGTGGTTTCTTACAAATTTCTTACAACACAGAGATGATTTACTTTTCAGTGAAGTAGTCACAAGCATCATAAAGGTTTATTGGGTCTACTTTGCTATGCTTTTTTTTTTTTTTTTTTTGCATAACCTCTCAATCTTAACTGTACTGTCATGGGTGTCTGCACACTCACTGTCCTCGTCTCTTTATTTCTGCTCTGTGAACAGACACATGGGACACTGTCTGACAGACAGGCAGGCCGACTCTTAGCTGTAATTGCCAGAGGATCAGTCATCCCAAGTGCATCAGGTCTGTTGCTGTTTCCATGCAAAATGCAGACTGGGGGCAATAGGCTGAAAGACCTGACCCAAATCTGTCTTTACATAAGGGCCTGTGTGATGGAGATGTTGTTCAGGGAGCAAATAATTAGATTATTCAAATATCATAATGCAGTCAGTCATATTGGCACTGGTGTATAGCTAAGCTGAGGCTTGATTAAAGGCACTGGGAGCAGAGCGGAAGATGAGCGGAGGGAGATTACATTCTACAACATTTCCTAATTGATCTGGAAGGAAGGCTGCTTAATTGATCTAGGGTGCTGCAGAGGATTGCCAGCATTTGTGTATATCAAATTGGGTCAGCGTGATGTGTAAAATAGCTTAATAGGAGAAAGACTGGTAAAATTGTTACAAAGTGGTATAAAGAATGGGTGCATTTCTGAATGATGGAGCTGGAAGAGACGACACAGGTGCGCACCTGTCGTATGAAGAAAACATCGGCCAAAGAATGATCCAGCAATGTTGAGCAGTGTAAAAGCTACGGGAATATACATCAATGAATTAATGCTCAGGGCTGTGAGCTATCTAGCACTATTACGCACAAATATCACACCTGCGCGTCCCCAATACGTAAACATCCCCATAAAGAGCGGTTGCTATTCATCAAACACGCAAAAAAGGACACTCAAATGATACACATTCTGAGATACTTACGTGCCATATTGCAAAGAAGATCAGGGACACACAGAGGACCAGAGACAGCATGTAGCAGAAGGCAGCAAAAGTGAACATAATGGAAAGGGGAAACGGTGGACAATTTCCCAAAGAAGCACGATCCCGCTGACAAACATCTAAAACAAAAGGAAGGGGGAGAAGGAGGGAGTCAGGAAGAAAGTTCTCACGGTGCCATGGGGAGCCGATGCGGTACCGGCACCATGACTTCGCCCCTTACAACGTTTGCAACAAATTGTTGCAGAAAGCCTCTCCAGGAGATGAGCCGTGCGTTCCCCAACAGCGGCGATGCGCCTCTGAAGTCAAAGCTGGTCTCAAATCAGTGCACTTGGCATGATCAGCGGTCTGTGTCCGCAGTGCTGTTGAGGTGACCATGTAATCACAGGGAGGCGGCGGTCGCCTCACAGATGAGAGGACACTAATGTGAGGAGGGTTCTGCGCAAAACCATCTGGGAAAAGGAGCTCTGCTGTGCCTGTGGTGTCATGAGAGGAGCTCCTCGTCACTTCATGCACAAGGCGCTAATAAATGCAGTTTTCTCTTCCTGATAAACCTATCAGGGAGCTCAGGAAGGCGCGTGAACAGGTGGATTTAAAAGAACAGCATCCAGGGTGTGTGTGTGTGCGCGCGTGCGCGTGTCTGCGTGCGTATGTTTGTTTGGAGCAGGTGTGTGGAATTTTAGTTTTACAGGGACTTTGTAGCCAAGTACATGTAACCAAGTCGCACATGGTTGTGGCTCCAGTTTTTCATGTGTGAGACTGTGTAACCGGCTCAGTACCACGATATTTGTTCTGTTCACCCGTACAAAATGATTAGATCGACCACTTAGTTCACAACGCTGAAGCTACACGCCTCAGACAGAATAACTGAAATATTTTCTTAAGCACAAAATGATCTAGACTCCCAAAAGAAGAATACCTCACAGACACTGAACATTTACATTTGTGGAACACTGAATGAAAATACTGTGACAATGAAGATTTCATAGACACAGAACCATCTGCTTGAGTGAGGGATCAAGTAGCCTGTAATTAAAGTGAGAGTCTGGCGCCACCGTCTGACGCTTTCGTAAAATGCCCGTCGGGAGCTGTTACATAGTCGATGTGCTTTGGACTATTATAGTATGTTACACCGGAAACAATTATGTACATTTCTTGTAGTTTTTGAACAACATGTCTGTTTATGGATTATATACTGTTTAATAGCAAGTGGAGCTTTTTGAAAGCGTGGGACGGGGTTGATGATGTGCTACACTAAGAAAAACAGACTTGAGTGCTAATAACACTGCCCTCCTCAGCTGGACTGATGTTGAGCTGCAAAACCGGGAGTAAAACAATTAACTGCTTTAATTAAAGGAAGTCAGACCAGACATTAATCTTCTAAGTCTAAGAAAGAACAAGCAGTCTGTGGACATTTTTCTGACATATGTACCAAATAACTCAGATTTCTTGTCGAACAATAGCTTTTTCCAGTCTTAGATGTAAACATGTTGTTTGTGTTATTGTAGCATTCAAGCTTGCAGACAGTTTGCACCACTACATTCTGAAACTCGTTACTTTCAATGGCCTGCGCAGTTCCATGATGGCTTTTCACTGTGCCCAAAGTTCAACCAGTTTGTGCCTACTCTGACATCACACACAGCCTCTATAACCTGCAGCTCACAGGCTCTACAGTAACTGGCTTTTTATGAGAAAGGCTACACAGTGGCGACACATGCCTTGTAATTGATGGGGTTGGCAGATTATTATAGCTAGTCTAACGCGGGTTTTATAGGAATGAAATGCTGTGAAAAGATTGTTTTAAGAAAGTTACAGGAAAATCATACAACACCTCAGTGCAGGTTTTAGCTTGAAACTGAATGTCACTTTCCTGTTCTGCCTAACTTGACACATGCACCTTGTTGCTGAGCAACAGCCTGCCATGGCCATGGCTGCTGCTTTTGACTTAACTGCTTTGTTATTACTTTCAGCACAAACACAGATTACTAGCTGATTAAACAATATAGAAATACACCTCTAAACATTTGTCATGCTGATGATTTGCAAAAGTGGATACCTAACCGCTCAGAGCGCACAGAAAGAACCTTTGCAGGGCCATTGAGCATTTCATTTGAGGCTAATTTGGCAACTATTGGTTACAATAATTGGCATACAAAGTTGCAGTGAAATTTTTCAAAAGGTAAACAGTTTGTGTATCCTTTGAAGACTTTACAGTTACCTGTGTGCTGAGTTTCAGTTTCAGAGTTTGTCTTGTTATTCATCAGTCTGATATCACAGTGAGCCTCAGGCCCCATTGCTTACATTAAACAGATAATTAATTGAAGACCTAAATAGGGATTTACTGGAATAAAATGTGAAAATGATTCCAACAAGTAAAAGGCCATTTTAGAGTTCATCGCATCATTAAACATCCTCATTTTTGCCACAAGTATATGACAAGCATTCAATAAAATAAACAGAGGAGGCAGAGCTCTAAACTGCCATCGTATTCCTTTCAGAGCATCTTCATGTGAGAACTTTGTAGTCTGACACTCCAAGCCTGTCACTCAGGCCTCCTGAGATGTTACAGAAAAGTGCTGCAGTGCTTCATTTTCAGGCAGCTAAGATCCTCTCCAACCTCATCTCTCTCTCTCTCTCTCTCTCTCTCTCTGTCTCCCCCTCTCTCCTTCTCTCTCCCTCCCTCTCTCTCTCTCCCTCTCCCTCACACACACACACACACACACACTTCTCCTAAGTTACTCCAGGACCCATCTTTATTGCTGTGACACTTAACCACCTCTCTGTCCTTGATACATGTGGTAATATGACAGCGCTGACCGCGTCTTGGTGAGGCGTCAAGAGGTCGTTGTGTCAAAGTGTCAGTGCAAGACAGACAGGAGGCCAGTGAATAAGACAGGCAGTAAGATAAAGACAGACAGACAAACTGAAGACTCTGCACCGCAACTAGTGACGCAGAGGATTAAGGGTACAGCTGCGTCATTGCTCAGCATTTTCTGACATTGCATTGGATCTCCAATATTTGTGGACTTAAAAGTGCCATTGCCAGCTCTGCCATGACATACAGCATGTTTATATTACTTGCTGATTAAAAGTGAAAAGCACAGAAACAATCATGATGTAATCAGAATCAGAATACTTTATTGATCCCTGGGGGAAACTGGGTACATGCGTACATTTCAAATCGATGGATGCTAAGCAGTACCTTTGTAAGTCTAGATTTGCACTGAACTGAATGTAACAACTTTAAACAAGAAGATTTAGCTGAGTGCCACACTGTAGCCAGCTGCATACTAACTGGATATTACATTTGAGCAATTATATGATTGCTAAATTTGGGAAAAAAAAAAAAACAGAGCAAACTACATTGGGCAGACAAACCTAAATGAACAGAAGAATTTGAATCAGCAGTCTGATTCATACTGCCTACCACTGCAGAACTCATCATCATCCAGTATTGTTCATAGGAAATCTAGTGAAAAACAACAACGACTGAAAACTAGTACGTGAATATTTTTTCTTTGTACCGATATTTTTGAGGTGGAGCACTTTTGATTTCTTCTTTTTGAACTGGGCAGGTTTGGCAGTTAAATAGGAGACCCTGTCAGTAGTGTTTGTCAGAGTTTTGACCTCTACTCAGTCACCAATAACTGTTGGCATTGGATGTTTCTGCAAATCACAAATACTATATGGACTGAAGTAATGGGACCCCTGACCCTTACACCTCAATTCAATAATTAAGAGGTCTGTCCCAATATATACAACAATAGTGCAATATGGATATACTGGAATATAGCTTTACATTTCAAGTTTTAATTTTATGTTCTGACAAAGCTGTGGTCGTGGTTCGTAAAATCTATCAGTAGGGCAGTGAATTGTCATGAAGATACAGGGGTTACGATTCAGTATATGACAATATACTGTAAACAAGGTGATACTGTTTCATAGGCCTGTTTTTTGTGTTTACACTGGTGATATGTGCTTACTCCCTCCTGTCTCAGTTGAAATTGTTTAAATGCAAAATGAATGAATCTTCGCATATAAATTCATAAATTATAAACTGATACGATGTTAGAATCAATAGTGTCACAAAACATAATACTGTGACACTGGAGTGTGCTGACATTAAACCCCCATCACTTAGCAGCAGTGTCACCTAAACATCACACCATCACCATCCCCTCCTTCTCCTGACATGACAGGCAGCCCATATACTGTACATGCAATCTGAACATGACGCAATACATATTGCAGAAATATTGATATGACACATATGAAATGTACAAATTTAACATATCCGTGGTTGTGTACCTGCAGAGTGTTTGCGAGCAGTGGACCATCAGTAATTGGGATTCCTTTTTAGCACTGATAAGCTATATGGCCTTTTTACAGCTCTTTTGTGGCAACAGCACTGCCAGAAATTGGCAAAGCCTCTAATTTTTTTTGTTTGGAATGGGGCCAAGGCCAGAATGTGCTCAATCCCCTGTAGGAATTTCAAATGGTGTTGCATAGCAACTAATAATCCTTTTTGTCCAATCAAGAAGCTTTTTCTGTACTGTTTTCTAATCGTTATTTTTCCAAGGGGGAGTTTTACTGAGCATACTGCCTCCTTGGCAGCAGCTGGTTGATATGCTCTTACAGTAGGTACTGTTCACATCTGGGACTTTCTCAGTAAAAGCATAGTGGTAGGAACTGGTTGTCTGGAAAGGGATTTGAAAATATTCTAGGTCAGTTCAGAGCATGTGGGGGAGCATGTGTTTGAAAAACCTTGACCAGTCCAAGGCTCACACAGTGCGAGCTGAGGAAACCTGCCTTGCACAGGACTCCCCACTTCAAACCAGTGAAGTCTTTCAAAAGCAAGAAAAGCAGTTTAATAGCTGACACTCAGTTAAGTTACAAGAAAAAAACAAAAACAACAAAATATTATCAGTGAGGTGTTGTGATTGAATCCAAATGAACATGTCAGATATGCTTCTGTTTTTAACTAAACAAATTCTCATAGTCTTTTTTTAAGATATATTCATATGTTGAGGAAAGTACATAATTTGAAAACAAGTTTCATGCAGCTTCATGCTCTCTTGTCCGTCTCTTACAGGTGTGTCCCCCTGCCGTGCAGTCATTGTGCCCAGACCCTGCTGCTCACCTGAGAACGTTCCGGACTTCCACAGGTCAGACTCAGCATTACCTTGCAGCACATGTAGGTGTGTAACACTTCATCCAGCAGTTAAGCTTTTCGGTTGAATGAGACCTATAGATTTTTGTGTACTTGGATAACGAGAAATACAGGCAGTCAAGGGTATAACAAAATTCATAGTAATTGCAGTTTTGACAACATCCATAATTACAGTAATCAGTTGTAAAACACCAGCACTGTCCCCCCTCATGTTCCTCGGCAACAAGGCAGTGCTCTGCTGTGATGTTTAGCCCAGCTTTTAGTGGGCTGTGTGAGCTGATCAGTACCCACATGATGTGTTCTCCTGATTGTTTCCTATAGCTGGTAAGTGTGAAGTTAAGAAACAAAAGTGGGAACGGAGCATGGAACATGTTGTGAGGCCACTAACTTGCCCGGTGAAATTTTGTTAGATGTGAAAAAATTTAAACCACCTGAGTCAAGACAACTGATGCCGTAGTGAAGTGGTGGCAGAAGAGGTAATGGCTTAAAGTTTTATTCACGTTATGTTTAGGGATGTTAGCTGACTTCCTTCCTCACTCTCTGACTCTCAAGGAAGTTATAACATTAGACGATGAAATGAAACACAACATTAATAAATGCTCATGATTTCTCTGATTTTGAACGCTGTTGGAAACATTTGGGATTGTGTGAGTACACAACTCAGCAAAATATTTAACAAAGCTCTAGTTGTTTTCAGACATATTAATGCTGAAATGCTGCATATTAATATGCAGACAAATTACATCTTTTGAACATATTATCTCTAATCAACACAGTCTGTACAGACTAATCTATTTCACTAAGGTGGAAAGTTTATCCATCACAGAGCTGAAAACTGTGACAGCTTTCCAGAGTAAAAACAAAAAACAAAAAAACAAACAAAATAAAAAGAAAAAAACAAGAAAAACAAAATGCCAAACCACTGTTATGTTCCTTTTTACACTTTAAGAAGAGGGACAGGAGACTTTTGTCCAGCAGATGGTGCAACTTACATTTTTATCAGTGAAGTGAGGAAGAGCTGAACCACCAAGACACCAAAGTGAGATAAAAGCTACTGCAATGTGCCTTATTATTGTGTCCAATGTTCGTATGAAAACTCCAACAACAAACCTTACATTTTGTTGACAGCTGCAAGGAGTTCTCTATTGTACTCCTTCATCAACTCTCCACTTTGCTGTACAGTTATTATATCATTATTTATTTTTCATTACCAATAAGTTTGAATAGCTGACAATTACTAAAACTAAACTGTGCATGTAGAATGTATTTTTATAATACTACAGAGTGCTAGAACAAAAGGGGTAGTTTGTCTCTGGCTGTAATTGTTCAGTATCATTAATCTTCTATGATTAGCCTCATAGTCATTTAGTTTAGGTCAGTTCAATACAGTTTGAGTAGCCCTTTAATAATATGTGGTCGCAGCAGCAGTTACAGCAGAGTCACCCTAAACGCTGTGCTGGTTGCTTCTGTGATCTGGACAGATCAATGTTGTGATAATGATTTAATCAATAAGCTCCAAGGCCATCAAGCCAACCAAATAAAACAGAATTACGGCTTCGATCTTGAATACTGCTTGAATACTGCTGCGTCTTGTTAACAAACGTTGTGAGTTTAAGGCTGAGCTGACACACAGGAAAGCTTTTATATCAATGAAACATAAACGACATATCATCATGGTTTAATGATGACTTTTGTCCAAATATTTCTGCTTACGGACCTTTCTGTATTTTGGATTGTTCTTCCTCCTCATCCTTCTCCTTCTTCATCCTCAAAAAGCCTGACCCTAACTCACTGCTGCAGAACAGCTATATTACTGCATGTGCATGTGGTGTTAACAACTTATGATCTAAACACAAACAACGTTTTAATTACTTGTGCTTCCTTGACCTGCCAAGGGGGCTTCTAAATTGTGATGGATGGACTGCTCTCCCACTCATGCCATAAAGGTATTCACTTGTGATTCTTGACTGAGCATCCCATCAGTCTTGATGAATGTCACAGAGTGTTGAATTTCTTGCCACCCATAAGGTCACCACTTTAAATGTCAACAGGCAGTGAGAGAATGCAGCAGAGAGACAGACACTGGAAAGAAAAACATTCATTAAAGATTTCACCTAAAAATACACCTGTCTAGTCAGTCTCGTTCATAGAGTGGCACTCACAAACTGAAATGACAAAAATTTGATTTACCTAAAATGAGACAGGAAATGCTTAAGTGCATGTGAATGCAAAATACAAGAAAATCTTCTTTGATAAAAAGAACATGTTTTTTTTATTTTTTACTGCTTGGCCTGCACATTTGGGCTTCAAACAAGCAAAAATGATGCACTATATGTAGCACATCAATAACAACAGAAACACATAAATGGTTAAGATGCATATATGCACACATCTATTCATCCGCAGCCTCCTCGGGATTTGCATGTAAGGGTACGAGGGAACGGTGACAGTCAAGAGTCTGGGCTTGGCAGATAAGCTACCATGGAACACCTTGTTTAGTTTCCATTCACACCCCACTGGCAAAGGGACCAGCAACCCTGCTGGGGACTGAGATGGAAAGTGTGTCTGCGTGTATTGATTACCTTGGGGGAGCATATGTGTGTTGGGTTGAAGCTGCCGTAGATGTTTCATCAGTTTCAGGACACAGAGACCAAAATGTTGCTTGAAGCTTGGTGACATTGTGACTACTCGGCTGCCAATTAATAAGTTAACATAACTGTTTTAAAGGAACACAATCACTCCTGTCTTACATGCCTGCAAAGGGTAATTTCAAGATGTCATTTTAGGCTCTGAGAGCTTGTTAGGAGCATTTTTTTTCTGCTCCCTGATATTCTGGCTATGTTTGAATATCGAGGAATTCAGAAGATAATTGGTAGATTAAGTTCTGTTTGTTGCAACCCAGGTATGCTTACAGATATCCCTGTGTTTATAGACTTATAGATCAGTGTGTGTGTGTGTGGGTTTATGTGTGTGTGGACACATATTCCTGTAGTTGTTGGGCCAAATATCTGTTTACACATTCACATTGTGAGGACCCTCCTTACTTAGGTTAAGGTAAGGGTTAGGATTAGGCCAGTAAAGTTTATTGTTATGGTTAGGTGGTGGTTAAGCCTCCAGGAAATGAATGGAAGTCTATATAATGTCACCAAAAGTGACACAAACACGACCATGTCTGTGTTTGTGTGTATGTGTGTGTGCAGGTAGTCACACACACACACACTCCAGCAGTGTCTGAATTTGTGGGTTATTAACTGTTAAACACAACCACTGTGGGAATAAATTCATCCAAAAGAGAAAAGAAGGTGAATCACTCAACAATGTGTTTGCATGTGGAGAGAATAAGTGGAGCAGGAGGTGGAGGTGCACACTTACAGGCAGTTTATGTGAAAAGCATTTCCCGACTCTGCCCATGGCTATTGTTTCAAAGCAAGAACTATTAGCACAAATAACAGCTTTTCTGCCTTCATATACAAGGACTGGATGAAAAACCATATTCATTGTGTGGAAACTGATATGCAGATTATATAGTGTGGTATATAATGCAAGAGCAAATAGAGTCACTGTAGCCTATCCTGAATAATGATTTTGTAAGGGTCCAATAACAATGAAATTGAAAATGCAGTCATTGCATTGCACACAAATTGCTGATAGTGCTCAGTTTTCAGAGTTGCAAAAGGTAGACTGAAAGCTATGAGGAAGATGTGTTATTCTAGAAGCTTCTATGACCTGCACGAGTTTCTGTTTCCCACATCAAACTGTAATAAACTGAATGAACAGTGCCCCCTAATGACAAGCCTCTAGGAAAGAAAAGCTGACAAGCTAATACGTCAACATGATTTATAATGACTATAAAGAGCAATATTATACTGTTGATATTTTTTGAGATTTGTAGCTCTAGATTTTCATATTGATATTCACGTGTACACCGCTATTGTAAATATGTAGAGCTGTACACACGCATTTGCAATGAATATGTTGCCTCAAATCAAAAATGAGTCGACGACATTGCTAACACAGACAAACATAAAGCAAGTCTAGAAACACAAGGCGTATCTTAACAATTATATTATATTTCTTATTAGTCAAACAGCAGGGAGGCCAGCTCAGTGTCCATCTTATAGACTTTTATTTTGCAAAGCTTTCGCTAGTCCAAGATTTACTCCTCTCTCAGTCACTCAACATCTTCTTCAGCCTCTTGCGTTTGTGATCATGTCCAAAGAGACTAATGAGCCTGGTTCCTTTCTCTCTTTCTTTTCCAGCTTAAAGTATGAATGACTAGAGAATATTTGAAAAGGCTATTAATAATTAGAAAAGTGGGAAATGGAAGAGGAATGCAAATTAAAATGTAAGCTGTCAGCTAAACTGCATTGCTTCACAAATGGTGGTGAGCTAAACTGCATTGCAGACTGTAATTTGTGTGGAGAAGCAGATGGAGTATGAATAGAAGGACACTTGAGCATACTTTGCTGGTTGCAAATCAGCACTAAACCAGTCGTAAATTAAGGTAGATGAGATGAGGCACAATAATGGTAACCTCAACCCATAATGACATTATCCTTCATTTTCTTACATTGTTTTGCATTGTTGTACTGTTCCTTAACTACTAACCCCAGCCTGACTGCGACCACACTCTTTAACCATATGACCACCCATACTGACCATATCCATTATGTCTCCTCATTCTTCTCAGCTCCAATTTGTATCGCCATCCATCCCCTGCAGTATGTCAATACATATCACGAAGAGAAATGAGGCTCCTTGTATTCTGCTTTTTCATTTCTGGGACAGCTGTCACAGATTGCAGGGTAAATGGTGCTTCTGTAAATGAACTCCATCCTACTATAGATGAGGGGCGCCCATCTGCAAGCAAACCTGTAAAGTTTGCTTGCAGATGGGGGACACCACAAACACCACTGCTTCTTTTAAATAATGAGTAATGTAAAGTATTACAATTTGAAAGTCAGTATTGCCGTTACTATGGTTCCCAGTAGTGTTAAATTACTACAATTTCTGCTTGATCACAGTTTTACCAGGAGTTGGATGGATAGCTAGTTTTGTACACTTCAGTATCACATCAAGATCTCTACAATACATCTCATATCATGTTCAGATTAAATGTAGATGAGCTGATATTGTTTTCAGGAGATGAAGCAGTCGATGGTCTTTTCAGCAAGATGGCTGCCAAACAAGAGATCAGTGTGTGAGACCACTTTGAACAACAAAGCTCATCGTTTTAGTGAATGCTGGAACATTTTGTTGCTGTCTTTGTGGCAACAAAACCAAGAATTTGAGGCAAAACAAACTAACCTGGTGTTTTTTTTGTTGTTGTTGTTGTTGCTTTTTTGTGCCTAAACCTAACCAGACCTTAAGCACGGCATTTCAGCGAAATCAAACAGAAAAAAACGTAAAGTCTGAACATTTGGAGAAACGCACAGCGACAGTATTTATTCTGTTGATTGCGTCGATGAGTAAAATGTAATCAGTTGCTGATTTTTCGGTGCTGTCATTTCAGGTTCAGGTTTTTGATGGGCTACATATATCGAAGTTAACATCATAACATCATCAGATGCAAATGTTTTGACTAAAGGACTCATGGAGAATTAGTTTCAGTGGTTCCTAGCCTGTCCCCATAACCTAAATTTTGAAACGCAACTGAATGAATCGTCTTACTTTCTGACAAGAACAGTACTTCTTAATATACTGTATCTATCTCTATGTCAAAACTTAAAAATATATGCAGCTCAGCCAATATTTAACTACCCATACAGATACCAAATGTACACTAGTTCAGTAGTCGTTAAACTTTTTAACATCAAGGACCTTTCTGACACAAGTTAGGCCACGGACCACCTTTGGCTGAAACTTAGTCCCAGGGTTTTTGGTTTTTTTTTTGGTTTTTTTTTTTTGGCTGGGGAATGCAAAATGGGAAACCACTGTTCAAGTTCATGTCACTGCGTTTCCCAGAGGTAATTTTCAGCTTCGCCACTAGATGGAAGTCTTTAATTTTCTTCCTCTCATGCTTTATGGATTTCTCATAACATTTTGTCCTCTCAGCACAATGGCTTTCAGCTGTCTCCAATGAGATCTTCAGCTGTCCAGCATGGAGAATGCAAAGAGACAAAACGAGAGCGTGCATATACACTTGGACTGAACAGTGCCACGAGCAAATGTTGCTCAGAAGCCCACACAGGATTCCTTACTCCTGTGTATTTATGATGAATCACGGATCGATACGCTGCTGTCTGAAGCTGCAGCTCTCATCCTGTTTGGCTCTTGCTGCCCAGATAAAACTGATGCCAAATGATTCCCCACGTTGCTGCAGGCAGAAACGTGTGGAGCAGTGACCCTTGACAGCAAAGCAGGGAGCAGGGTTTTTCTTTTTCTCTTTCAGTTTATTTTCGCTCCATGTTTATGAGTAAGAAAAAAAGCCCAGAAGCTTTATTTCACAAGGGAAAAAGCTGTTTATAGATAGAAAATCAAGCACACAGTACCATACACATGCAGACACAATATTTTATTTTTTTAGAGGTCCCTGAGTTTCCTCATTATTTACCAGAAAAGCCTGATAATTAATTGATATTTCTTGGGAACATTTTGAGAAAAGACCATGAAATTTAAGATTTGTTGTAGAAAACAATGTGTTCAATGATCTGAATCTGAATAAAATATTTAATGTGATATTTAATTACAATTTCTCAATAAATGGTTTGATGGTTGGATCTGTCAGCTGTTCTGTCAGCTGTTCTAGTCATAAGTACCCTTTAGTTAATACTACTACTACTTGAGAATTGCATTTTCATAATCTGGGGAACATGTAATAGACAGATGCACTTTAATATGACAAAGGCTGAGACAGCACTTTTACTCCATAAAATGGGTCAAGTTTCAAAAGAATTGGAATCCTCCTTAGAATCCTCTTCTTCCTTCTTTGGTAGTCTTTAATTAGACTCTTCCTGTCTGGTAAACACATGTCTTTCTGTCTGGAGTCTCAAACTGAGACTTTAAGGTTCATCAGCAGATAGAGTTTGTTCTGTCTTTATGGAGATGGATACTGTCATGGGACCTGATTCCACCTATTATTTTATTATATAACTGAACCATCTCCATGACAACAAAACAGATCCCGTCCACCGATGAAGGCCACCAGATGTGGCTTTCAAGTTCAGAACCTACAAGCTAAGCAGGGTTATTTTCACAGACAGTTTTACTGTGGGGAATAGACTGAATAGTTTTTAACTGTTCAAGTCCTCTGGAAATCAACACTTACTGATACATCAACCCAGTGATACTACTGTAACATTATCTGACTTTTTAATCAAATAAATGACTTGATGAAAATGTACCTGGATATTAAAACAAAATTACTGCAATTAAAAATAACGCATTGCTATTCATACAGTTATGCTAAAAAGGTAAAAAAGGTTAATTGTTACCATTGTGAGAGTTGAGTCACATGTCACATAGACATGCGCCACTGAGCATGTAAATACATCATGCAGGATAAAGAAAGAAATGAGTCACACCTGCAGATGTATGCTGATACATGATGCTGCAATATCCTGCTGGCGCACCATGTAATTCACATGGTTGTATAAGTGCCCCGCTGTAACTCCTGTGTATCACCTGCAGCACTGCTGTTTGTGCACAATGTGACAGACTATAGAGAACTCGATTAGGGGTCTGGCAGAGAGAGCAGGGATGTGCTGAAACGTTGCCTGAGCTTTGCTGCAAAGTCACAGCATCCCTTCTCTCCAGCAGAGAGAGACACACAGAGACATGCAGCACAATTTGTTGCATCTAAATCTGTCAGCTTAGCTGTATACGTTCACAGCTCGGCCATATTTCTCATCAAGCGTTGATCTACTTTTGTTGCCAGCCTTCGGGGCAGAGGCGTATCACAGTGCCTTTCTGAGTGTGCCAGCTAGCATCAGGGCCTCTCTATGTTGGGCACAGCCTGCTGGATCAGCATTTTGTACAGAGACAGTGAGAGAAAACTATTCTTGGGTTGTGAGGCTCAGGGCCCATGAACAGGGGCTACATGCTGGAGTCTATTCCTATTGTATTGCATTGTATTGTATTCCTATTATTTTCTTTTCTCTTGTGTTTCCCACATTTAGTTTGCCATTTCTTTTTCTCTTCCAACCCTTCTTGTGCATCTCTCACTCTAGTCGATATCGCTCATCATTTCAGTTTCTCTCGCCGTGAAATGAAAGCTTGAAATGAAAGCTTCTCAAACTTTTTTTTTTTTTTTCCTAAATTCCATTAAGACAGCAGCGGAGTCAGCATCCTTTACATCAGCATGTCAGATACAGCCCCCGGAGCCAGCAGACAGTGTAAGACCCACTTCAACATAGCTTGAAACCTCTCCAAGACTTCACCTTGATGTAAATGTGCAGCTAATCAATACACAGCATTACAGCAGTAACAATAGGCATGGTGGATTAGTCCTATAAAGGCACACCAGGGAATGGGGTTCATTTATTTAAGAGCTCCTTAGCTGCCAGTTGTGCGATTTAAAAAGTTTATATTGTCTCCTCTCCTTTACTCTATCTTTCACTCCCTGCTCCCGACCCCCTCCAGCCTCGACCCTCTTCCCCCAGGCCGCCATCTTTTTTCAAACTAATTTGCTCGAGCCGGTATCTTTTCTGCAGATGAGGGCTGCCGGTGCAAGTTTGACTTTGACTCACCTTTCTAATTTGACTCTGCTCCTTTGTAAAGTGGTATCAGGGGTGTTTATTCAGCTTCTGAGACTGCAACTCCGAGCAAAAGGGCAAAAGGACAGCAGTCACTCAGGACTCATTCTGCTAATGAAGACAGATTAGTCAAGCAACAAGGTCCACACACATGCTCTCTCACACACACACATGCGCACCATCCTTGTATTGACTGTTTGAAACAAATTACAGTGTGTGGTTTTTGTTTACTGCATTTATAATAATGTAGCTGATCTGTTTACCAATATGACACGAAGCTATAATTATTGGTGTAATTATTCAGGTGTTTGGGGGCGTTCATTCATACATACATTCATGATTTACTCTTGTCAGGAGGCTTTTATTTCACCTACATTAACATAACGAGTTGTCTTCAACTCCTGTAAAATTATCTTCACATGTCTCTGCTCTGCTCCATACTTGTACAGTAATAAAGGGCAAGCTAGCTACTTAACATGGAGAGTAATTTCCAAACAGACTAATTACTTAAAGTAGTCTTTAATTGTCGCTCATGGACTAGACAGGGGAACATCATGAAATACAGTGAGAAAATATTATTATTGTACTGCATGGACCTTGCAGCAGTCATGAAATTTACAGAATTTACATCGTCATTCATTTCTGCACATACTGGCAGAAACAAATAGCAGAGAATAGGAGAAAAGAGAATTAACTCTAACCGTAACTTTCAAAATAAAAATTGAAAATAAAGGAATGAATGGATATGTGGCGTTGTTTTTGGCAGCGAGCAGTTGCACAATAAATCTGAAAGGTCATGAGATGCTGAGAGTGAATATTTAGAAAAGAAGTAGGACCTGTCAAAAAAATCTCATGGCAATTGATCCTATATTTGTGTAAGGTTTATGTTGATTAAAGTGACATATTTTGTCATTGGAGGGAACTCACTCCAACGAAATTTGTTCTCTGCATTTAACCCACCCAAGTGACGTGCACACACACACAGCAAACCCGGGGCAGTGGGCGACCGCGTGCAGCGCCCGGGGAGCAGTGGGGGTTAGGTACCTTGCTCAAGGGTACCTCAGCCATGGACACCGGGACGGGGAATCGAACCAGCGATCCACCGGTTACGGGTCCGACACCCTAACCACTGATCCACGACTGCCCCTGATCACATAGCAATGCAGTGTAAAATGATGAGGTGCAATTTGATTAAATTCAGATGTTATGTTTTTAAACTTTTGTAAATCATATACAAATTTCTCCTGTTTTCATATGTTAATTCTCAACATTTAAGACTAAGTGGGAAACTAAAGATTTGTAACTTTTGTACAATATCCTCTCATCTACACAAGTGAGCTTTGACATAAGTCTAATTCCCAACAATATTTTGGTTCCCTTTTGGGGAATGAAAGCCCAACTCTTCCTTTCTGACAATGTGCTGTAAAGCTTTGTTAACCAGACCCCACCTTCTTTTCCCTCTTATTCGTTTGACCTCATTATCAAGCATTTCAGTCTTAAGGGAAGACTGCCTCGAGCAAAATGAAAAGTGCTTTAATATATAAACCTGTGCTCATCTAAAAAGAAACTACATCCCAACAGATAATTGCTCCAGGATATGAGACAGCAACAAAATAGTGCAGAACAAGAAGAAGAAAAAAATGTAGGGCAGAAGAGAGACCATGGTACATATATTCATTTGGCTCTGGTCTCTTTCTTCAAGCTGTGCTATTCAATATTTCTATATTATCAGTGGATCCACAGCACTGTGCAGTTCTTTCTGTTCATTATTTTGGTTTTACAGTCAGCACTTTTTGACCATATCAGTGCTGTTTCCAGTGGCAGCAGCCAGCTGTTCAGTGAAAAAGCTCTGATAAATCCACTGCACACTATCCACTCAGCACCAAACGACAGACAGATAAAGTTAACAACTAGTTTGTTAACATAGTGGGGTATTTAACGGGTAAAGAGACATATATTTTTCACATGAGTTGGTGGAGACCAAAACAAAGCTAAAAGGAGAGCGAATATTGGGCTTACATCCACCAGGTACCAGGAAATACATATGTAAATTAATGCTGAAGTTGCTTTTTGTATACAGGATGTGCAAACAGCTTATTTTCACATACATTTTCTCATATTTTATTTTTTTCATTGTTTTCAATTTGTTGTGTTTCACAAATGGGGTCCAAAATTCTATAAGTGAAGCTTTAAAGAGATTAAGATGGTGAAGTTTTCCGTGTCTAACTTTATGTCATTATGAAGCAATAACAGACTAACCTGAAATGAGAGGCCTGCTTTGCTTATAGAAATCATATACTACTTATAACTACAGATTATACTGTATGTAAGCATTACCTTGGATAAGTTTATTTAAATACAATGTTAGGACTAATATTTTGTGCTTTTCTGACTGACCTGATTAAGTGAACATGACACACCATTCATTACATTGACCTCATTCTGTGATAGAAAAACAAATCCATGTAATGTGGAATGGAGTGGGGACAATGGAAAGACAAAAGACGACAAAAGAAGGATCTAACTGAGGTGGGGTGATGCAGTCATGCCACTTTGGATATATTTGCATGTGCAGTGACATGTTCAGTATAAAACTGAAATGGAATGCTGGTAAGGAGAGTCCACAGGGACTGGAGCAGACTGTCACAGTCTAAACACAGGTTGCTTATCTGCTTCTGTATTGCGTGACATATTGAAATGCACCACTGAACCCTCTGACAGTACATTTAACAGCACATGGTCACAGAGGTGGCCAGATGTTATGTGTGTACAGAAATGCAACTGCTACATGTTGAAGAATGCATTACATTGCTGTTACTCTTCTCTAGGAGTTTTGTACATTTATTCAAAGTGTGGAAAACACGTGAAAATGTAAAGTGGAAATTGTCAATAAATGTCAGAAAAACAGTTCTGATACTCATCAGCTCAGTTTTGCGGAATGCTAACATATAATTTTATGCACAACCTTTTCCTGAACAACCTGTGCTTTTTAACAGCTTTCATCCTGGTGGGTTTCCTTTAATTATTATTGCTTTTAGGCCTTTTAATGGCTGTCACAGTCACGGCAGTGATTATGGGTTCTCCAAGCAGGGAACTTGCAGACTAACCCATAAAATTAACTGTTTGACACTGATTAAGTCATAACAAGGTAGAAAATGTCATAGCAAAATGATCTGCAAATAGTGTGTTAGCTTTAAGGTTCATGCAGGTCAGGGCTAAGAGAAACAGACACACAGTAGGTGCAAAAAGTATGTGGGTTTACAAATTCTTTCTGCTGCTTTTTAATAAATAGTGAATTAAAACAGAAATATGAAGTTTGAAGAAAAAGCTAATTACAACAAGTTAAAAACACCAGAATGATAAGACAAAGACTTTTTTTTATATTGTGAAAAGCATTCAAATCACTTGCTGGTGTGCAAATTAAGTAATATTATTTCACACATTAAAAAGCAAGCAATGTCTGAAGTCTGAATCTATTGCAGTGTTTAATATTTGGTCAATACATGGCTACATTATAAAGTGCTGGTTTCTGATGCACAAATGGACATAATAATAATAATGAATACAAATCAATGCACTTTTATACATGAGGGCCTTAACAAATGACGATTAGCTTAAAAATTTGATGGTTTACAGATTAATGAAATCCATTTGACTTAAGAAATTTAATGGCTGAATATTAATCTTCGACAAACCATCCTGTTCTTGTTTCTGACCAGTCCATTTTCATATCTAATGTTCTAAACCTCCACTTTCGTCATCAGTTCCTGTGTCACCCTTTCTGCAACCATCGAACTTGTTCTTGTGAAGCTCTCAGGCCCAGCATCAGGCATTTGGTGAAGTATGTGCAAAGATGAGAGGTAGAAGGGACCAAACACTCGGAAACCTATAAGATGAGTTTGCGTGAGAAGGGAGTGTAAAATGAGAGAGAGAGAGAGAGAGAAAAACGAAAAACAGGCAAAAGAGAAATGGATAGGAATCCTATTATATAATAATGCAGAAGGTCTGTACACAAGAAAGCAGTAATAGATTGAGTTTGTCTAAGGCAAAGAAATATTAATACACTATGACTGAAAGGCAGGCAGCAAGCTACCATTTGCTGGACAAAGAGATTTCATCAAAGATAACAGCTTCAATGCTGAGATAAGATTTGCTGACAACAAAGCATGTGAATCGCTCTTATTATCTATATTATATATCATATTATGTATCACAGTGAGTAGTGCTAACTCACTCAGACCAGTACAGGGTGTACCCCGCTTTTCGCCCAAAGTCAGCTGGGATAGGCTCCAGCTCCCCCGCGACCCTGACGGATAAGCGGTATAGAAAACGGAGGGATGGATGAATAACGTTAGTCAACTTTAACGGTAAATATCTTGTCTTTGCACTGTACCCAAACAGGTCATGAAAGATTTCTTTAAAAGTTTTAAAATCATTCCACACATACACGCACAGAACCACACACAAGTCTGGTAGCTGTTTGTGGTTTTAAAGATGGCTAAACACTCCAACAGTAATATTGCCTGCATCATTTATGTGATGAATATCAAAATGACATCAAATGAATATGCTGTCTAAACACACAAATCCAGTCTGGTCACTTGTATCTCAAAGATCTGCCTGCTTTACAGCCTTTACATTCTCCTCTCCTCTTCACTACCTCATTTCACACATGCTAACCATACTTTATTATGGATGATGTACTGGGGTGACAGGAATGGATGACAGTTAGTCTTTTTTTAGTCACTTTGTCATCCTCTTCTTTCCTTGTAAAATATTAGTCCAGAAAATATACAGTCAGCTAGACGCCGAAGACAATCAGCACAGCAGGAGAGCCACAACAAAAGAACAGAAAGAGGCAGTGTGATGGAATGAGTCAAGACTTACTGTAGAAAATAGCTTGGAGGGATACATCAATCTTGTCTTTTGCTTAAATTCAAGCATTTAATGTGGGATTTGAAAGAAATGTTTGTTTCCAAAAAAGCACTGAGATGAATCATGAAAGGCTCAGAACAAATTTGCTTTAGTGATGTTCATTACTGATGTCCTTCACCACAAAATAATGGATCCAATAATAAAGTTTCAATTTTACTAAGTAATGGCTTGATTAAGAGTAAGTGTGCTCAGAAATTTTAGCTTGAAAATGACTGGAACACTGATAGATACATCGATGTGCTTGCGGGGGAGCTGGAGCCTATCCCAGCTGACTACGGGCAAGAGGCGGGGTACACCCTGGACTGGTCGCCAGTCAATCGCAGGGCCAACACACAAAGACAGACAACCACACACTCACAGCTAAGGGCAATGCAGAGTAGCCAATTAACCTAATGTGCATGTTTTTGGTATTGTGGGAGGAAGCCGGAGTACCCGGAGAAAACCCATGCAGGCACAGGGAGAACACGCAAACTCCACATAGAAGGGCCCAGACCGGGATTCGAACCTGGAACCCTCTTGCTATGAGGCGACAGTGCTAACCATTGCACCACTATGCTGCCCTGGAAATCCTACCTTTAACCATAGTTCAAAACATTTTGTTTATCATTATTTTTCACACAGTTTTCAGCATTGAGTGTCCTGGGGTGACAACTAAACAGAAAAAGATGAGGGACACTTGTTGTAGCAACATCACAGTGTGGGAAAAGTAACAAAAATGCCTCCTGTTGAAAGAATGTATAATTTTGTTTTACGCACAAAATCTGCAGACAGTGAGCAGTCTACCTCACTGATGGATGGCTGCGACATGCAGTATCTGCCCATTCTAACCATATATAACATGTCCGTATTGACAACACTCTTGGTGTACACTGTATATCATTAAGAGCCACTTGGGACTACTGTAATGGGTTGCTGGTGACCTGTGGGTCTACTCAGTCCATATGAGATTCTACAGATTCTATTCTAGAGATTCTACATAGTCAGAAAGCTAAATGCTAACTTTTGCAGAGTAACATGCTAATGAAAGTAGTAACATACTGTTATTTTGCATATTTGCATATTTTGCCAGGTTCATTTTCTCAGTTTAGCACATTAACCTGCTAATGTAAGTGTCAAACACAAGTATAGCTGTGGTTGATGGGATTTTTTCTTTCTTCCAACAGCCAGCATTGGACAAAGGTAAATTTTGACCTTATGGTGTTAAATAAAAGGTTAGGAGATTGTCAAATTTATTACAGTTCATCCAGTGGTGGACATGAATGTCTGTACTAAACTTCATATCAATTTATGTAAAATTAAATATTAAATATATTTCACTGTTAACCAGAAATATTAATCTGCTGGTGGTGCATAAGGTTACATCATTGTATCATCCATGTCATTGCATTGTTTATATTTATACATAAATCCACATTAGCTGCACAAATAAAATGTCAATTCAGTCTCAGGTTTGTGTACTGTACTTGGATGACCTTGGAAAGTGGTGATGCAGCAGATTGTGATTTGCTTTGATCAATAGTCAAAGGAAGCCTACGTCTGTCTCATCTCTGCACCCTGTTAAATTAGAACATCTCTCCTTCTTCAGCTCTTTTTCTCTCCTCATGTCCATAAAGGGATTCTCAGCTCTCCCAGTTCTCTTTGATCTCTGAATAACAGTGTGGGTGGAAGCTTGGCGATTCTGCATATTCCTATGCATTCTACTAATCCTCCTAATTTCACCTAAATTGGCTCTCCTTTTTTATGAACTACACCATCTGGGAAGCAGTGTTGTATAAGAGCCTCTAGGGAAGTTGTTTGGTGCCACAAGAAACCTCAGATTTACCCCAGTTTGACCTGCAGGAGAGGTCGCAGACAATACTGAGGCAGTAGATGTGGCCAAGGCCAGAATCAATAACCATAAAATTGCATTGCACTCTGACATGCCCCAGGCGAAGATCATTTAACTCTGGTATCATGCATCTTTCAATTTGTCTTGGCTGTATACTGAACACATGCCAGAGAACTATCTGGCTGTCAATATGAAAACATAACCACATGCTCACATTACTGCATAGTACAATCAGCTGGTTAACTCATCAGACAGTGCTGCAAAACTGTATCAGACCCAGTCATCAAGTCATCTCTAGGGTGATTAACGTTTTGTGTCTTTACCTATAAATGTCACTCACAGTCCAGACCTGCTCATTAGGATTCCTAATTTCTTTCCCCATCACCTTGATTCACACCATTTATTCCTGCACTGTTACAAAGCACGTTTGCCCCAAAGCGGGTTCCTATTATCTTGTTAACAAGATCCTGTTGCTCTTCTGTTAAATTAATTCCTGGCTGAATGTCATTTTCTCGCTGCTTGACCAGTATTTGCAAGTCCTGTTCAGCTACTCTATTTTTACTTTTATTTATCTATTTTTTTGCCAACAGTGAGATCTAGTTAGCTAAGTTTTTCACTCCCTTGTCAATGTAAAGTTACCTCCAATTAGCGGTCAGTTTTTAACCAAGCATTTGCTGTCCCCCCAGTCCATACGGTTCATACTACTGAACCTTCTCATTGTGCTGCCACCAGCCATATAGACCCAAGGACTATCCGACAGCATTTCAGATCCAAAAAAAGTAGATATACAAAATAAATAATAATAATAATAAATAAATAAATATACAAATAAAAGTGTGCAAAACAAAATTCATCAGAGGCATCTGTCAACATCTTCAATACACAGTCACTTACATTTCAAGCATCCTACCCTGGCATGCAGCCAACCTGCCACAGGCACCACATCAACCCTGTTAGCTAGGCAAGCGAACCATTCTTCAATGTTTTTTGCAGTTCAAACAATAAAGTGCAGTATTTCTGAAATTGTTTCTTTGCAAATGACCATGGGATCACTCTGATCTCACGAAATGTGTAGTATGCACCCAACCAAATGTAAGCTGTGTTTAAATGCCACAGGAAAAACTGGACACATAATGTACATCTTTTCGGTGCCCTTTTACACAGCTTGAATCACCTTTATTTGCATTCTCCCAACTTCCATTTTTTTTTTTTATTTTTGTTGTTGTTTTTTAAACCATGGTTATATTAAATTGCTTATATGATTCAAGACAGTGCTGTACTTGTTAACTTGTCGTAGCAGAGAAACACAGGTGTCACTAATGATCTGCTCTATTCAAGTCTCCCAGTGGTTCAGAATAGTGTGCTAGTGAGGCAGCATCAACAGTAGCAGAACTACTCGGTTAAATGGAATTCAGCCATCATTCATTTTATTATTTATACCTGTACTCTTCCTACTGTGTCAAAATGTCTTGTGGAAAAGGCCTGCGGGTGTGTGTGAGAAAGTCTCCCGGAGCCCGATGAATGGCTGCTTCACTGACCTTTTCGGTGATTTT
Organism: Scatophagus argus; assembly: GCF_020382885.2. Classification (NCBI taxonomy): domain Eukaryota; kingdom Metazoa; phylum Chordata; class Actinopteri; family Scatophagidae; genus Scatophagus; species Scatophagus argus. The sequence continues at coordinate 15,261,196 of NC_058511.1, forward strand.
GGGTGCTTTCCTTGTCCCTCTTTAAGGGCATACTGCTGTATGTTATATCTGCTTTCATCATGTGGCTTTTATTCTTGCTGAAGCAAACAAGGTAACATGGGCTGTTATTTACACAAAAACTATCAGCAACAAGCCATGACCATCCCAGATACAGTATATATGCTTCCACCTTAGTCAGAAACATTAGACTGGGCCCTAGGGAAATATTCAAAAGGAAATGCTGTACAGTCTTTGTGCTTCAGAGTGCTTGAGGTTGTGTCTGTGTTACATATACATGTGTGCAAGTGTATGTGTGTGCACATGTGTGTGTGTGTGTGTGTGTGCTGTGGGGGTGGTTCCTCTGGTGGATGACTAATGACTTTGTGTGTGTGTGTTTATGGGTGGGGGGGTTCTTGGTATCTGTGTGTGTGTGTGTGTGTGTGTGTGTGTGTGTGTGGGCCTTAGAGAAACAGAGATGGAGAGAATTTCTTTATTTGCTCATATTTAGATGGATGTGCTCATGTATGTTAATGTACAAGGTTAAATCAGTCAGTTCACCTACAGGGACAACTGAAGAGAAACAGTAGTAGATGTAATGTCATTTGTTTGAATCTGTTAACTTCTAAGCTCACATTTTGCACCCAAACACCCTCAGCTGGCCTAATAATACAGTGTGCTACCCCTATTCATCCCTCCGTGTGGCACATGACACATTCAGATTTGTCACTGTCAAATACGTAATTTCAGCAGCAGTCAAAGTAAAATGCCCAGCCTCCCAAGGTACTTTATCAATGATTTACAAATCACAGCAGAGCAGGAAATTGGTGCACACATGGCCCAGTGTGTGTTCAGGCTGCAGCATGTGTCATTTCTCAGCATCACTCTGCCGCACAGATCGATCCCTATGAAAAATGTGACACGTCAGTGGTGTAATTGTGTGTGTACAGTATGTATGGAAGTGTAGCACTGAGTAAATATGTGTTAAATTAACACAGGCATTTGATTGTATAAGAGTGGGGGTTTTTTATACGTGTGTGTGCGTGTGTGTGTGTGTGCACAAGCACAATTTGATTGACTTGATTTAGTGTAACAGGAGAAACTGCAGCTTTTTAGTGGCTGAAGTGTCTACTACATCCATGTGTGTTATTAAGCTAAACTATAGTATGTTATTATGTTAAAAATGTTAAAGTGATATATTTCTTCAAAAGAAAAAAGATAAAGTATAATCAATATTTTTTTCTTTTTATATCATCATTGAATCATGCTATAACACTACAGTGTTGTAGTCGTGTGTTTTGAGTGTTTGGTGTCTTTCACATTAATGTTTTGGTTTTTCGACCCCCAGCTGAACTGTTTCATTCTCTCTCTGCATTCACTAACCTTTTATAACCATTTTTAGCAGTTTTCAGGGAAAAAGCTCTAAAAAGAAACCTCACTGTGACAGACAAAGTTTGCAGCTAGCTGACGAATCTCCCTTGAGAGATGATGGAGAGCAAAAACAGATAAAAGAGAACATCTGATTGAAGTTGGACAAACATTCATTGGCTGGCTGATGTTGCTTTGTGTCTTCTGATGTTCTAATGATTTGTGGCAATAAGAATTGCTACCATAATTGTACATGTTTGTTAATGTAAGGCAGAGAGAGCTACTTATCCTTGAGACACACTAGGTTGTCCTTCACACCCAGGCAGCATCAGCCCTCAGCTGTGCACACAGTACCAGCTGGCTTGGCTATATTTCTAAGCTGTTGGTTGTGATATTTGGCAGCAGGTTGGTCACGCACATAAACATGCTGTTTGAGGTTTACAGACCAAAAAAAATAAAATTTCTGAAGAAACCTGTCTGGCCTCAGTCACTGTATTTTTAAACACATGTAGCACTTGCATTACTTAAAAGCATCTCTTTAGGCTAAATAGTTGGATCTAATAAATCTTAAATATGTCATAAGCTTTCTTCAGATTTTGTCTCTCTGGCACTCTCAATTTCATTTTGTATTTCTTCTCTAAACATTTTCTCATCTAGTTATTTAAAAATCATGTCACTGCTTGTGTTGACATTTGGTTCAATCAAGGCTTCAGTTTCTGTGCAACTGAGTAGTCAAACATGGGAGAAATAAACACCCAGAAAACACTACAATGGTAGTCTGAAATATCCAGAGTGAAAGTGGCTGTTGGCTTCTTTAAAATCACACATTTTCACAGTCTCCACAGAACAGCAGAACCAAATTTTTCCTCCTAATCCACTAAAACCTCCCAAGCAATCATTATTCCTGTGCCTCAAACACGAATATGGGTGAAGAGCCAAAACACTGAAAGACTGATAATTTTGAGTGAGTTTGACTACTTCCGTGCAATAGTAAAATAAGACTGGGACTCAGTTTTGTCTTTTCAACCAATATTGTCAACCAGCAGTGTCCTGGCTGTGTACTGTAAACCCCAAATTTCCTTTCAGATCTGTGATGTTGTGAAAAGTGCCCAGCTGAGTTTCAGTTATGGGCATTTGGTTGTACTATAAAAGTGTGTATATGCACATAGTTAACATGTATATGGCTTTAATCATGTATTTTACTTGTCATCTGTATGTGATTATTTAATTCTGTTCCTATATATGCTGCCATGCTATTACTGTTGTGCTGCCGAAAATTAGCATCAGTGATTGTCAGTAATTGAGTTATTCAGTTTCATCATTTCAGGCCTAACTTTTAAGGCTGGTCAGTTCCCCATGAACTCCATGACACTCACAACTAGGAACAATGTAGAGCAGCCAATTAACCTAATGGACATGACTTTGGTAGTACCTGGAGAAAATCCACACAGGCACAGGGACAACATGCAAGCTCCACACAGAAGGGCCCAGACCGGGACTCGAACCCAAACCCTCTTGCTGTGAGGAAACAGTGCTAACCACCGCATCACCACCTGTAATCAGGGTTGAGGATGAAAACTGATGTGGCTGACTAGAAAACCAAATCAAATCAAACAAATATCTGTCTTTTTATGATGCTAAATGCTTCACAAGTTTCAACAGTTATTTGCTAACTTTGCCAGTTGTTTGGTAACAAGCACTACATTCTTATACAGTACTTTTTTTGATGAAAACATCTGCCTCCCAAGACTGCAGATGAGTTTGATGACATTTAAATTTGTGGGCAGCCAAACCAAAACAGTGAGCTAAAAGATGCTACAATGCACCAACGAGCTAGTGGTAACTGCAGTCAGGAGATAATTCTGTAAAGGTTTGTTACTGTTATGAGCAACCCCTTTCACATTACACATAGTCATTTTGTCCATTGTCATATAAAAATATTATCTAATGCAGCTTCAAGAATGAAAGGAAGTAGGGAAAAAGAATTTCCCCCCTGTGTTTCTGAATCAAGAAAAATGTTTCTTTTAGTTAATCATATTTCGCTTCCGTGGTAGCCTTATACAGCTATAAAAACACACAACCATCATTTTAAATGACTCACTCCGTTAATGCACTGTATTGTTAAATGATACAGTGCCTTTTATTTTGAATTCCCAGGTCTGTACTCTGTAAGTAATGATAACTGTTGTCTGCTGTTTCCCTCTCCTGGGAAGCATCGTGGATAAACCTCTGACTGACTCCATTAGTTGCAAAGCTCTCTGCTAAGTGTCAGCTCAGTTATATATGGTGCAGATTTGTTTTATGTTTATACTTAATCGATGAGTGTAGTTTTATGTGACATCGCTTTTTATCAGACACTAGCCTGGCCTCTCAGGGAAATTAAACTTTGTGATGGTGTAGCTGATTGCTGTCAGTGGAGTACTGGCATTTAAGCAGGAATGCCATTCAATTTATGCCACGTTTTAAGAAAGCTAGTTCTATACACTTTAAAGGTATAACACCAGATCCTGCACACTACTTACAGAGATAATTGTAATTAATAATACAACAACAGTTGGTTGTTGCTGCTGCCTTATTCTGGTTATTTTCTCACCATATTTTCATATTACACCAAATAAAATGCTTCTCTTATGTCTCTAACATCAGGTGAGTGGGCATCCAAATTGCTGTCACATACACTGGTAAACCAACTGTGCTCTGCTTGTGAGCGTGTGTGTGGGTGTGGACGCATATTCCTGTAGTTGTGGGGACAAAAACCTGTTTACATAGTTACACATGGGGACTCACCTACCATGTGGGGACAAAATGCAAGTCTCCACAGGAAAATGATTACATTTTATGGTGAAGATTTGGTCTAAGGTTAGAGTTTTAGGTTTAGGGTAAGGTTAGGCTAAAGGTAGGCGTTAGGCAAGTAATGGTTTGAGTAAGTCTCCAGGAAATGAATGTAAGTCTATGTAAAGTCCCCAAAGGGCACGAAAACCTACACTGTGTGTGTGTGTTTGAGAGATCATACCCGCCAAAGAGTGTTCTGGATCTGTGCTGCAGTTCTTTATCCTGTGAAAGATGTTCTTTTTCTGTCTTTCTGCCCATAAACTCCAGTAATTTCCAGAGATCAAGAGCAACTTGACAAGTTAAAGCTACATTAAAAGAGCTTTTGACCTTCTTGCATGTTTCACAGATCTAGAAAATCGTAATGGCAAATTTATGTTGAATAAATGGTACTCAATTATTTTTTTTGCGTTTGCGTTTAATATGGAGATGGAGCTTCATGGTCTTTCCAGTAAAGGTTAGTTATGTTGCTTGATTATAACCTTTATTTAATCAGGTAATTTCTTTTGCAAGAGAGCCCGGAGTACACCAGAGAGAAAGAAAAACAAACATTACCAGGTAACTCGCTGTACAGATTTAAATTTTACAATCTGCCAGTGTGACATAAGTCTTAAAGTGTTTTGTTCATTCCATTAAAGCTGAGGGTTGCTAAAGTTGAAGAAACCAGCAAGAACAGACTAGATTTTAAAAGTATCCAAGTGAAAAAAATCTCACTCTCTCCTTTCAGGCTTACCTCCAAAGCCACTCCGGATACATGAATGCACACTGCCTGACGATACTGACTGCCCTGTAGCTCCATGGGAGATATGTGTGATCTCTCTTTGATTTTTTTTTTAGGCTATAAATAAACCATTCTGTTATATACCACAATCATAATGATTGTAAATAAACATGGTTGTTGTCAGTACTCTCAGCTGTCAAGCTAACATGTTAGTACTGGGAAATGTTTATGCACTTGCTCAACCATTATTGTGCGACTAGCTCGCAAATAGCTTTAGGATTATATCCATCAATGTACTGCTGAATCACAAGCCTCCAGTCATGCACAATGAGTGTACGGACACAATGCATTTGTATGCAGGTAGACATGCAGGTAGGCTGTCCAGTTATTTCTTCCAGGCCAAATGAAATTATTGGATGGGCTTAAAAATGCTTTAAAAATAACTTAGCTTGGTCTGGTGACCTTTAAAAATAAAATCAGTGGAGTGTAGTTTTCTGGTTGAGGACCAGTCTATGAATACATAGTGATGAGGATGATATTTATCCTATTTAACAGTGATTAAATGTATAGGCTTTGTATACCTATGAACTAACTGATCGTTTATTGTGACAGTCAGCACATGTTAGATATAGAATATTGTCCATGTACGCAAATCCTAAACATAAAATGTTGCAGTATTTCACTAATTGATTTTTTTTATCAACATGTAAGCAAAATCACAATCTGTCCCTAACCTTAACCAAAATGAATCATGTAATCTATAATTAATGTCTATAATTAATCTATTCTTATGAAAGTGATTTTGTTGCCTCAGCCAAAACACAGATGGGAATTAAACCTTGCATTCCAAATACATGCAAGAGTGTGTCATCTACATACAGACTGATAACATATGTTCTTACATGATCTTGATTTTTAAACAGTTTGTCTTTACACCTGCAGGTACAATTGATGAGGACAAGAGGTGCATTCTTTTTATTATTTAAATTGGAATTGTTGAACCACTGTCCCTGCACTGAGACATTACTGTGATGGACTTAAGAATGGGAAACAATCTCATTCTCTAACAATCAATTGTAGTGCTGAAACTTGATCCAAAAGGAAGGAAAACTCTCTGCTTTCCCTGCACAAAAATATATACGAAACTCATAACAAAGGTCTTTCAGTGAAACTTAAAATACCGATGAGCACAAAAAAGTGTTCAAATGGTGCATGTTGTTCCACAAGCTTCTCTACCTACAGACACACTGCCGACAAATGAGAAAAGACCATACTAGCTGCACCACTGATGGAGTCACACTCTCCAAATAAATCCACCTGCATCTCCTTGCACCCAAAACCTGATTTCAAGGACATCTTTCATAATTTATGTCACTGAAACAATGCCAGGACCCCAATGAAAGCTGTCGCATTTACATTTCCGTCAGATTTTTTAGCTGCAATTATTGTCTATTGAGAGCGACAAGAAATCCAAAAATTCTTGTTAGAAAAGTAATTCTGTCAATTTAGCAAATGAGTGGGCTGGAAGGAAAGCATTACAGGGACAAGTGGAGAGAAAAGCAAGAGAAGATAAGGCAGGAATTGAATTGGCTGCTGGAGTGAGGCTTCACTGTAGGTAATGCGTGGGTTTATTTATCTGTCTGTACCAGTTACCCCCCCTCAGTCCCCCGTCCCTTCTCCCCTTCCTCCTCCTCCTCCTCCTCTTCCTTTTCTTTCATATCCATGCGTTATGTACACAATCAATTATTCAACATGCAGTTTTCACAAGCTGTACCTCCCACTCCGCCAAATGGCATGCCTTGTTGTAGCTGGAGGTAAACATAGCTACGTTCGGCTGCAGTCAGCACCAGAGACCCTATTTAACATTTGCCAGTGTTGTATACTATCTGCAGGGCCTGTGTGGGTTTTAATTGATTATAACTACTGCTTTAAGAAAAAAAATTGGAGAACTCACTTGTAAACTGTGCCAATTTCTTTTTTTTACTGAAATTTCACTTACAAATGCTCAAATGATCAGCTGTGAAAAAAGACTTTTTGACACTACTTTGGGAAATTTTTAGTTTAAGCCTGACTTTTAATGGAATGACATTTTACACAAAGATCTGTAATTGCGTGCAGGTCACCCTCATCATGGTTTGTGTGTAGTAGTTGTTGTCACAGTGATTCTTTCATACATAAATACAGTATACTTGACCAAAAAATTGTATTTCTCTCCAAGAAAACTAGCTGGGGAATCATGTTTTTTCAAATAATTAGGTCTCTCATTTACATGACATTTAAGAAATGAGCTTCAGGCTAACAGACAGTTATTGTCATCACTGCATATGTAGTTGGCAATGTGATGGAGCTGTTTTGAATGTACCGTTTCTTGCTGCACATCATGCTGGGATATGCTCCAGACCCCCTGTGACCTTATGGGGGGTAATATTCCAAGATATTGCATACATTTCAGATGATTTTGCACCTCACCAACATTTGTGTACCCATAACCCATATTTTAGTTGCCTAATCCTAACTGTATCATAGTTGCCATTGTAATTGAGTGTTTTAGACCCAGTGACATACAGTTCTCACTCTCACTGCTTCAGGTACAGCAGCTTGGTCAGTAGCCCTTCACTTCAAAGTATAGTGCTGTGGGTAGTCCTCACCTGTGTAGTATAGGAATATAACGAGTGAGAAAAGACCAAATTAGGAGGTGTTTGGGTGGTTGGATGGGTCAAATACAGGACTTTCCTGTTGGAGACCAGGGTTTGAGTCTTGTGTGTAACCAGATGTTACTAGCACAATTTGTTTCCTGACTACAGAATTATTATGTTTGAGGCCATTTTTTATAACCTGCTCTGCAATGTTGAAACTGTTTGAATAAAATACACATGCTTGAACACGCTTGACTGAACAAGAGTGCTCCACACTGTGATCCTGTGTCTATGCTGGAGGTGACCTCGACTCTTACGGGGTGGAGAAGTAATCAAACGTCAGAATGAGTGCAGGTGGCTCTTGCCTGGTTCTCTCTCATGTTTAATCATAGAACCTGTGAAGCGCCAAAACCAGGTCCCATTCACAATGACAGCCATGGTTTAAACTGGGCTGGGGCTGTGCTGGGTTCATCTAGACCCCACCCCTCCCCCCACATAATTAATCCCAAAGTAACCCCTGCATATCGTCTATTGTTAGCCTTGTCACTGGAATGTTTTGTAGCTCAGCTGTTAGAAAGGTCAGTGTCAGCCACCTAACAACATCCCTGGGGACACGGCGATTCATTGCCTTGCTCAAAGACCCTTCAGCACACCTTGCTGTGTGCATAATCCCATTTCTGTCCTTCACCCCACCACACTGCTGGAGTGCTTGGCTTCAGCTGTCAGTTGTACAACAACTAAATTCAAATGGAAGAGGTAAACAACACCGATGCAAACAATCCAGAATGGAACAAGAAAACAATGCCAAACACCATTATCTCATCTCACTCTCCTGTTTGCATCAGCGTGCAGTTGTGCACTCTGCACCGTTGGAATGAGAGGAAGTAAAAATAGCTGCAGGGAGATGAAAGAGGGCAGAAAGTGAGTAAAAAATGGAATACAAGCGACGTGCTTCAAATCCTTGAAATAGCGGGAGTGAAAATGATCACAGACTCTTTGTGCATCGTCACACAATTTTCACTTTAAATTTCAAGATCAATAGCAGCACTTTGTCCCTCGCTTGAACAGTCATATTCTTCTGTGTAGTTGCACAGTGGGACTTTCAGCTCTTGTACATGGTGTTCCTTACTGTCTTATGAGAGTGTTTACACCATAATGAACACTAATGATATACAGATTGAAAGTGACTGAGAAACTGTGCATCTGAAATGAGATCCTCTAAGGTTACAGTGCATCAGTGTGACATCAACGATAAAACGTTCCTCCTCACCAAAGATACTGCGGAGTAAACAGCGAGCTAATTAGCCATTCCATGCACGATTGCCACAGGCAGTTATTTCTCTGAAACCTCCCATCACCAGCATCATTTCCACAGCTAACACCATAAAACCTGCTTTCTCTCTTGCTGTAATTGTCCCATTTTTGCTGAATACAGCCTTTCTTAAATAAAAAGAAAGGTAAACACAAATATAATTCATAAATTATCTTTTATTTGATCTGTATTGGCTGAAAATAATCCACCACTAAAATTTAAATTAATCAGTTATATATTTCTTAATTGCGTCATGTTTTGCAAACAGATCATATATTTTGTGAGAGAAATTTGAATCTGTTGTTTAACAGTAATTTACACTGTTATGTTGAGTGCAAAAGGACAACATAAAGTGCATATAAATCAAAATTGTGTTTGACTGAATATGATAAATGATTAAACAGAGCAGGAAGGTAGTATTAAAGCTGCTGGACAACCAATCGGCCAGCCACTTGTGGCACTAATTTGTTACTGTACCACCATCACCACAACTTCCTCTTTTTGCTCTCTGATTAAGCAGCAGAATGTGTTGACTTGAACACAGCTTTAATTAGCACATTTAGCTCCCTCATCAAAGTGAAACCCTCTGGTCCTCTATTCATACTCATCCTCTATATGAAATATGATGCAGATTTAATAAGGCTCTTAACATTAGCCTGGAGTAGCCCCAGAGACTATTCTACTCCACTTCCTATACCCAGGCTTTTCATTTGACTGCAACACCATCTGCAGTATTCATACACTGTCTCTGCAGAGGGGCTTCCCCGCACAGGCATTCCCTCACTCTCTTATCTCTCCTCTGTTGCTGATACAGCGTGACCAGGATTACGCTTTTAACCCAGTCCAAGATGGCTGCCTCCAGCTGCCAGCTCACTCTCTCTTGATTTCTGTCTCTCTCGCTCGCTGTGCTGTGTCTGTGCAGGCGTGAGAGAGAGCAAGACTTAAAAAATACATGACCCTGGAAAAGGAATGACACTCCAGTCAGCATTTCTACACTGCAACAGTGCAAAGAGATTTACTGTCATCCACTATTTGACAGCTGAACATGCTAATTAATGCAGCTATTCCATCTGTTCCCTTAGATAAGGAAAGATGCTGAGTGTTTTCAAGGCAAACTTCTTCAGTTCAGATAGAAAGCAAGTAAAGGATGCAATGCTGTTAGCCTAGCTTCTGTGGTCTCCATGTTTGTGCTAAAATATAGCATTCTGATGCAAAAGAATTATAGAAGAGTTTTAGCACTCAGAGGTCAAAGGGAGTCCTGCTGAAGCTTGGTATAAAGAAAGAAAAATCAATAATTTAATGCACTTCCAGTACACATAAAATGTCTTTTTCCATAATTTAGCATTAACTTGACTGGAGTAACCCAGATTCTTGAAAACAGTAGCAGCATTTTCAACAGAGTTGGGAAATGGGAAGAGATATTTAGGCTTGAGTTCTGGAAGAAAAGTCTCACTCTGATGTGCTGTTATGATAACAATAACATTTGTTAATGATTATTTTGTAGTATAGCATTTTTTTCAAATCCATATTTTTATATCAATATATCAGGGCAGACATTTTGAGCTTATTTGAATATTTCTCTACAGTGTAAATACAAGGAATTTGTTGTGCCATGTAAGAAAAGGTTGTGGCAGCTGAGTGGAGGAGGAGAGTTGTGAGATGAAGCAATAACTGCTTCTCCAGCATCCCTGTTGATAAGTATAAACAAAAAAAAGAACGCAATTCACATGCTGTGGAGGCGTTGCTTATTTCAGTGTGTGTGTGGGGGGGTGGAATTTTGCTTTAAAAACAGGCAGTTTTTAATAGTGAGAGCTGAGACCTTCATTCAGTTTTATTACAAGGACAAATAATGACATGTTAAGTGACCTTCCACTCACAGCTGTCTCTGTGAGACACACCCCCATGATCATTTTCTTTCCTTATTACTGTCTCTGTCTCTCATCGATTTATGTTCATTTTTGCTCTGTTGTCCTTTGTTAATACATCTTTGATGTAATGTATACAACATACAGTACATGCACATACAGTACTAAGGTTGAGCACAGATGTACTAGAGCATACATAACGTGCATGCCCACACACACTCGAGCAGATGGCATGTGAAGGTTTGCATGCTCTTTGTGTATTTTTGTAAGACCATGCGTGGGTTATCATGGTGACTCTTTATCATGCTAAGTCTTGATGTTGAGACTCAGTATGACACTCAGTATGAAGGAAATGATGTTAAGAAATAATAAAAAAGAAGAAGAGTGTCTTTGTACAGCTTCTTTTACGTCTAGATGCTGTCCTTTTCATTTGTGATGATACATTATGCTGTTCAGCTGTTAATTAAAATGATAATACTATTACCATGCCATTATATGTAGGTAAAAGTTCAACTATAACAAGAGCAACAAAAACAAACAAACAAATATAGACTTAATTAATACTTATTTTTAGCTGGTAATTCATCATCTGTGAAGTATCATGGAGTGAAAGTAATTTTCTAAAATTTTGTCGAAGCAGAGATCAAAGGGGCTGCAGGAGAGAGAGAAGTTAAGCAGGCAGTTTATGGCATGAAAGAAAAGCAGCTTTGTGCAAGTCAGAGACGAATGCTTCAGAGCCTGCATGCTGACAGCTCCCGTTACTGTGGATCCCAGCAAAAAGCTCAGCATTTGTAAACAGCAGGTTAAACTAACCCTGACAAAAGCACCAGTACAAAGTATCTACAAGTACAACAGCATCGTGAAGAGTATACATCAAAGGATTAAAGAGGTACTGCAGTATAGGATATATAAAATCTCTTCATCAGTTTGTTTGAGAAGAAATACTTGAGTATTATTATTACTGTATTAACTTACAGTACCATAAGTACTATGAGCTTTTAAAAGGTGGTGTACAGGTAACCCTTGAATGAAAACAGCCTTCATCTTAGAGAGTTTTTTTGGCGATTGATCAGGGCTGCGGCCAGAGGGCTGGGCCTTTTTTGAAGCAACACAAGGCCCTTGTTTTTGAGTTCAGCTTTAGATGTGTTTGAAGAAGAGTTCCAGTGAAAGCTGTCAGCAGCGAGGTCTTAAGAGACCTGAAGCGTTATTTTGATAAAGGCAAGATGCTTTGGAGATTTTCCCATGTATTTCTTCAATGCTTTGAACACTGCAAGTGAAATCCCATTTCACTGCAACATATTGGTGTGTTTTTAAACTTTAAAAGGCAGATCTTCAGAGGCAGATGTCTTTAAAAAAAAAAAACAAAAAAAACATGTACACTAATATATATATGGAAAGTTAAGTGAGATAATTCACACCAGGTCTCATTATCAGGGCGTCAAATACTGCTGATTTGGCTCCTCCCTCACCGTTTCATCCAGACGCAGAAGGGATGAGCGTGGATGAGATGCAGCGAGCTTTAATGCACCTCCAATGCAAACACATCCACATCAGTATCAGATGATCAGAGCAACTGTACAAAGTGATGTAGTTTACAAAGCGAGAAAATCGCAAGAGGTTGGAGGTTGGGGTCGGAAAGACTTTCACCCAGCAGAGTTTGCATCCTGTGTGAAACAAAATGTAATCAATCTTTTCCCAAAGGCTTTGTGGCAGGAAGTCTTTGCGTGTCACATATACTGTAGATGTTAGGGTACCTATAAAGCCTTGGCATGTGACCACCTGGATGAGAACATATCCCCAAACTGTAATCTCCTGCTGTTTGTTACTGCAAATTCTAAAATAAGAAACATAAGGTATCACAGTTCATTTTGTAGCAGCTGGGCACTCACAAAACCTTTGTAGGTGCAATTCCAGAAACCAGGGACACATTGCCAGTGTCTTCACATATCCTATCATTCACACGGTATGTTGATGAAACAACTGTTTGATACTGTTAGAGAGCAGTTTGACAAATCACACAAGGTTAGCAGTCTGGCTGAGGTATTGCTAGCAGAGAGAAGCAATATCTTTGATAATATTTATTTGCAAGTCAAATCATCTTAATGACTTTTGTTCGTTTATTTATCCAGGCTTTATATAATGGCAGAGTGACTCCTCTGATGTATTAGCCAGCGCTGAGTGGGCAGCTCAGATCCATTACCCATCTACTAATGCAGGTCTTTCTCTTTTTATGCGGCCATTTATCTCAGCCGTCTTCTTTCACTGTATAACTCAGCAGTTGGTCCACTGCAAAACTGATGCCTGTTTAGATGAGGAAATGAGTGCAGGCAGCAATTTGAAAGAGTAACAAAGGGATGGGCAGATTATGAGGAACTTTCCAACATCACGCTTCTTCTTCTGTTTCTTCTTCTTCTGTTTTGCGTTTCACTGGTCAAAAGAAACTTGCAACCTGCAAGAGGAGTGTGTAAGAACCGCACTAAAATAAAGTGCAACCACTTCCCGACAAGAACGTCACAATTGTGCTTGAAAAGATTTTTCAGTCTTTCACAAGAATTTCACAGTAGAAATATCATGAACATGACCTCAGTTTCCTCAGTGATGTAGGGCCCTGATGAGAAAGAAAGCAGAATATTAGACCTCTGATTGCACCTGTGCTGAAAGAGACAGAGGCTGGATAATCGTGCCCAGTGTGTCACTTTGATTGACAGCTGCCTGTGCGCACAGCTCTGCAGGATTCATGAATACCCTTCTCATTACATGCGCTGATCAGAAATGCTCTCAGTCAAAAGTACATCATACACTCAGCCTTTCACTCTAAGCTGTCATATTTCTCAGTGTCAGTTTTGCAGCCGCAGCTGACTGCACTTGTTCCCCTGAAACAGATACTCACAAAGCTGAAAAGCTGATATGCTGCGCTGATTCCCAATTAAAGACTCCTCAGAGCATTCAGCATATCTACACCATCTCTCTAAACTCTCAATCATGCAGTGAAGATTCATTTCACATTCACAAAGAAGCAGTGAATCACAGCTGATTTCAAATAACCCAACAACATATTTATCTTGGTTATTTTCAAGTGTTTTTCACTGAGTGTTTCCCTTATTGTTGCCATCACATAAAGGTAGTGATTAATGAATCTGACTGGAAGTTCTGAATATATATTTTTTAATCTTTGGGAATGGAATAATAGAGTAGTTGGAATGCGATTTCTGTCATTCTCAGAAAAACTTGATTATCCATCACAGCTGCTATGAAATTCTGAATAAACTAATCTTTTTATGAGCTTATAAATAATTACCACAAAGCTTTCTTACAGAGGGATCTTTGAAGGATATTTTATTCATACATTTTGAAATAATATACTTGATTTCATGTACAAGTTCTTTATATACTTGTACTTTTTGCCATCTTTTCTTTTAGTTATGAGAACACTGTGCTCTGCAAATTCATGTCTGAGATCTGGTCAGACTGAGAAAGAAATGAACAGCTACATGATGATTACTTGTTTTACAGGGAACAGTTTGTGTAAAACAAAAATACTATTTCTCTTTGTTTTCTCTATTAAACATTATCTGCAGTGCTGGATTAACCCTCAAAATGAGTCCCAGGTCAAAAGTGACCCCCACTGACACCACTCCCTGTTTCTCCTATTTTTATCTCTCATTTTTCATGTGTATATATTAGAAATTAGTTAGTGGTTGTTTTAATGGGTCAAAATCTCAGGGATATGCACCATGTTAGCTGAAGATAAAACTAAAACAATGAAAGATTTAAAGGAATAGTTCAATATTTTGGGTTATTGTGTCTGCCTGTTTAAATTTAAAGCTAAATGCAGGATATAATTCACTTAGCTTAGCATAAAGCCTCCAAATGGCGGTTAACAGTAAGCCTGGCTCTATAAATGTGACAGCAACAATTTGGGAGCGCCACATGGGGTGGAAGGTGAGTTTTAGAATTCATCTGATTGTTTTTCTTTAGTGCCACCTTTAGCGATTTTTGTATGTAATGTCTTGCGTGTTGATGTTAATATGTTGTGATTTGTGGCAGCTAAGTTGGCCACATCTCTCTTGTAAAAGACATTTTAATCTCACTAGAACTAAAAAATAAAGGTTTGAAGTGAAAATGAAAAAGAACGCCATACAAACAAAGTTTTTACTGATGGAAGTAATGGCCAAAACCTTTTTTTTTTTGCAATTAACTTGGAATTTTCCTTCAGTGTCTTTGCAGTGATTTTATTTTCCTTTGTAGAGTGTACTATACTGTACTGCCACATGAATGTTGAAAAATTCCAATTCATATACATATATTCAAGATAACTACAAAAAAAATCTCTGCTTTTCAGTGCAGTGACATCACAATTGGAATAAGACAACAATCATTCCATCAAAAAGAAAGATGAAGATAACTCTACCTTTTGGCAGTGTGTGTTTCTGTAACATCTAAAAGGTGGATCAATGCTTCTCTCAATGAGACTTCTCTCTTTCACTGCTGTACCTCAGAGGGTTTTCCTTTTGGTAAATGAATGAATCCTTCATGGTTTGCTGCCTCTGTTGCAAATAACAGTAATTAGATTGGCAGGATGGTGACTATTTGGCCACAGACATCACCATGCTGTGTGGTAAGATAAAACTCCATTTAATTATGAGGCCCAAAGCCTTTGTTTTCCCAGTCCCAGTGAAAAGATCCTTCTTGACTTCACCATAGGCGATAGAAAACTCAACAATGACAGGAAACACAGTTATACTGTCCTTGAGAAGGTGTTGAAGTGACTCTGATGGTCTTGTTGCTGGGTATATGTGTGAAGCCAGTGATCTAATGGCAAATAACGAAAGTACACCTAACAACACTGTATTCATTAAAACTGCAGACTGTTCCCTTTGGAGGTATGCATTATGTCCAATAGCTTGTGGTTTATAAATGATGAGCACCTTCTTGCAGCATCTCTTCAGCATGAAGACTACACCTGCGGATGAATGACCTGTTATTGTGTGGGGGACACTCTGTAGGTAGCACTTATCTTTCATCAGCGTTGTTATATCCATCACAATGCAGTGCAGTGACATCTGTGTCTGGACCTGGTGCTACACAAGATTTTATACCAAAGTGTTCAAATAGCGTTTTTGATTGTTTGCTTTAACAGAATAAAAATAACAAAATACATTAAATGGCTAGAGGTACTGGGACACTTAACCATTACACCAACCGGATAATCGCATACTGAACACATAGACATTAAAATCCCACCCAAGACTTCCTTGTTGCTCTTCGTGCACACATGCTTTTTACTGACACTACTGAATATCATGGACACTGGTAATGACTATCCACCAAATTTTAACAATTTCTGTATCAGAAAGCAGTGTACATCGTTTCATGACTGAGAGGCTAACTAACTAAGCCAAGGTTTTGGAGTAGTGGGCCATCAGAACAATGGCATCATCCATGACCTGTCATTACACAAATAGAACTTAAGCTACATTTTTAAATGCAGCAGGAAGCCTGTATATACAACTCTTGTGTTCACTAGTAGGGAATTTCCTTTGTTTCCTTGCTGTTTATGGACAATAGAGAGCAAAGGCAGACTGAAGTCTTTCTTAGTCTACAATAGCTGTAAAACAAGAGCATTCTGAAACTTCATCACACCATTTCAAGCATACCTTCTCCTTCTTCTAGAATCTGTATTTGTGTCTACCTGTCCACAGAAGTAGAAGAGCCTGCTATAATAACATATCAACAAAAAGAAGAGTCATTATGTTTGCATACTGTGTGTGCAGGAAAATGACGTGATCAGTATAGTAATCTAGAACAAATCCAAAGGATTCTTTTGGTTTTTGCCAAACTAATATTATGACATTTTTACCAAGAAAAGAAGAGAACTAATAGAGAATCCAGCAAAGATGGATGAGAACTGGAACTGCTGAGCTCCAGTGTTCATGAGTAGACATCCTCCATTCTGCTCCAACAATAAAATCAAAGTGGAGAAGATAAATGAGGGAGAAAGAGCCATGGGAGAGTCAGCCATTGATCCATCAGAGAAACAAATCTGTCTTCCTTTCTGTCTGCAGGGATCAAAATAATACAGAATGGTACACCTGTGGCTGCCTGTCTGTTACTCTAAATCTGATGCCTTTTAGTTTGTTCACATCTGATAACTGAGCCCAACCATAGACATGTACTCTTATTCTGACGGTGATGACAAGTAGTATAGTGTTGTTTAGAACTGATTTGCTTCTTTCTTTTTCAGCATTATTTGAAATTCTAAGATGAAATACTTAATGATTTCATCACACCAAGATCTATTTGTGATGGCTTGGCATTATACATCAAACATTTTGACAATTCATAAATCATTTTTTAACTGTATGTTCAATGCAATATCAGTCAAATTGGTGTTTTAAGCAATTTTAAGAATCTTTATGAGTTAAATGTTGATAAACACGTCATGTCTTGTGTTGTAAAAGGTGTTCTTAAAATGCTTAAAATGTAAAAATTTAACATTTAAAATGCTTAAATTTTATTTAAAATTCTTAAAGTTTCTAGTTTCCAGTAACCAAATCAACCATTGCTGAAAAGTATAAAAACATTTTTCACATTTTTGCACTGGATTATATGTCGTTTTATTGAAAGCAATGGTAAAGAAAGCTGACAAAATGCTATCATTACAGGTACAGTAGGAGTGGAGAATGTAGAGTGCTATAATTACAGCCAAAATATGAAAAGAGAACAGTTTATGCCTTAGCAAAAGTGAGAAGATGAGGAGATGAAGTAAGTGAGGCAAACAGCACAAGATGATTGATAGTGTTGATATAAAAACACACATAAAAACAACTTTCATTGAAGTTGGCAGTTGATTCTCCTGAAGCTAAACGTTCACTCATGTTAGCAGAAAGAGCATACAGTACGTTGTGGAGATAAAACAAAGAGTGAAGCCATGCATTTAAATAGCTCTCATTAAGTGTGCATGCAGATAAGATCATTCACCAGGTGCATATCTTGTAATGACTGAATTTTGATGTGCTTGTTTACTTGAAGTGAGAACTCACGGGTTCCCCATGTCATGTTAAAGTCTGTATTCCTCAATTATTTAGTTTGTAATTAGGTTCTCTGAAAGACATCAATTTGCCACATTTTGAATGCTCCATCTAAATAAAGCTTTGCATTCACATCACAAGTCTCCTCATAACCACAATTAATATTCATAATGTGGGCAGGCGCTGGGATGTGTCAGCACAACGTTAGCATCTGCACCTCACCAACGTGGTCAGTATATTACCTGTCATAATGTTTTAAAAACATGCCAGTGTATGGGGTTTTGGACCTCGCTTTAACACAACACACAGCAGCATCATAAGATACATATCACAGATGTATATTCATTTTGCATCCCAGATCAACAGATCCTGGCTTTGACAACTGTTGTCTGCAAGGTGCGTCGGGTGTATTTGACTTGACACCAGAGTATATGACCTTAATCAATCAATCTCTCTCGTGGCACAACACATCCACACTCTTTCTCACTCACTGACTTGTTCAGCTTGTTTTCTCCTGTCTCTTGGTACACAGCATGCGTGTTAATATCAGCAGCTAGCCGAGAGGAATTCATTTATCTAGCTTCCCCCTGCTCTGCATCTGAGCAGACACACATCCACCGGTGCAGCCAATAAAGCAATTGGTTCTGCGTCAGCCTGAGGACAACCAGCAGAGGTATATCTGCTGAACAGACAGCTGAACTGAGACTACAGTGCATTAACAGTAGAGGCTCGCACTGACAAATTACAATACATATTATTCATCCAACCTGAAACATCAAAGCTGTAGTCAGAGAAGATGTTGTTTTAGCAAACTTCAAACAATTCATATATTGTGTCAACTGAACAGTAAAACATCCAAACTCAGCATACTCTTGTATATATGGGGTCTTCAGGCAGCAACAGCATTACTATGGTCCTCCACCGGCTCAGAGTCCAATACATCACACATCAAATGGGAGAATGTGCTTGTTTACTTCAAGCAGAAACTCACAGGTTTTTTTTGTACCTGTATGAAAACTTGGAGTATATATATCCTGGAAACAACTAGTCCGTCTTTCAATAAGTAATTTCTCTCCAAATCACATTTTTTTCTGCTCTTTGAATGCATGCACAACAAAAATTTGTTACCATTTACTATTTATAACTACTGTAATAAACCAAAACCTGCTGCAGTATGTAGTAGCTATGGTATGTAGCAGCTTTCTATTTAGTTTTGAATGAGATTTGCTATAGATGAAGCATTTTAAGAGGAGACCTCTACCCACCTCTGGGGTTAGGGTCATCCCTCAACACCCAGGAAATTTGTTTGAAAAGTTAAGCAGCTAAATTCAAAAAGTTTATTAAAGCACTTATAAATCAAAAGTCCAGTCAATAATCATTGTTCACAGTAAGTGGATTTGGCAGGATAATTTTATCCAGTAGATTTTATTAAACTATAAAGTCAGCCTAGAGGAGCACTTGCTGAGCACTGTAGGACTGCTGTTGCACATTTAGTCAAGACACATGTGTAGACGCTGGTGATATGCCAGTAAACATCAAACATAAACCAATCACAATTCTTTAATTGAGACATTTCTTCTCCCTTGTTGTTTTCTGTGTTCCACGAGACATGTCTTGGAGTACAGTAAAACCCACACCAGATAACAATATATACCAACCACTTGTTAAAAAACTGTGCAGGTGCATATGCATCCATCAAGACTGCTAATCTGACATACATAAGAAGAATTGCCGCTGGTTCTGCCTACTTGCTCCCACTATACCATATCTGATACGGGCTCAAAAGGAGCTCTCTGTCTCCACACTGAAATTTTAATGAAATTAAATTTTTATGCAAACTTCTCATCCAATCAGGATGAGCCTGAGGGCTTGACATACCCATATCCCTATGGACAAGGCCCCAGAGATATCACAGAACTGCTTTTCTATACTTTCAGTCATGAGAACATGAAAAGAGAACTCTTAAACTGAGGTGACAGGAATAGCTTGGTAGTTCAGTGTTTGCACTGACTGCTTTTGCATTCCATTTCTAAGAAGAAAATGTTCCAGAGTGCATAACACAGTGAGATTACATATTGTTTATGACATGAGAATCTATCACAGCTTTATTTCCGGAGAAGTGAGCGAATAGAAAACTTCCCACTATCATGAAACCACCTATCTGAAAATCTGTTCATCCAAGTACATCAGTTGCTTATTGATATTTCTCATACCATGCCTTGTGCCATGTTGTGAAATGTTTTGTCAAATTGTGAATCCATGTGATGTTTTTCTAACGCATTCAGCATCATTATGTGACATGTATTCAGGCGCTGACTGTGGTGCAGACCTGTGTGATGTTCACGTTGGGCTACTGAAGTGGTTGTGTGGAGTGTAACTTCTGAACAAAATGAGACAGCAAACTACAAACATGTGACTGTCATGGATTTCTTCTACATGGAAGTTGAAAGAGTACGGGAAAGAAAGAATAAGTCAGTTCAGTTGTAACCAGTGTGTGTACCCTTCACTGCAGAGCTGTGTTGTGTCATGCTGAGGCAAACAGGAAATCAGAAGACTGAGCTGTGTCTGTGGTCATTTTACTGCTGATCCTGTAAGGACTTTATGGAATGAAATATATTAAAAAAGGAGGGGAAATGTGTTCACCACAGATCGTTATATGACTCACATTGGTCAATAAGTCAGCATTAAAGAATGATCTGTTAAGTCTTGCAAGTCTTACAAGACTTAATGTCTTGTATGTTACATATTCTGGCACACTGGCAAGCTTAGTTGTTAGCATAGCCTGGCAAGTTAGCAAACTAACCTGTTAACCTGGTAGTAGCTAATTTTATTATAGCTGTAGGTATGTTATAGACTATAAATATTAATGATTTAAAGACATGTAGTTAAGGGTTTTGTTCAGTTGTAGTACTGTATTGTGACAAAGTCATACTGTGCTGTACCCTACCCATTCTCAAAACTGTATTGCATGTTGAACTTTTAGGTGCAAATACCAATTTTATGTGCAAATTACCCTGTGTAACATTATCCTCATGGAGTATTGATGCAGTGCACAAGAATCTCTGAAACATGATGGGGAGACACTCCCACCCCTAATCTCCCCCCAACACTTACTCATATTGTAATTATAGACAGAAAGATTAACAGAGGCCTTGAACATTATTACTCATAAATGAAGAACAGATACAGATATAGATACAAATTTGTGTGCTTAATATCTTCAGAATCTAAAATATACATTGTTGTTCACCAATTCCATAACTCTCTGTTCTTAAAGTTCCTTCAGAGAAATGGATAGAGAAATGGTCTGTGACAGAGACAAAAGGAGAATAGAAAGTCAGTGAGGCAGAATGGTGAAAAAAGCAGGAAAATGAGAGAGGCAGACAGCGATAGAAACACTCAGGAAACAACAGTTTCCCCATTAATTAGTGCTTCTTTGTGGAAGAGGAGAGCAGTGAATGACTAGGTCTGCCCAGGACTGTCAAACAATACTAGATGTTTTGATTTGTAGATGATACAATGGCAGGACCTTGCAGGAAAAATAAATATGGTGGAAACGCAGAACAAGTATTTTTCATCCAGGAAAATGGCATCAGTCACTGCAAATAGCAGCACTGAGCTCCTATTTCTCAGCTGGCACAAATCTGATTTTGTTAGCTTGACAAGCTGATGGACAGTAGCTGTTAGTTACATCAAGTATACAGCTCACTTCTTGAATAAGAATGTATTTGTCATGATTCAGTGATGTTGGTAGCAAAAGTTAGGACTCAGTCATAGACACACAAGCAGCAAAAGCATGTTTTTAAGGCACTTAATTCAGCAGTCTACCAAACTTAAGTATCTATTTTTTGTTTCTCTATTATCATCATATGCACTGTTTTGCAACATTACAAGTTACAAGTGCAGGTAATGCTTACTTTCCTTAATGTGTGGTTGCCATATAACAACCAAGCCTAAGTACATAGAATGAGACGATAAGAAGAGGAACAAGAAAAAGCTACTATAGCTTCCTCCACTCTCACAAGCCAGCGCTGCCTCCTATTGGTCAATTTAATGAATCTGTGTCAAAGTTCAACAAAGTTCAACTCGATCCATAAGTCTTCCCTCTTTTTTATACAGGCTGTCCTACCTTATTGATCAAAGATGTGAAGTAAAAATAAAATGTTTCTGCCAGCTTTGTTTTTCAGTCTTGTTTGTTGTCAGTACAATATATATATATTATTATAAACAATATTCTATATATATATATATATATATATTTCTTTAATTTATTGTGCCTGCTTGCACTTCTGAAACCAAATCAATGACCTTGTCTAACAGCATGAATAATACTGAATAAATAAAAAATATTGTTTTATTGCATTATTTTGTTTTAGCAATCTTGATTAAGGCCCGACTATTGAGTATAGCCATATATTAATTAATTCTCCAGAAAAATACTGAAGGAAGCATAAATGTATCTGCAACAGCATTAAAGACAGTGTCGGATAGATTTATGAAGATGAGAAGAGAAGGAGTTTTACAGTGACTACACAGTCAGTAGCAAAAAAAAAAAAAAGGGAAATCGCAGTGGTTAATAAAAGTGATGCTTTCGGTGAACAAAATCTCTAGGAGATAAATCATGCCTGCTTTCTAACCTTCATTATCAGCAAAAGCATTTTCTTCCACTCTCCCCAAAATCTCAACTGTGCCTCAGAAAAATATAAAATAAAGATGGAGGTTTCATAGGCACACAATGGCATTTTTTACAGCGTCTATAACTTGTAATTATGATAGTAGCATTAATCAATTCAAAAATGCATTCATGTTATAGCCAAAGGAAATGTCAACAAATTGTTCTAAAGAATGATCTGGGAAGTGCAGTTTTTCTACATTCTGCAGCCGTTCATCCTCTATTAACCTGCAAGGAAGGTATGACTGAACGGCAATATTCAAGTCCTGCCACAAATTAATGATTGGATTTCATTCTGGGCTCTGAATTGGCCACTTAAGAATCCATACATTTTCTATACCAATTATCCATACAGAGTTGTGGGGGGGCTGGAGCCTATCTCAGCTCACAACGGGCTGAAGGCGAGGTGCACCCTGGACTGGTCATCAATCAATTGCAGGGCTGCCACACAATAACACCTAGGGCCACTTTAGAGTAGTCAGTTAACCTAATGTGCAGTGGGATTGTGGGAGGAAGCCAGAGTTTCCAGAGATGCAGGCACAGGGAGGCACATGCAAACTCCACACAGAGGGGCCCAGACCCAGACTCAACCCTGTAACACTCTTGCTGTGAGGTGACAGCGCTATCCACCGCACCACATAAAGGCCATGAACTAGCACACCTACAGTCATCAAGATCATTTCTTTTTGATTTAAATTAATTATAAATATGTCACAATAAGGATGTTTTTTAAAGTTGAGTTAATTGTGAAGATGCAGATTAGAGAAAGAGATTGGGGTACTGATGATTAGCATATAGAGTATTTTCCAGGCAAATGTAGAAAAAAAAGAAAGAAAAAAACATCCCAACAACTACCAACAGTTGTACACTCCTAATACAAAGGCGTCCTTGAACTTTACCTGAAATATCCCTCAAAGCTCCTGAAACCAGTTCTGCCTTCTGCTATGGTATCTACTGAAACTGGTTATATCTTGTCATTCTGGTTGTTTTTATATTTATATAGTGTTGTTTTTATATTTATAGCATTAGTATTTGTAGGTTATTGGGCTTATACTGGGACCAGGGAAACTAATTTCGTTCCACCTCATGTTTCTACATGTGTGAAATGACAATAAAGCTCCTTGAATCCTTGAAAGTCTTACATATTACACACTGACACTAAATCCTGCAGTGTGTCCCTCTATCTCACTCTCTCTCTCACACACACACGCACACACACACACCCATCACTCACTTCGTACAGTCTCTGTATGCTGCTCTCTGTGCCTCTCAGACAGAAGTACCTCTCATAAACTACTCCTGAGCTTCCAGCCCTTAAATGGACGCAGGCTATGATTTCCTCTCATCAGAGGGCCGGTTAAGTGAGAGGGAATACCTTCAAGTGAAAACACTTTAAGAATTAATTTCTTCAAAATTCATTATGTGATATTCTTAAGACATTTGGGGCTTCTGGTAAAGGTTGAAGAGATGTTCTCACATTAGCAGAATCCCTCACAGTTAATAATGTGTCAAACCATCATGGTCCACTTGAGAGGAGCTCTGAGCTAATAAAAATATAGATATACTCATCTAGATTTCCTCCAACAGTTACCATGTACCATCTAAAGCAATTCTAAAACTTAGCATCAGTCATAAATGAGACAATAAAGGAAAGTGGTTGTTGTTATTTTTTTTTCTCAGATATTGAAATTATTAAAAAATCATTATTACCATGCTCAGTAACACAGTGTTGATTCATTAACAACTGGATGGAGCATACATACCAGATATTTTCACCAGCTGAGACGCTAACTTTCGGTTTGGCCCTCTGCTAACTTGAATGGGGACAAAATGACTTCATGATAATGAAGTAGCTGCACATTCCAAGTTTTATCAGCTGAATATAGATCAAATTCTCATAGAGAAAAGAGTCATTTTGTGAGTTTTGAACTTGAACATTTACTGAAAAGTCTGATGCACTTGATTGGTCAGGCTTGTGGTTTCAACTGCATGTCATGTTACGTGTTATATTAGTGTATCATTGTGACTGGTGCATGAATAGATGAAAATAATTCACACTAATGGAAGATTAGTTGCTCTCCCCTCAGCAGTTAATTGTAAAACTGTTTTAGTGATTGTATTTTCAGACTGGAGATCAAACTGGGTCAAGTTTTTATTCAGCCCCTGAGATAGAGAACAAAGTGCTGTGTGAGGCCTTCGTTATAAAGACAGACAATAGACCTGAAAAAGCATTGCAACTCTGGAGCCTTAGTGACAGTGAATGTGCTCACAGCTGAACTCAATATAAACCAAAATACCCACAGTACAAACAACTCCAACCTCACTGTGTGTGTGTGTGTGTGTGTGTGTGTGTGTGTGTGTGTGTGTGCGTTTCCTTTTCAGTGTGTTTCTCTGTCAGTTTTGCTCAAAAACATGATGTGACCCTGACTTCACACAGGTCTCACCTGCCACCTCAGCTCACTCCTTTGAATGAAATAAACAGTGTGTTTAAAGAGTGTGACTGTGTGTGTGTGTGTGTGGGTGGGTGTGTGGACATGTATTTCTGTAGTTGTGTGGTCAATAATTCGTTTACACAGTCACGTTGTGGGGACCTGCATTACTTATGGGGACAAAATGCAAGTCCCCACAATGTAAATCATTAAATATCAGGGTGAAGACTTGCTTTAAGGCTAGGCTGAGGTTAGGGTTAGGCTGAGGTTAGGGTTAGGTTCAGGTAAGGGTTAGAGTTAGGCAAGTGATATTTATTGTTATGGTTAGGTGGTGGTTAGCCTCCAGGAAATGTGTGTGTGTGAGTGTGTGTGCAAACCTGAGATGACATTGTTTTCAGATATTTATGTAAATTGTGTTTGGATGAAATACTCTGCTTTGAAGGCATAAGGAAGTAATAATTCATGTAGTTGGCAGAAGATGCAATCATCAAATCAGAAAGATCCTGAAGTGACTCCCAGACGTCACTCAGTCAGCAAGTCTGCTCTGCTTCAAAGTGTATGTCTTTCTTAATATGAGTGTACTTTTGAATTTATCGTAATTTAAAAGTTATTATTTTAAAAAGGCTGATCACTGATACCCATATATGTTGTATTAATATCTGCTTTTGAAATATGTCTTACAAGACGCCGCATGTTATAAAGCAAAATAGTACAATGTTTCAACAGTTCCACAAAGAACTTAATCATTCTGAATGTATTATTTCAGCGCTGAGATTTGTAACGAAGGCAGCATGCACAGATGGGCTTGTTAACAGGTTAATTGCTTTGTCACCTCCCTCTGCTGTGTTCTCTATTTTTAAATCACCTTTGAGGAGGGTGTTGGTGAAAAACAAATAATCAGTTTCATACAGCAACAGATTATCACATCACTGCTCAGCTGTTCTCTGTTTGGACAAATCTAGACACAATTTAAAGACATGTATTTTTCCAAACTGACTGATATGACTGGAGATCAGGCTGGAAGTTAGGGAAGTAAAAATGTGACTGGAATATTGATGGTTGAAATACTTGGACCAGATGTGTGTATTTATGTGTGTTTGTGTGTGAGCGAGAGAAGAGAGAGAATCTGAAGGCAGGCTGAACTTTAAAGTCTAGCTGCAGGGACTTCTTGGTACAAGTGTTGTTTGGAATTTGAGAAAAACAGTAAAGCAGAAATCAACATCGGACCAACACATGAAGCTGTAAAGCATCACAGGTTTTCAGTCCTCAGATATTAACCCTCTCTGACACTCACCTGATCAACTTCAAAATAGACCTTTCTTATTGACTGTTGCTATGTACAAAAAGGCTCACTTACTAGGAACTCGGAAAAGCAGCCGCTTTACTGAACAAAATATATAATCAAACCACAGTTTAGGCCGTAACTAAGAAATTTCCCTCCACTAAGCTGGAATTGTGCTTCTTCAAGTGTACACACCTCTGTGAACTGCTGTTGATTCGGTTCAATATCCTGAGGTCACTGAACATCTCAAGTTCAGCTGACTTAACAGTTGGTTTCCAGCTCAAAATGTTTTACGCTGTCTGGCGACTGCAATGGGAGCATTAAAAGCTTAATTCAGTGTGCACCAACTTTTTGTATTTTTGTACTGTTTTGTACTGATTTTGCTGGAAAAGAGTGGATCTTATAGCAGTGCAAATGCTAATGTTTATCCACCTGTTACCATACAAACTACCTGAGCTAAATCCGTCCATGGAAAACTTGACTTGGGACACAATACTGCACATACAGTTCATTTTGGAGTTTATTGAGCAATTCTATCTAATCCCTAAGTAATAATCTGTTTAACGTTAGAGAGGGCTTTCAATTTATTTAATGAGATAAGCATACAAGATATATTACACCAGACAGTTCTTGTGTTCTTGCATTCCTGTTCTTATACGGTCAGTAGTTGTTTACCCTGACGTCTGTTCCCCTCAGGATGTATTATATGCTGACAGAGCTCAGTGCTGGTGCTTGACTCTCATGCTGAGAGCTTGACTCAAAGCCTGGCAATTGTGCTGATCACTAGAAGCACTGCTGCCGTTCTGTGATTCACTCCGAGCTGCTGCATGCTTTAGGCTCCCAAGATAGTGTCACCAACAAACCACCAGTGTCACTGCAAATCAGGGATATGACTGTGGTGAGCACAGATGACCCTGGAGCAATTATGGATAAAAGAAAAGGAAGTACAGCAAATAAGAACTGAGGAGATTTTTTTTTTATTTTTTCAATTATCTGGGAATATTTCAGAGCTAAACGGGAGGAAGATATAGAGGAGACGGATATGAGGGCACAAAAAGCAGCCAAAATGCCAAGCATATGGGAAGATGCAATCTCCTGGAGCAATTCAATTTTGCCCTTGACTTAGCAGCAGCACATGAAAGCTGCAGAGTGGCTGCATTAACATATGTTCTACTTTAATGAGAGAAGGACAGATGGTGGGCCATCGTTTGGGGTTTTATCTCAACTGTAGCTCAAACTGGCCCCTGTGACTTTGCAGGAGAGAGGAAACACTGCAAAGAAACGATGCAGTGCAGTCGAGGTATTGGGACAGCACAAGTGTCTTCTTACCTTGTTTGTCTACAGCACGTGGCCCCGTTGAACCTGAATTAGCTTAGTTGCGCTTTAAAGTTGACAATGTCTTTAAACTTGTACCTTCCGGGACAAAATAGTGTGGATGAGCAAGTACACCGCCCTATCTATCTGTATCTGTTCAAGTTCAGAAGTTGTTGATTTAAACAGGATATGGGTTGATCAGAAGTTCCTATTTATTATTACACTAATACACACAACACTACACACAACCGAGAGTCATGGCAGGTCATGAAAAACTAAGGTCATTTGACCTTTATGGGCACAAATTTTCCATCTTTAACTTGCGCTGTCACAAGACTTAACAATCATCATAGGGGTTTTGTTCGCAAGAGAAGAGAACTATTTAACTATTTAAAGAACATTTTTTTAAAAACTTAAAGGAACAAATTTCAGTCAGCTACCCAATGACACACTTTACTCAGATGATACTCATACAAATACATTATCTGTCGTGGACACTGGCTTCAGCTGAGTACTTGCTGAGCTTTAGTTTAAACTACACCGATGATTCAGTCTAAACTGCGTTGCTGTTTTCATTAGAAGTCCTGACACTGTGCGTTAGATGTTTGTGTCTGCAGAGTCCATTAACTCCTCATTATCCTGTTGATAGTTGTTCATCTCACATCTCATTTACTGCTCAGCTCACTACCTCAGGCTGCTGCCGAAACACATGGACTATCATTTGTTGATGAAAATCTTGAGATTGATTTGGGGACAGTAACATGGCTGGATAGCTTCATAGTCTTATTGTCAAACACACACAACATTATTGACTTTAAGCCTTGTTAGTATAACGTTAGCCCTCTGGCTAAATGCTGAGCGGACCAGAAATACACTATATAGACAAAAGTATTTGGACAGACTGCTTTATTCTCAAATTCAGGTGTGGTATGGGGATTTTTCAGGGTTTGGGCTTGGCCCCTTACTGAAATCTTAATACCTCAGCATACCAACACATTTTGAACAATGCTGTGCTTCCAACTTTGTGGCAACAGTTTGGGGAAGGTCCTTTTCTATTGCAGCACGACTGTGCCCCAGTGCACAAAGTAAGGTCCATAAAGACATGAGTTGTCTATGTGCTGTATCTCTTGCTGCCAAGTTGTATATAAGGTTGGACCTATTTATTTGAGTCATCAACTGCATTTCCCTTGCATAGAAAACTTAAGGGACAGTAATGATTGTTCCAAACCCTCAGGTGGATCCACTGAAACAGAGCATAGCTTTTTAAAAACCTTACATTTTGACTGCAATGTAAGGTTTTAAATTAATGGTCTTTTTTTTTTGGTTAGTGGTCATGATATAAGCTTTCTGAGGTGTCCATAATCAGAAATTAATGTCCTCCGCGTCATCCATTATGATACCTAGTCAGCATTATCACTTATTTATATGAGATCTTAACAGATTTCTCTCTTCATTTAAACTCATTTAGATATAAGCTATCAAATAATTCAACTTGAATGCAAAGGGAAAGTCTGTTAAAAGGATAAAGCTTGCTCCCTTCTTCTTTAAATACAAACTACATCCAGAGCTTTTAGCACGTATAGGAGTGTCAACTCATATTACAAATGGACTCTCAAAGTGCCCTTTTCAGGACAACTCTATATTGGTCTTTAGACCAGAGTGGTTGCTTATATGAATCACAGTGGTCAGGTCTCATCTGAAGGTCAGCCATATTGCAGCTGGATCAAACCTGAGGTCCACACTACACAGAGCCTTATCATTATTCACTGCTGAGCTCTCCATGGAAGAGCGGTGATGCTAAAACCCCAACATTTATTACGGCTGCCCTTGACGCTCCACACAGCCGTCATTGAGCCTAATAAAAATGACACCCAGGAACAACACACACATCCGCAACATTCTGGGCTCAATTCACTTGAGCGTATGCATTTACATTTGGGTGACACTCTTATGCAGAGAAGCACTTAAAGTTTTTCTGTTCAAGGACATATAGGCTACACACAAAATCAAACCTCAGACCCTCCACTTACAGCCTGACAACTGGGCCTCATTCCAGCTACTGCGTGGTATAAGAATGCAAACAAATGAGTGTAAGACACAAACACATTCAGCAAATTTACGTCCCTCTAATGCCCCATCCATTCACTTAAAAAAAAATCTATCAAGCTTTCAATGAGCAGCAGTAATCAACGTCTCAGCCAGACGACAAAATTCGGACTGACTGAGGACAACTGGAGAGGTGACCAGACTGGTGTTAAAGTTGGTTGCACTTTGAGCCACTTCTAGTATTAAGGCAAGCACATATGAGAGAAAACAGCCTTTTGGAGCAAACGTGGAAGGTTTACCTTAAAGGGGAACTCCTCTGATTTTCCATCTTGCAGGTGACAGGTGAAGATAATGGAGAAATAATTTTTAAAAATGTTTGCATCACACTAGAAGAAGTTTTCATTTAACTGATTTTCCAGACTAATGCAGATGTTTTGTCTTAGAGTTAGATTAGAAAATCCAGTCTTATTAAAGGTCACTGGGAGTATTATAATCCTGTAAAAACAGCTAAAAACAACATTTTGTCTTGTTTAGCTTCTTTTGGAGAAGCTTTTCTGAGAAAATAACTGAAGATATCATCAGGATTTGCTAACTGGATGTGTCTGAAAGGTGGCAATCTTTACCTAGAGGGTCTGAAAAAGTTGCATGATGGGCAATGTAGGCGTGTTTGGATGTTTGGAGGTCTTACCAAGCACGGAAAGCCATGATATCTATTGATTTTGACCAATTTAGCTAAAGTAAAAAGGTAATTATCTACTGGTAGTTGATGATAGATTCTGTGACTTCTTAACCTCTCCCCAGTGTTGTTCAAACTGTCTCTAGTAACAACATTACATTTTAATCTTTTGTATTAGTACTGAAGCTTTAATGCCAAAAGTATATAGCGGATACTGCAAACTTCATCCCCTGAGAGCATCCAACACTCATTAAATTTTATCCTCACAAAACTGGGGCACATATGACAACAGTTACAAGCACATCTATAGCCACTGAAAGGTAAGTGTGATTCCTGAGGGCTCCATAAAGTTAACAGCAGTGACAGACAGAGGCAGCATTCCTCCCTATTGGCATTTTCACAGGTTATATTTATAAGACAACACGTTTGCAGCTCTGAAGAGTAATATGCAGGGAGATTCACTTGCTGAGTAGAGCTGCTTTTTACTTGATGAATGCACTTGTCGCTGGTAAAATGATGTTGCTCACAAAGCTATTGATTTTTGCTTCTGTAGCCTTGGTCCCACAAGCTCCCTGCTCTAAAATCAGGGCAGCGTAACAAAAACACATGGAAACTAAAACGCCACAGTCTCACAGGAAAACATGCACAAAAATAAAGGGTAACAAACAAACCAAAAACAACACATCCACATCAAGGACAAGGTCCAGTGTGGCAACTCACACAGAACAGATTTCAGTTTGGTGGCTTGAAAATAGCTTCTGTAATCCGCATTCTTCACAGCCACATTGCGACAAAGCATATTCCATTTCCTGCTGTGATAATGTAGAAGCTATTGTAATGATATGGAGCAGAAAAGGAGGCCCCAAGGTGAGCACGGGAAAGCCCATGTATCATAGCCCAGCTGCTATCTTCACACCCATTCACAAGCCATCAGGCCCCAGTAAAAATAAATTGCTGCACTTCACAGTTCAGTGGAGGGAAAGAGGCCTTTGTGTGAAGCAAAAACTCAGCTGGTAACCCAAAGTGCAGCCACTGGAAGGCAAGCCTGTACACGTATATATGCACTTAAATTAAGTATACACAATGAAACGCTCACACACTGACCTTAGCCTATGGTTCATCATTCAGAATGAGCATTTTACTCACCACTTGATGAATTATACCAGGGTGAGGGTAGACAGACAGGCAGGCAGACAGGCAGGCAGCCAATTAACCTTGCTGGCCTGCTAACAACCTAGCCAGTCAGCTAGGCTTACATGCATCCAAAAGTAACAATGTAAATGTCAAGGCAGCAACCAGGAACTGTCATTTCCAAATATGGACTGAATGGACCAAATTATCAGAGCAAAGGTATGAATTCCACTTGCTCTTTTGCAGCACCTCCTTGTTTCACATTCACACAGCGTGAAGCTGCAAATCCCCAGTACAACACCAACACATTCATGAAGAGCTGTTGTTTGGGTAATGCCTTGCCAGGAGGAAATTTAACATTTCAGGATTGGGAGGCTATTCCTAGCCTCAGTTTCACATTGACTCAACCAATAACCATTGGATTACAAGCCACTGATAGCCACCGGCACTGATAGTGATGGACAGTGAGAAAACTTTAAACATAACATTTGTTAAATCATCTATTGCCATTAGGTGTGTTCCATCCCCCAGTTTTGGATAGATTTATGCTTGTTGCATCCCACATCAGATCAGATCTGTGTAGAACTATGAGGAAAGTGGTAAGACATGCAATAAAACCAGCAAGGTCTCATTTCCAAGGCAGCAAGAACTACCTTAAGCATCTCATCCAGACACTAAAAGGTACCTTCTATATCTGGATGAGATGCATCAGGCTTTAAACTACCTCCAATGTAAATCTGACCACATCAGTATGAGAGAGTCAGACTGATTGCCAAAGGCCACAGAATGAAAAACTCCCAAGAGGAGATGGCAATGGCCAGCAGAGTCCATAACAAATAACAAATTATAAGAAACTCTTCAAAAGATCTTTGCAAAAATTCTGCCAGTATAGTGCTTTTGTATGTAGTTTATATTGAATCCTATTTATGATACTGGCAAATTTAAACATTGTGTAGAGCCATGCAGCTGCTACTTTTTACTTTTGCACTAAAATGCAGACTGGTACAAATACAGCAGAAAAAACAAATAGTTAATACATTTTTAATCACTTCTTAGAGGACCGCTCAGTGGATTTTCTAACTTGAAGAATAGCAAACATAGACAGAGTAGGCTTAAATAAGGCTTCGAACTGAAGAATGCAAAATCTATTTGTCTGAATTGTGGCTTGCTGTGGGACACAGTAAACAAAATATAAACCATAAAGCATTAGACCATCATTTCTTTAAGTGCCCAATATGTATGGATTCATTAAGTAATGCTACCAATCAATAACATGAGCAAACTAAAATGTCGATTAAGTTTAAATCTTATTATTTGATTTCAGAGCAGTGAGTGTCAGATGCATCAGGTTGCAGAGATGATAGCACAAAATATAAGGCTGAATTCAGTTCAAACACTACTGACTGGCTATACTGTGTATGGTAGCATAGCAACAGTTACCAGGGTAGCCAGCTTACTGTGCAGTAGTGAGTGTAAAACCTGCTTCTCATTGCTCACCCAGAGCTTTATGTGATAGAAGGTCATTATGATGTGACTTGTCTGGTTAGCAGTGAGAGCACACTGATAACCAGTTATGATTCTAAGTCCTTTATGTTATGAACGTGTAGACAGCTTAATTGAATGGAATAAAATGAATACTTAAATGATACTTTGCAATAGTTGAATTACATTTTGATTTAGGGTTTTGCAGTTTTGGCATTCATTAAAGGTACCCTATAGGGTTTATTTTGCAACCAGCAAAAGTATAAAAATGTAACTTTGAGTTCTAGCAAACAAGTTGAGTGTCTTTCTCATAAAATGTTTGTAAAGTATTAGCAAACATTGGTAAATTTTTTGCTAAATAGTTTAAATTGTATATTACTATTTCAGCAACCAATTCTTTTTTTTTTCCTGGTCATTGACTAAAAATGTAAAATCATCATGTGGATAATTTTCCTGTCTTATGCATTATGACAAACCTTTTATCTCCATTACAACATTGCTGAATATTTCTTAGCAGCCATAAGTGAAATGAGCACCAGAATGTGAGGGGAAATACCTCTTCCTCCGCCCCCTCCTCCTGCAATTCAGAGGTCTGTGGGAGTCCTGGGTCCTCTTCTCTTTCCCATTCTCTCTGTGGGCCCATCTGAGCGACAGCTTAATACCCAGACTGTTGCTGGACCATTACCCAAATCCATCTCCTCCACGTGGCATGTCAGACCTCACAGGCAGCGGGTGCTCGCATTCAAAAGCAGCATGTTTTTAAAGCCTTCACCGCAGGGCAAAAGGGCTTGTGCATGTCGTCGGAGAGAGCCAGTGGGGTTACATGGCTGAGAAAAAAGGTAGAGCTTGGGAAGAAAAACTGTCTTTGCTGGGTTTGTTTTAATGGTTTATTAATATACATTTAATCTTACAGATCAGCATCTGCATCAGTCTACTTTCTCAGACTTTTTTTACCTGCTAGAAGTGAGAAAAATCTATTTTTAGCTTCAACATCAAATGCTTTCTGAGACATCTGCACCTTCATAATGTCCTAAAAACATTGCAGTCTAAATTTAGAGAGACCAAAGACACCAAGAGAACAAACAGATGCTGTTGCAGTGACAGCAGTGTCAGCACAAGAGCAAGTACAGGTTTTGTTTGCTAGTACAAATGATCCTCATTAAGTCAGATGGAGAATAAAGTGAGTGGAGGAGTGAGTAAGACAGGACAAGAAAAGAAGACATGCCAAGACAATCTCATATCAGCGAGCACCGATTTAAATTGCCATTTGTTTCCTGAAAAGGAGTAACGACAAGTTGACAGCGCAATCAAAGCACAATGCCATCTATGGAGAATGTGGCCATTACTGTGTGCACTGAACCAAGTCAAATTGGTTATTTCACTGGCACAATTTCACAGGCAGACAAGGGAAATGTAAAATATCTTAAAACTACAGACGATTAGAGTATGAACTGAGCATTTGCGTACACCTTGCTTCTGCTCAGCTTCTCTTATGAGTGATTATACAAAATAAGGTGTTAAGCTACAGATAAACATTCTCTACTGTTCACTTTAACTTAGTTTTGTGCTTTATCATATTGCAATGGCTCAATAAAAAAAGAATGACTTTTGTAATTTGCTTTTGTATTTGCACAGTGACTTTTGTGTATGGCTAACTTTGATTTTGGGGGTAACTCCTGTCAGTCACAGAAGCTCATTCTTGGTCTGTCCTTAATTTGAAGTTATGATAGTTTGAAGCAATAGCTTTATATTAACAAAGGACTTGTATGGGACAAGGGTGAACAGGATGAACCAGAAGACAAATCATCTCATTCTGCAGTCCCCCTCAGCTCTGTCAAAGGTTTTGGTGCCCATTAGCTCTTTTCCAGGCCACAACTTTACTGTTTTGATTCTCTTTCATCAGCATTGTGTCCTGAGGTAGTAGGCAGCTGAAAAAGCTCTAAAAATCTAGTTTACACTGGCTGTGCAGCACCAAAGAGAAGAAGTACATAAGTAGTCACAAGTGGACCGAACCGCTAAAAGCACAAGGTTAAAGCAAAGGTTAGAGTCAGAAAAAAATTGTCAGAGTTGGAGCAAATCAAAGACAGAGCAGGGGAAGATTTTGTACATATTTGGTCAGTCAAGTGGGTCAGAAACCTACTTGCCCAAAGTTAGTTCTTACTTTTCCTTGTACAAATTGGCTCATTTGTTAGCTTTATTACTTGTATTTCAGTGCCTGGCCACAGATCATGTTCACGTTCACACTCATCGTGATCCTCTGCATTGTTAAGACTGGGGGCGTATTAAGAATCTGAGAGATTTAAAAATATGAGAAAAGACCATTCCAGCTTAGTCCAGGAAAACTAGAATTGTATAGTTTTATTCAAAATCCATGCAGACCAGCTGAGTTTGAATCTTTCATTTTTCTTATAATGCGCAGTATTTTGTTGTTTACCCTCTTTTGTGCTGGCTGTGAGTCTCCTTTAATATGGCCTGCTCCATGCCCACCCCACTATGCAATAAGTTGTTCACAGGCCTGAGAGTAGAGCAGATTTTGTGGCAGAGGAGTCATCCGTTCGCCTCGCCTGGTTATCCAACTGTATCGCTAAGGAGACAAACAAATTCAGGTTAGCAACTCGTCTTTCAAGACCCCCCTTGTTTGGATGTTTGTTGGTGGGAGGGGTTCATGTTTAAGTTGCATTTTGAAAACACAATAAAGTTATGCTGTGTGTTTATACAGTATACAGTTTTGTAAATGAAAAAATGTCTTTAATTCTGTGAATACAATTGAATGCATGTTTATTGTTATGCATATCTTTGCACACACAGTAGTGACTGAGCGTGTGAGAGTGAATGCATGGGTGTCCGAATGCATCTGCGCCTGTTTGTATTTCCATATTGCTCCAATCGCCCCATTCATCATAATATCAGTGAGTGTGTGTGTGTGTGTGTGAGAGAGAGAGGGAGAGAGAGAGAGAGACCACATACTGGCAGGCTAAGATGGTGTCTGCTGTGGATTAAATCATTAAACTGATCAGCAGTGTAGATTCCATTCCATTTAGCTCCAGAGAGACACAGAACAGGTCACATTCATTTTTTACAGGTTGGTGCAGCTCTTTGTATGAATAAGTGTGTGAGCATGTTGGTGTACAGCCACCAAAAAACCCTCAAAAAAAAAAAAAAAAAAAAAGACACACACATACTGCTGTGTACAGTGGCAAATACACACACACTAACAGAGTCTTGTTTCCATCACTTGTGGGGACATTCCATTGATTTACATTCATTTCCTGGAGGCTTAACCACCACCTAACCAAACATTACTTTCCTAACTCTAACCCTTACCTTAACCTAACCTTAAAGCAAGTCATCACCCTAATATTTAATGATTTACATTGTGGGGACTTGCATTTTGTCTCCATAAGTACGGCAGGTCCTCACAATGGTTTTGTCCCCACAACTACAGGAATACACGTCCACACACACACACACACACACATGTAAACACACGCACATGCAAGAGGGATGGAAAATACAGAGATAAGAGAGGACGGAGAGGAGCCAGAATGTGATTTGCATTCATAAATTAAAATTGTTTGCAACACACTTGGCTTCTCTCATGTGCCTACCAGACTGAGGGGGTGTATTCTTAATGCAGAGAGACACAGAAGAGAAGAAAGTTGAAAAGCAGCTTTGAGTACCCCACGGCCACAACCACCTACACATTTGCAAAGGTCTGAGAAATTAAAAATTAAAGCTTTCATGCAAGATTAGTTTTTCATTAAACTTTGAATGCACTGATCAAAATTAATCTTACGATTTCAGGAAAACAAAAACTACAAAGAAAAAGTACCCACTGCTTCCTCCCTCCCTCACATGTCACCCAGTAAAGTACAGATTGTCATCACCTTGTGGAGCCCACAATCCTGAAAGTGTAATCCCTAACAGGAATTTGGGGAAAATGATGAGTAGCGAAGCAAATATTATAACAAACAAAAAATGTTGCTGAAGTGGATGCAACTCTCAACACTTCTTGTACACTTCTTTGAGGTCACAGGTGCCAAAAAGACCTCTGAAAAGGATGCACTTGTATCCTCTTGCTGCTAGCTCCTCTAGGAAGCTTCCTCTCTCCTCGGGATGCATGTTAGGAACTGAGACATTCTTCAAGATGGTGAGCTGAGACTGATTTGCGGTAACAGATTGGAGGATGGAGGAGAGCGGAGACGAGGAGGCACAAAATAGAGAAATGAGCCTAAATTCAGTACATCATCTATTATTCAGAATTTTTCCTTTTTTGCCTCTGACTCAGTTAGTTGACTGAGAACATTCACATTTCTCATGTCAATTAATGAGATTTCGCCTTGACATCTGTGAGCCAATACTGGTGATTAACTGTTTGAGAGGACAGAAAAGCAGCACTCTGAAGTGCATGTTGAATATGACGGCACGTTCGCACTGTCATTGTGAGCATGTTAGCATGAAACATTTAGCATAAAGCACAGCTGTATCGAAGTAGCTACGGTGGAAACCTGATGTAT
The DNA here is from genome assembly GCF_020382885.2 of Scatophagus argus. NCBI lineage: Eukaryota > Metazoa > Chordata > Actinopteri > Scatophagidae > Scatophagus > Scatophagus argus. The sequence goes on from NC_058511.1 coordinate 15,298,483, forward strand.
GTTCAAAGAACATGAGACAAAGACTAAAGAAAGACTAAATTCTGATGTACATGAAGTACATGACTTGACTAGAAACATGAAAACATATGTAGGGTGATGAGGAGACCTTCCCAAATGAACACATGAAACAAACATCACATTTTCCCATGGTTTTCTATAATTCAAGATTTGATTTTGACTTTTAATTATTAATTATCATTGTTTTGCATGTTGTCTTCTTCTGCAGTGGTTTAATCATACATAGGATGTTAGTTATTGCCACCACCAAACTACTAATGTTTGCTAAAACAGGAAACTGTAAACATGCGTTACTTTACACTTTCTTCTGACTATTTTCTGCTAAAATTTCTTCTAAGTTTGAATAGAAACTCACTAATCACCATCAGCTAAACTGTGGCTCCTGCTTTATGCAAATGATTTGACTTGATGAGCTGGACTATGTGTTAAGAAGTTCTCCATCTATGTACATGGCTTTTTGACTAATTAATGCACACAAAGGTGTCATGAAATAATATTGCTGTAGCATATGCTTATATACTTCTTTCCTCTTTGCTTGTATGTTGAATTATTAATAACTTCTAAAAATCGGCAAGTAAATAAAATGTCCTGTATCGCAGTGATTACAATGCAAGCTTTGAGGAGCAACTTTTCATGACTACCATCTTGTATCAGCAAGCTGTTTTATTTTCCTGATGTTTGACAGAGTTGTTAAATTCAATAACATTACCAGATGAGTTCCACTTGGGTGTCAACATTCATTTCATCCAAGTTTTTCAAACATTGGATGTGGGACTAGAGTCCCCCCCAACAAGCTGATAAACACACAAAAGGAGAGCACAGGTATATAGAGACAATGGGACTAGACACAGGTAAAAACAATCAGGGAGAAGCAAGCAATCAAAAAAGGAGGGAAAACCAAATGAAGCAAATGAAGTTAAATCAGACCCAATGGGAGAAAAACTACTAAACAAAACAGGACACTAACTAAACAGACACTTCAAACCATGACACTTACATATCTTCTGAGCTGAAGGAAGATATTCCTCCATCTCTTCCCGTTTAGAGGAAGTTATGGAGGTCTTTTGGACGTAGATTATCTCAGCCTTTTGATATTTGAACTCTTTGTTGTGACCCAACAGTTCTTTCTTATCCTGAGGCCTACCTCATCTGGGCAGTGGTTTACAGGTCAATACACGATTGTACCAATTGAGTGTCAGCAGTCACTTCACCAAAGTGTTTCACATGAGATGTAGGACTGGTATCTCCCTCACTATGAGTCTGCCTCCCTGCTCTGTCCCAGTTTCTTTGTTTGGGTTTTTGTTTCTGTTTTCCACCCCCTTCCCATTTTGTCAGCAGCCTTGATTGCAAAACTGCACAGAGCACAGATGATGAAATTGTCAGAAACTTTTCTGTGAAGTGGAGATGAAATTTGACCAAATTGAGGGAAGGCTGCTTTGATGAAAGGACTGTATGGGGAGCTAATCATGTCTAATTTCATAAATGAGGCTCTTCACCAGCAATGTTAAGTGGGGCATATAGCGCCTGGGAATGCAAGAATATGAAGGGAGAAATTGTGGAAATTCTAGGTTGAGCAGGATGACTTTCTTTAATAATTCAGGAATGAGGGCACTGAATCATTATTTTAATTGAAATTTTTTCTTTACTTTTTCAAAATGCTGCAGAAATCAATGTCAGAAATTTAACACAAGTAAACAGGAATTTAATCTCAGTTCTCAGACTTCTTATCAAGTCTTGTCCCTAAAGTGATTATTGGTTCTGATTTTAATTTTCATGTGGGTATTGATAATGATAGCCTTTGTACTGTGTTATCGCTGTATTAGACTTGACTGGATTCTTTCAGTGTGTACATGAACCCACTCGTTGTTTTAATCACACTCTTGAACTTGTTCTAACATTTGGCATTGAAATTGAACATTTAATGGTTTTTCTACACAGTCCCCCTTTGCTGGGACATTTCCATCAAAAATAAAAGTTTTTCCACACAGCTCTTATGTCCTCTGGGGCCGCAGGGTGATATAACGATTTGTGTTGGTCGATGCAGCCAGCAACAGAGCAGTTCCTGTGATTAGATCTGACCTCCGATATACTGCTAGCACCTGCGGTGCTTGTGAGAAGAAGTGGCGGATTTGTACAAAGGCAGATCTCAAGCTGTGGATGGAGATACTGAGATGGAGGGTGGGATTATTCAACTGACTTGCACTTGGCATAACAAGGGGAGTAAAATCTGAACGGCTTGTTAAATCCCATGTTTTCTGAGCTGGGCAGCCCACACAAATGTCACTGGGTTGCCTTTTTTCACATTTTGTCAGTCGGAAGGCTCTCCAGATACACAAATATATGTGCAAAAGCACTGAAAAAGTGAGTTTTTAATAATATGTCCCCCTTAATGGAATTTGACGTTCCTGGTTCCTCTTTTATTTTGGATTTTAGGAACTACAGTTCCATTGACTGCTTGTGATGAATGCCAGCAGTAAGTGAATGTTGCCATGGAGGCTGTGAGCTGGCTGCTGGTTTCAGCTTGTGCCCTGCTTTCTTTATTAAATTATATAATTGTTTACATCTGGCAATCTTGGATCCTTTGGCTATGAGCAGTTCCCACCCACAAGGTAACCGTGGATGATAGGGAGGGTTTTTCTGTGATTTCTCCTATTTACATGTTTGTCATTTGATATTGAAGTGGATTTGTACGTATTTATCTGGACTTCATCGCCTGTGGTACGTCCATGTGTGGCATGGACACATTGGGGCCTCTCATTGGGTGAAAGGGGGGGGACTTAGCTGATGCTTTATATGCTGTGACATCTCTCTGTGACAATTCTCTTTTTATTTTTTATGAAATTTATCTTAACTTTATTAATTTAGCTTTATTGACAAAACTTATTTATAATCTAAATCATCACAAAAACGTGGAATACATTTTTTAAGAGATAGCAAAACAAGCTTTACAATAACTAAATCAACCTCTCAGGTACAACAATTTTATTCTAGAATTTTCTGAACTTTGTTTTAATATGTTGGTGTTATTCTGAGTGATTTTCATATTTGTGTATGTTTCCCTTCTTAACCCATTTATTGTTAATTCCTCGATCGTTTTAAAGCATTCAGTCTGCTGCAGTCAGATCAAGAGTCTTCACACTCAAAGGGTCATGTTATTGGTTGGTACTTTCTCCTGTTCTCTGCCAAGAGAATGTAAACTATTATATGTCTTCTTGTGAGACCATAAAGCACTTATTTTTAATGCTGCTTAACCCACATGTTTCCTGCCAACTCTGCAGTCAAAATCCGTAATTGCTAGAGTAGAATAACGCTCACACAAAATTCATGTAAATATTTAACCTGTTAACAGTGGTTGTCTCTTCTGGCTTGATCAGATTGGTCCAATCAGAATCCTCCTTTGGCTTACAGAACACACGCAAGCCTCTGAAAAGACCACACAGGTCTTGGGTGTGTTCCCCTTTTGAAAAGGGGGTTGATGTTATGTTTGGTAATGTATCAGACTATGTTTTGGCCCTGAGCAGTAACTTGGTATCAACATGAGGTTGCCAAAGAACCATGGAAACTTCAGGAAGTTATTGCTCCGTGTCAAGAAATATTTCATGTAAAATCTTAAGTTGTCATTTTCAAATGTTGTTTTACGGATTAAACAAATGAGGTTCAAAATGTTAACCAGTGTACTTTAGAGGTGCAGGTAGATTGATTTTGTTGCAGTTGACCCAATTCAGTCTAACTGATCCCTTGATTTTGAGCCTTTCTTCCAAGCTAAGCAAAGCAGCTGATACCTGGAGACTGATATTTAACACACATACAGTGTATGAAACAAAAAAAAAATTCAAAACTGTAATCTTCCAAAATATCTATCTGTTGCATTAACATGTATACAGGGCCAAGGTAGCTGCATCCCTGTTTCCAGTCCATGCTGCTGCCTTTAGCTTCATCAATTTTCTCATCTAACGGTCTGAGAGGAAGTGAAACTTGACTTTCCAAACTATCAAACTAGTCCTTCAAGAAACAGCATTTGGTTCCGTTAAAGGATGTGTGCAGAGTCGTAAAACATATGTCAGGCCAGGCTACTCATGAAGTTACTCACGTAATTTATGATTAAATGTATACTAAATAGAATCAGACAGGGTTCATTTCATACACAATATTTGTTCGAGTGTGAGAATATTGAACAGTGCACTTGGAATGTGTCTTTTTTTCATCTCAGCCCTGTAGCAGAGTATAATATAGTTTAGTAACATTTACTTATGGAGAGAGAGGTCTTATTGACCAGGATAAGCCTGAGTTCACACTGATATTGGTGAGACATGTTCTATTTTTCATTTATTTTATTCTTTCTTACATCTGGATTGTAATTGAGGGGATTTTGGCTACTAAACAGTTATTAAACCTATACAGATGTTAAGTGATTTCAGTGAAAGCATCTCCCTAAACTTTCTGCAGTAAGATAGTAATGCACAACAAACGTTTTGTGACAAGAAAATGATTTTCCCTCTTTAAGTTTGAACTTTGCATTCTGTAACACCATTCTCATTTCTCCAAATTTGGTTCCACTCCTCTAAATATTGCATTCGTAAATTTGCACACGCTTCAATTTATTTGCTGAGTGGAATGGCTGAAAAGATACTGTAGATGTGTTTGTCTGTGAAAGCCTGCTTCAGATTTGTGATACGTGTCGCTTTAAGGCAATAACTGGATCTGGGAAGAATCTATATTTTAATATCTCATGTGAATGCGCTGCACTCATATATATTTTTATTGACAGCCTTGTTGATGGATGTATCAGAGTATAGACAGTATACAAGACAACATGGTCTGAAATAGCATCTGTAGATGTGGAGGTGACATACACACACATCATCTAATGCATGAACTGTATGCATTGATAGATTACACTGTCAGACTCACGGTCTTCATGATTCATTACTTTATTAAAGCCTGTCAAAAGTTACCAAAATAACATAATTACGGCGCATTTAATTTGTTTATTACATGTAGAAATGTTGAGGTTAGTGTCACTGTTGTCAACTAAAGATAAGATTCACTCACCCTTGACTAAATATACTGGATGCTGCTGGATGTAGGACAGAGGAGGATCAGACACAGACAAGCAGTGATCTGTGTGAGTATATTTACTTTAAATGACGCAGTGTACTTTCTAATCCCCTTGTGACTAAAAAGAGGGAGCTGTTCCTAAAAGGAGTAATTGTACGCAGTGCACATGAACACAAGAGGAAATAAGGGGAGAGTACAAGCAGACCCTGGCATACAGATGTGATAAAATTGTTATTTTAACAATTAATTTAATTGTTGTGCTGGTAGATAAGCTGTCAATGTGTCAGCAGCACTTTGACTGTGTGTGACAAGCATTCACATCTCTTGTAATTGATTATGACACCGTAGCTGGGGAAATATCCAAAAATTGCCGCTTTCTCGGTGGGTGGCTGTTGAGCTATTTTCAAACAGCTGCGCAGTCATAAACATATGATGCTGACATAGAAGCTTATTTACGCATAGGTTACTGACAGTTAGCTATTTGTGTATCTTATGTTCTTGCCAGAGACTTTAAGACTGGCTCTTTTTTGCATCTGCATTTGGAGGTGTTGTTTGTTGAAAGGTAGGATAAAATAGTAGGTCTACTATAATCTATTGATAATAGAAGAAGGTTTTTAGCTGTGTGGGATGGCAGTCAGTTCCAGAAATAAAATATTTTGACAGTATATTGGCTGGATTGCCATGAAATGTTGTTCAAACAGTCATGTTCCCCACAGGGTGAACTTTTTTTTGGAACCCTCTCGTGTTTAATCTAGCGCCACCAGCACATCAGATTTTTCACTTGCTTAGTGAAATATTTTAATTGATGGATGGATTGACACATCATTTGGTACAGAATCCTCCAAAGGACCTTTGCTGATGCAAAATTAATACAAGATCCACTGCTGTTACATTTGGTACAAATATTGATTGCCATGATCACTGTACTGGATGTTGAGTCCAAGGATAACAAAAGAACATATTTTAATTTTATTTTAATATATTTTAGGAATGGCATTCAGAGATACAGATACAGTAGAGTACACAGCTTGTTGGAACAACAAAGGTGCCCCTGCAGCCATCCAGTCCTGACCCTCCCATGCATATAGTCAAAAGTAAAGTACGAAATGTCAAAAGATTAAATTTAAGTATTTCCATTTAAGCTTGTTCATTTCCGATTGGGAGTTTCATATTTGATGTTTTCCTTTTCTAGTTCCTCTGCTCTTTACATTTTCATGTTTATGATTTAAAGTTAAATTTTAAGTATGACCTGATTATTCCTCACAGTGTAATAAAAATTTAATTTGATTTCTTTTTATGCATAGATTTCAACTTGAATTTCAACCAAAAATATTTTCCATATTGGAGCAGTTATAGGTTAGTTGTTGTGCTCCAAGGCTGTACCTTAAACTATACGCAACAGCAAAAAGGAGCTTTCATTCACTTTCCCAATGCATAGATTCGAACTGGCAGCCCTCCAGCTGCAGGTTACAACTTTCCTTTACATTTCAACTACTGTAGTTCATACACAGGAACTCACTATGGACCTCATCACTCTGCAGTGTGTTTTCTCTGAGAGCCGATCCTTCTCTGGCAGCACTGAAAGATGTTTTCAAGGACACTGGCTGTTGGGGAATAAATCAGCTGAAATCCTCAATCTTAATGGTGAACTCCACTCCATCACAGGTAGATCAAACTGCAATAGAAAAAGCATCATCACCTACTCATCTAGTGGCAAGGAGAGGCTTTTTTGTTCCTCTCATTTTTGAAGTAAAAGCCAGATAGTGATGCTGAGAAATAAATGGAAACAAGAGGGAAGGGGTGAACATCATAAAACCAATGCCTGAAAACAAAACAAAATGAATAACAAAATGTTGTAAGAGAGTATCCTTTTTTTCTTCTTTACTTTAAAGTGGCCAGCTGCTAGTCCCTTGCTCTACATTGTGGTTGCTTTCACTGTACATTGTGATACCACTGGGACTCGGTAAGGTTTCCGTTAGTAGCTGATTCATACACCTAAATGACACTGTAAACTGCAGGCTGTAAGATAGCATACAGTTTTCCAATTCAGTGCAAATAAATGCCTCGATTGAATGAAATCCTTCTCCAACCAGTTTGACTGTCACTGCAAAAATCCTTCCAGGTCACATGGTCCTCGCCATATACATAATGCATGTCTTACCCCAAGCATCCATTAAGCCTTGTAGTGCAGTATGTGCACATCACTCCAGCAGATGAAGCTGCGTTTTATGTCTGCAGAGGAGCATTTATTTTGTGGTGGTGCAGCCACTTAGAGGGTAAATGGGACAGAAAGACAGTGAGCAGAAGAAAATGGGGGACATTTGATGGAGATGGAGTCATTTGAGTATCATTTGACTGAGCTAATATTGGCGTAGCTGCATATTCAGATTAGCTTGCACACTGTGTGTTAGTACAGCCTTACTGAAGCTCTCTAGTCCTAGTACTCTAGTCCTAGACTAGTCCTCTCATCTTTTATACCTCATACACAGACAGACAGCCTGCCTCTGATATTGTCATTGTCAGTGATGTGTGTCTAATACCTCAGCTTATTGACTCATATAGTGGTCCCCTGCTGTTGTCTAGCCCATGAGTCCTGAGAGGGAAAGCGGAGAGGACACAGTAATCGATTGGTTCAACTTGGGATGCGTTGTTGAGATTTCCTGCCATCTTCAGAGGCTTTGTGTGTGTGTGTGTGTGTGTGTGTGTGTGTGTGTGTGTGTGTGTGTGAGAGAGAGAGAGAGAGAGAGAGAGAGAGAGAGAAAGAGTGTCTGTCAAGTGTGTGTCACTGTCTCTGTTTTAATTTCCCGAATGTCCTCAAAGAAGACTGACTGATAGCATAACTCTTAAGTGTATCTATATCTGTATTGTGTTTAAAATTATTATGAACTGAACTTGAAAAGCACAACTGCAGACAATATATTAAAACCAAAAATGATGGAAGCTTGGTGTGAACCACCTGTTTCCATATACTTCAAAAAGCACTTGACATAGAGTCTAGAAATCATGTGACAGACAGCCATGATCGTTGGATTCTTAAACAATATAAGTTTGGTTATATAACTTACTAAGTTATAGTTGACCCTTGACTGCACAGCTCCTTCATGTCTTCCTCCAGGAGCTGATCAGACTGTTGAAAAGACAGACTCACCAGATAGTAGGAGGTCTTCTTTGTCCTCTTTAAAGCTTAAAAAAGCAATGTCACATAAGTGTAAATGGACAAACACAAAAAGTCGATTTCAAGCATGTAAAGTCAAAGATGGTGCAGGATGGTGATACCCAGAGTTGTGTTCAAATATTAAAATGAAAGATGCCACATTTTTATTGCACTATTACATCAAACAGAATTATTCCTGAGGACTGGTGCATCATTTAATATTCACATTTCCCCAAACCTGGTCAGATATATCAGCTTCTTTAGTCACTATGATGTCCACTAAAACCTAAAACAAAGTTGTGCTTATTTCTTTTGGCTTTATCTAGATTTTTTGTGTTCACCTATATTACAAAATCATCTCAGGACCTGTCTTCATTTTTGGCAGTTTGCAATCCAATGTAGTTTTGGGAATTTAGAAATGCAGATTTAAATATTTGAATAAAATAAATATTTTTGAAACTGAATTTGCAAATTTGTTGTAACAGAGAGAGAATTTTAACAGATGTTGGATTTTTACTCCTCACACCTATTAAAACGCCTACATGCTCAAAACTGCAGGGTGACAAGCTGTGCTGCACATGATGTCCTGATAAACACTAGGTAGCAGGTACAATGACTTGAATAGGAAACAGTAGTGCTTATTACTGACAAACAGGCAGCTTAGATTTTGTTCCTTATAGGAGTTTAGGTTTTTTCAGCAACAATGTTAAAACAGGTGATTTGGCAAGAATTTTATTTGCCTTTTCATTTGTTTTTAAATGTATCTCAACAAGATTAGTAATGTTTTATAATATTATACACAAGGTGAAGAACCATTTAGTAGATGGTCAATTTCAACTATATTTGAATGTATAAATATCTAAATGAAGCAGTATTTTATAAGGTTTTCTTGGCCTCTCATACCTGTTCAAATCTCCCCATTCTGGTGCCAAAAGAGCTAGTAGAACTAACAGATTAAGTGTATGTATCTGTAGATCTGGCCCACACAATGCCAAACACCTTGACACCTCCACTTCATCAGCACAAAAGGAATATTCATAAGGGATGAGTCAATGCTGGTGCTGCATAGTGCGATAGGCGGAGCTCTGACAGTGACTCTGCCAGGCATAGCAGCAGGGATTTCCATATGTCATCAGTTATAGACATGGTTGTAAAGATTATGTCAGTCTATCTGAAAGCAGTCTGTCATAATTGCTTTATGACAACAGATTTCTGTTTTAGAACATTTTATAAAAAACTCTTTTGCTTTTGTGCAATGTTGGAGGAAGCATTCAGATTTTCAACAAAATTCATACATATATGAAAAAGGCCATCATAATAGTCCAAAAACTGAAGTATAGACATCAGGTGAAGCTGCTTTGTGTAGTTCAGGAATGTGGAATTCTCTAAATCTGAACGTGACATCGTCATCACTGTAAAAAAAAACAGATCTTTCATGTAGAATCTATTATCACTACTCCACTGCTGTTTCTTGATTTAAGTATTCTGGTTTATATACTCACCAATACAGTTTTACTTGAATTTGATTTGATATTTTTGTCTTATGTTAATAATTTCATTTTTACATGTATTTTAATTTTTTGACTGTTCAAATTTGCTGCTTTCTAATAAAGCACTTTGAGCAGAATTTTGCTCATGACAGGTGCTATATAATAAAGTTTATCAATATTTATATTAAAAACATTTTTATATTGTTACTACTGATGCCTTGACATGTAAGCAATGTGCACACTCTGTGTATACTTTTGAAAACTGTGATGCTTAATAATTCATGAATAGTTTATAGAACAGTAAGATGCTAAAAATCTTCAGCTTCAGATTGGAAAGTAAATTAAGGCTTTACAAGTTAAATGTGTAAAACAACTGTGATTAAAACAGTAGTTAAATAAATCTGCTTACTTACTTTGCATACCTGCTTTTGTGCATGTGTAAATTATAACCTGCATATTCCAATATTGTCATTGTAAATATTAGATGTCACATAATGTAGGGCAGGCTGGTCATTATTACAAAATAAACCCACAGGACATATTCAACTATTCAACAAAGAACTGTAATGGAATGGAAATAGTTAATATTGCTAATTGTTAACATGGAACAATAGTGGAAAAAATGTCACATTCAGAAAAATTCATACATTTTTATCAATCCTGTTGTGCATCAGCAGGGACAATGATTATGGAGAATAATAACTGAAACAAAATAATCATTTGTAATAACCATTCTTTATACACATAAAATCGGGGCACCACCCTGTCACAAGGGACCAATAGCCAAGTTAATAGGTCGAAGTAACAGTTTCTTATGAGCTTATGAAGGGTAAATCCGAATACTGACTGTTCTGAATCCAGCTGTTATCACAAGTATATTCACAATAACCACAGACAACGACGAGTTAAATTATAACAGAATTCATTAACATAGCAACAACCATCCAGAGATAAGTATCACTTTGTACTAAACACTATTATAATCCAACTTTATCTACACACATTAGCTACTAACTACAATGAGTAACACAGATACAGCAGCAAGGATATAAATATACATGTATATATATATAGAAGAGAAAAAGAAAATGGTGATGGAGTCACGTGAGTGCTGTGTCAGTGAGAGCCAAGATGGTGGGCCTTTGCCTCAAGGCCCGGTGTGAAAGTGTGAGGAGAAGAGAAAGTGATAGAAGAAGAACAAAGAGCACAATAAAGATCACCACCTCAGTTCTTTTGAATCCCACATTATCACCACACAATAGCAGAATCAATAAACCGAAGTCTATCTGATCAGGTATTGGTCCTTTAACTGGTGATGTGTGAGCTCACTGAACTGATAAGGGTGGGCGATCGGTAATAAAAGAAAATAAATGAATGCGGCACTTACAAGTTACAAATCATGAACAAATAACTATATCCTAATAATACCTCTGCCCAGACATAAGCCTCTTACTTTGAGTTGTTCCAATCCTTTGGAGTTTGAAAAGTAATAATCGGCCACGGCGCTGTCCTCAACGGGGTGCTGACGGTCCGTTACCTCGCTCCTCTGGTGATGTGGTCTGATGTGTTCATTGGGGGCAGAGGGGAAAATCACAGGTGAAAAACTAACTTTGTTAGATTCCTTTAACAAAGTTGGCACGCGCTGTTCTCATTAACATGAGATCAGCTGATTGTGGAGCGACCCTTTTATCACCTGAGTGACGTCACCTCTGACCCATATGGAGATAGCTGGACCACAGCCAACGTCCGTGCCGGGTCTGCATTTGAATTCAGATTTTACAACTAGGTGTAAATCATGGGGGGGTATCTAACGCTCAGTCTCTCTGGTTCAGGCTTCTGGGGGGACATGTAGGTCTCTCTATTGTTCTCCTGAGCACATTGGCTAGAGATCCCAACAATCCTAATGATGAAAAGGCTTTTTAATCAGTTAAAAAAAAAGACAACTCTCAGAGAAGGCTTTGAATACAGCTCAGTTTGGTGTATTCACCCCTGTAGCATTGTCCATGAACATCACAGATCAATGGTGACTGGACACATCTTGTAAATGACACCAAACATGATGAGGTGAAACGTCAGCTAGTGACTCAGTAGTGGCGTCACTTTGCTTTCCCCAGTCAGATACTCCACTCACTGTGCCTCATTTTTATTCTTCAACTGCATTCGTCCCTTTATATCAACACATCCCCCTTCTGGCACAGAGTCAAAACAAGCAGCACCTTTTTCCTTGTTGATAGGCCTCATTGGTAGGCATCGAGAGGGCCAGCTGGATATTATTACCGCTAATGAGGACTCACAACTCCGGTGCTGGGTCTCAGAGTGTGTCTGAAATTATAATGGATTAAAGCCAAATAATATCAGGCAATACTAAGATCAGAAAAGTCTGCCACAAAGGGATTCCCCACGCTGAACACATCTGGTGCTGCGGATCCCAAACACAGTCCCTACAGCTACCTGCTCACAGAGCACAGTGATTTAAAAATAAAAAAGAGCTCCATACACATGTGTGGCTTTTCAACACAGAGTTATGATGTAACCTGTTTCCTCTTGTTACATACTGCACAAGATGAAATATTCTGCTTTATCTCTGAAGCAGAGAACTGTTGTTTCTGACTTTAGTAACCAGTCTGAATTAAATACAGATTACAAATAGAGCAGTGTCAGTCACATTTCCAAAATCTATTGTGAAGCCAAGCAAGGGCTCATCAAACCATTTTTCAACCTCCACATAATTCTGTACCTGCATATTTTTTTTTCATAAAAATATAGAAAGACTTTGTAGGCTGAAAATCCAATCATGAATAGCATCAAAAATGATGAAACACTTCAGGATTGTAACTGAAAACAACAGGAAAGGACTGGAAAATTGACAGGCAATAGTCATGAGCTTTGAATGTATTATAAATTATATTGTAATCACCTTTTTTTTTTCAAATATGTTATTACATTTAATGAAGGCACAGTCTGTCAGTCTCTAAGAAAATATAGAACCACTGAAAGATCCTTCATCAATTTGGACACTCAGTTTAAATGCCCTATGTGAAAACCATCAAAAACTACTCCAAGCTTTACATATAAATAATGCAACACATATGACGACAGCATTTCTATTTAAATCAAGCTACAGTGACATCCAGCTGCTCAGAGAGAGAGAGAGAAGTGGGGAGGGAAGCCTGGAGGAAATACCCTGTTCAAAACACAATCACAGCTCGCAGACTCCAGCACCTGCTCTGTTATAGCACCTGATGGTGTGCCAGACAGCCTGGCTAAGCGAAAACTGACTGATGGCATAGCTCTGTATTGCATAAGGGGAAAGCTCATTATATAAAGGTCAAATTCACTGTGAGGAGGTGTACTGAATTACTGCAGTAACTTTGAGAAAGTTGGAAAACTCAAATGAAATTATACCCAATCAGTGAACTGTTGATAACTGCTTTGTGTATAGAGGTGCATTGTGTACATTTGTACATTCTGGTGGTTTCCAACCTAGCTGTCATCCCATGTTCATGGAACCGACTGGTTAAAACAGTGTCAACAAACTAGTATCAAAAAGGTTGCATATAAATCGAGATAAAAGCCAATACTAGCACTAATACATTTGATTAATTTAAGAGTAGCTTCATATGTTTATATTTTATTTTACGCCTATAAATCCATAACATCACGAAAGTAGCCAATCAAGGATCTTGGAATAATGACTAAAAGACTCGCAGTCAGGGTGACTATGCATGAACACTGTGCTAGCTAAAATAGCAGTAAGTTTTCCTGCCCTTGACTCTTCTGTCTTGACTTCCTTCACATAACTGTGCCCTAACCCAAGGAATGGCGGGCGGTACTTTGGAAAAGGCCTCCCGCTACAATTCACAGGCCGGCCTACACGTGCCTGTTATTGCATGAGTATGCCAAAATAACCAATTGGGAACTGCACTTGAATTAACAGTAATGCAAACTGGCCTGCACATACAGAGAACAGTTTTCTGGACAACGCTAAACAGCATCAAACAGTCCAAACAGAAGCCACCTGAGGTAAGCAGAATAAAACAAGCCAGCCTACTTCAGAAAAAGCAAAAATGCGTGAAGCTAAGGGTTCAAAGAAAATATTACCCCAGATCCAGCAGTGAGGAGCACAGCTAGCTAAGCTGCAAATCAAGGGGAGCTTTAACACCAATGAAAAGCTGGAAGACTGCATACTATATTCTGTGGGAAGTTAAATCAAGAGGAGACATAGTGCATGAACCAGCCATAACAAACAGTGCATCTCACCACTAACATAGACACGAGGCTGCAGGAAGAGGTCAAACCTGCAAATCTAAGTGCATCACCTGCCTAGATATAGTGCTGAACAGAGCTGCCCAGAAATTAGGCTGCCAGAGCATCACTGAATCCTGCCTGGTGACAATTACTGCACGGGAAGAAAGGAGAAAACCCAATGTCCCATGTATGTATTATAAAGCCTTATGACTGGTGCTTTGTGGATTCTGTTTATGGTATGACTGTGTTATGTTGACTGTCCTTGCTCATGTATAAAGGCAGCCATTTCTGTGGCTGACAGCTGCTGCTAAGTACTATGGCAGTATAGATCTCAGGGTGATGATGCGGGCAGCCAGAACTGATGATGCATGTCGATGGCAGGCAGGTAATACAGCTGGATAAAGGAGCCAATGCAGCTTGTAAAGTGCCAGATATATAGATAGCTTTCCCTGGGCTGCATCAAGGTGGCCAAGGTTGTTCTTCCTGTCCAATGAGCTGTGCAAATAGTCATTAGGCCTGAACCCACCGTACCGATATCCCTCTTCTCCCTTTCTCATCCCTTTGTTCTTTGCTTCTTCTTTTTTTGGTCTCAGCTCCCCTTGTATCACCTTCCCCCTGTTTCTGTGTAATTACAGAGCCTATAAAGGGTATCCACCCCCTTGGTTGTTTTGCATGAATACTCACCCCTGTTAAAGTGACAGACCTAATTCAGCAGAGGTCCAGCCAATTGGTACTAGTCGCCTCACAATTAGTGAGATGGAGATCACATGAGTGCAGTGAATCGGTCTACAGTGATTATATCACAAAAGACACTTGTGTCTAAAAGGTCCAGTCATGTGTTATTCACTATTTCTGGCTACAATTATGTCACAAAGACATAGGAACACTGCAAGTAACTCCCAGAAAAGGTTATTGATAAGTATAAGTCAGGAGGTGTGCACACACACACACACACATGCACACACACACACACACACACACACAAAATCATCCCCTAGAGTGCAGTTAAATCCATCATTAAGAATGGTAGGAATATGGCACATGTGTAAATCTGCCTGGAGCAAGCCGTCCTCACAAACTGAGTGACCGTGCAAGAAGGAGACTGGAGACTAGTGAGGGAGGCCACTAGACACCTATGACTACTCGGAAGGACTTTGCATATGGTGATGGTTGCCTGGGTTATTCACCAGTCAAATGTTTATGGGAGAAAGCCACTGATGAAGAAAGCTCATATTAGATATCTTGACAAAAGTGTGTCCAAAGGCATGTGGGATACTCCAAGGTCAACTGGAAGAAGGTTCTATAGTCTGATGAGAACAAAACAGAGCTTTCTGGCCATCAGACTAGACGCTATGTTTGGTGTATACCAACAACTATACATCACCATAAACACAAAATGAAGGGGGTAAATATTTATGAAATTACTTATGTTACATTATATATTTTTAACTAATTGACTACTTTGTAGAAATCTGTTCTCACAGACTAAAAGCCTAATTATATTGACCATGATTCCTTTTATTACAGCAAAAAAAAAAAAAAAAAGAGGGGGGGCGGTGGATATAGGCACTGTACATTTCCATCTCTTTCTCATCCCTCCTCCATCAGTCTAAAAATAGATGGCATCTGGATAATGGTCCTGTTTGTTTGATTTATGCCATTAACCAAACTGGCCTGCCAGCGCAGAGGCTCAATGGAATACCAAATCTGATCTCACAGTTTGGAAACCAATAATCATTTCATGCTTGATCAGCTGGCGAATGGAGCATGACGCCATCCAAGGGTTACAGGGAGGTGAGGTCGGTCGAAGTTGATTAGCAGTCAGTGAGCAGGGTCACTCAGTGAGAGGTCAGCTGAAGGTTTTTAAATTAGCACCACCAAACACTGAGTCATCACCTGTTTCAAATCTGTTTTGAACTTTTGTTTGACACCCTATTTCTGTTTATTCTTGTTGCTCACACTGTAAGCAATGCATCGTGGAGTTGCATTGTGAGGTTGAAATGAGTTATCCACATGATGTCTCCTCAGGCTAACAGAAGGGCACAGTGGAAGTGAAAACTGATTTCAAGCACATTATATACTTTTTGTTACATCACACCCTGTTGCATATCTGTGTAGTTGCATCAAGTGTGATGAGAATGATAAACATTACTTGGATAAAAACATGCATGATACATTTCATTATGAATTGGAAATGAATGCAAACCATTAACTTGAATTAAAATCTTTTGAATAATTTTCCTGATATTTGTTTGTATACCTCAGCACATCACATCAAGCACACAATTTCAAAGTAATGCATGAATTCACAGACATCAGAGCAGAAATAAAAAAGTATTTTCTCATTGTGTTGAGTATCCTCATTGATGTCATGAGCTGCCTAATCTTCAAACCCTCTAAATCATGTCTCTTGACACAGCTGACAGTCTCCGGGGAGCTGGACAGTGTGAGTGATGTAGTGTTCAGTTAAAATCCACTGGTGCAGTGAGTCGGCAATATGGGAACAGGGGATTGTCTAGTAATTCACTGACAAGAGAAACAACCACGTGGTTCAACTGGCTCAGCCAATACTCTGGAGAATAACACAGGGCAGAATTGAGTTCAAAGGTCAAATGAGTGATAGTGACCTCAAGTTGACACCCATCTAGAGAATGCCACTCCCACTGATAATATAAGCATTTATGAAGCTCTGCACTTTGCAAGTACTGCACTTTAGTGAAATAATGTTTCTGGTATCAGCGTTGTGCTCCCACAGTGTAAAAGCCAGGAACCTTGAACCAAGCCCCTGTCTTCAGACAACAGTTATTACTCATTCCTCGGTTCCTCTTAATCACGAAGTGGTTCATGAATTGTAAAACTAAATTCTGCACAAATGTACTTCAAATGATTCACATCAAATGCAGCACCCTACATCATGTAACATCAAAAGTAACTAACAGACTTCTTGCAGTGTTTCATCCAAGAAGCTGTAATTCTAAAATAAATACTGCTGAACATCAAGAATAAGAGACTAATGAGATTGTATTGGGAAGCATTCGATCTCCTTGGATGTGTGGAATTCCAACACTCAAGCAAAGAACAAAATATTCTGAACCTCCCAAGGTAAACAAGTGGCTGGAAACAGTATAGTGCAAACATAGTACGGAAAACATATAAAATCGGTAAGAACAATATGCTTTTCGAAATTGATGAATATGAACAGGCTTTGAGAAGTGGAGTATTTGAGTATCTTTAAGCATGTGTTTATTTTGTAGGTCTGTATGTTTATTTGTACACGTAAGGATAAACCAGTATCCACTACCAGTATTGGTAAGGGTATGCAATGAGTTCTCGCTGTGTGCAAGTGAAGGATAAAGAAAAGTTAAAAGGCCAAAGATATGTGTCAGTATGTTCAAAAAACAGGAAGTGTATCACTTGCACAATTAAGTCCAAAAAAATAAAAATAAAAAAAGTTGGGTTCTCTGGTTTGAAATGAATAAATATAAAAAATATCTGTCATGAGAGAAGAGTTCAAAATGAATGAGTCTATGAGCAGTGCAGATATCATGTAGCACAGGCTGACTGCAGGTGACAGTAGTTTGACACAGTTGAAGAAAATACAGCTTCCTGCCATTCAAGTGTCGGTGTCATGACACGATAGCATTTTAATACTATCACATAAGTGCTCCGTTTTAGTACTTCAGCACTGGCATAAGCATGCACAATATTATCTAGATCACACTTGCAAATTAAAAGGATCAGTTTTCTTTTCCATTGCAGAATGTGTGCGTGCCTGGTTAGCAGCTGGTTGGCAGCATAGCAGAGCATCTGTCCTTGAAGTGAAGGCCGGTGTTAAGAAGGTCGCTGACCTTACTCTCTGCCCTCTCCAGATGTGGGAGAACAAAAGGAGGCTGAACTATCACATCAAATCAGCATCTCATTTATACATTTGTTTGACTTACCTAGAGGCCATGATGGTTATGTGAGACACGATGACAGCTGCCAGTCATACCAATATACATCGAAGCTGAAGGTGAAAGGTAGTTAGAGGCGGTATGGTACTTGAGATGTGCTTCAGCGCAGCACTTAAGACACTGTCTAGACGGTCACCCCCACTGGATGTCTGCTGGTACAGATTTAGGTTGTTTTGCTCTGTTTCCAGACATCTGGGTTGGCCATTAATAGACACTGCCCTTCTTTCTGAATCCTCAGCAGGGTGGAGTGATTCCCGATTGCAACATCTCAACTGATCCAAATGTCCTTGTGTCGCCCAGGAAATAGGCCAGCATAGGTGACTCTTCAAACTTGTAAATGTTAATCTGGCTCATGTTCAGAAAAAAAAGGTTTCTTGTGTGCACATCAACAATTCATGCTCTGGGAGGTGGTTATAATATTGTCAAAGCAATAGGATACATGCTTTGACAATATTAGTTGGTTGGTAGGATAGAGCATCTGGAATCATTTTCATCACAGTGGTGGTAAATTTGGGTTACCTACAGTAAGAAAATATAATGATGTTCTTAAAGGGACAACTTGTAAAAGAATTTAAAGGCATCACCACAGTAACTACCACGTGTTTCTCACTATAGTGTTTGCTGTATTTATCTTTGGCTGTAGCTTTATTGGCTGTTGGTTCATTTAGCTCAGGTAGCCCTATAGCTGACTGGATTGTGACCTCAGATCATGTGGGAAGTTCTGGTGGGTAATGGGGCCCAACAGCCACAACTGAACACAGCTGGGCATCAGACTGGGATCAAACACAGCCTTTGAGACCAACAGAGGCAGGAGAGAGATGAAGCAAGAGAGCTGGGCATCAGCAGCGGGGCAAAACAAGTCTGGAGTCAGGATATTTTTATACTTACATCATGAGGATTTTGACTAAACCATAATGGTTGTGAAAAAGACAAAACCAAGATGGTTTTGGTGAGTTTTGTTACAATTGGAGGCACACCGTGATTAGAACAACTCAAATGCACAAATGAGTATCATTTAATCGTAAGTGTCACCTCCTTGCAGTTGGGCTTTTTTATTTCAAGCTCTTGACTTGTAATTGTAGAAAAAAACACAAGTGTTGCAGACTAACAATGGCTCTGTTCCATTCAAGTATCCTAATAAGCCCAGATAGACCCTTTAAAAGTGACCCAGCATGCACAAAAGCAGGTTCCTGAAACTGAAGCAGCTAAATGGAATTCAACCACCATTTATTTTAATATTTATACCTGCACTCTTCCTGCCGATATGTCAACAAACAAACTTTTCAGAAAATGAAACATATAGAGTGGCATAAGTCTGTGCATCTGTTCAAGATCTTCCAATAAAACTGTTTTCTACCGCAGTCTGGTAAGTTCAGCACACACATTATGCAGGTTTGTTTTCTTCTGTCCTCTTCCCTGTCTTGAGCCTGCCCTCTATCACCTCTTCCCCTGGTGTAACGATGACAGAGTCTGTCCCTTACCCCTCCATTTCCTCTATCAGCGGTATATGAGATAAAAAGGACGCTATAGAATTTAATTAGCTGAATCAAAATTTCAAATGAATCTTGTTAATCCAGCTTGACATGATCTACTTTTTCCATGTCTCTGAGCACCAACACAATTAAAACAGAGAAAAGACATAAAGGATAACTACATGGACTAGAATGCAAAAGGGCTGCTTGGCTACATGGGGGAATTCATGATGTATCCATTTTAAAACCTTGTGTTTGATACAGCTGTGTATATCAAGGGACAACATGAGGGACAATTGCCCCAACCCTTTATCCTGATTGCATCCTAGTATTTTTTATAAACATAATCAACAAAAGACTTTTTAATAAATTATAACCAGGAATGTAGCTATGATTGATGAGAAGAGTCATTTTCATTAGTTGCACAACCTTTTTGCAATGAGTACCTCTAGATATTTCAAACTGGGTACTTTTGGGACAGTATATATATATATACTATTAAATATTATTATTATTATTTTCTGGCATTGCAGAAAGTTTTAAACTGTTGACATGGTGCATCTCCATTACCTCCTACTGTACACAGGTGAAGTATCTTGTGCTGGCCATTTGGAGCCAGATTCTGTTTGAAATACTGATCAACAGTTGAGTCACAACATCATTTACCACTCATACACCCAGCTTCCCAATCGCAGGTAAGGTTCAGCTGTCAAGGATTTCAAACTTCATAGACACTTGGTGTAAACAATACTTTTCCACATATCTGGACTGAAAAATACCACTTTAACATGAACAGTACCATAACACCCATGATAGTGTTTTTATCATGACATATTCACAAACTATGGTTTAAGAAAGGAAAACATGGAAGTGCTGCTGTAAGGAACATAACTGCTCCGAAGAAACGGATCTAATTATTCTCTATCACAGCTCAGCCATTGATTCAATCAACAGGGTTGGTGGTGATTGATTTAATTAGTGTTTGCTTAATGCTTGAGAAGCAGGCTTGCATGTAAATAGGTGTTTTGTTTTCCCAATTATTTTGTTAATTTGACTAGTGATGCCTCTGTCACTGGGCCTGGATCCCACTGGTTTTTAAGAAACACACTGCTGTCTTTGCTCTTCTTCACTAAGTGAAACAGCAGTTTGAAGTGTAGATGACAGACAGCCCAACCAGAAAGTCTGAACAAGTTCATTCAGACTTTAAACTACATATTACCTTGAAGTAACGGACACTGAAAATACCCATTGGGATATAAAATACCACAAGCATGAATATCTGTATGTCCCAATTGGGACATAATGTAAGTTTTCATATGACAAATATTTCTTTTAATTATAGTGTTGATGTTTTACTTTCAGATTCCTATTTCATTCTGCTTCATAATTCAGACGTCACCGAAAACTGGACCAAATAGGTTAAAGGATCTGGATGGGATAAATGTTTGACTTGGCCCTGAGCTTATCTGTGCTCAGTTACAAGAATAGGATATCCACGAGAAGAAAGGTGAGAAAAAAGAGCAGCTGCCCTCTACTCAGTTTCCCAGTGCCTGCACCTTGAAGTGTACCGAGTGGCAGGGCCTAATTCTTTTTGGCACCTTGATGGAAATTATAAACTGATAAGGTCAGTTAATAAGCAGCAGCTGTGCCATTGTAGACACACACACTCTCACTCTCTCTCACATACAACATATTAACTTAGATTGTGGCTCTTGTTTGTCAGAAGGGTTCAGCATTAATTCTGTTCCTGATTTCTTTGCAGCTGCAGATAACTGAATACTTTACATGTGAGATTGTCTCTCAGCCTTAAAAACATACTGAGACAACAACCTTTAAAAGTATGCTTTTTATTGGAGATGTTCGCAATGTTTGCAAGAATACAAAATTTATAATACTGTCAGCATCATTCTCTGTGTTTACATTCCTCCAACTGCCGACGCGACGCGGGCTGCTGACGTCATCATCTCCGTCACCGCCAAACTTCAGACTCCCGATGCCTTCATTGCCCTATCTGGGGATTTTAACCACGTCTTAATGGACTCAACCCTTTAAACAGTTTGTGGACTGCAGAACAAACAAAAATAAAACACTGGATCTGCTGTATGCTAATGTGAAGGAAGCATACAGCACCATAGCTGTCCCCCCCCTTGGGCAAATCAGATCAAAACCTAGTTTACCTCAAGCCCCTGTACATCCCTGCAGTTCAGCGGCAACCAGTGACCACAAGAACTGTTAGGAGGTGGCCACAGGAGGCTATGGAGACCCTACAGGGTTGCTTTCTTTTTAAGCAGGGGTGTTATCCTGGCTGTTTGAACATAGCTGGAAATGTTCCGGTAGCCAGTGAGGCAAGCGATAGCTGGTGTGACTGAAGGAGTGACAGCTTGAAGTAACCCAGTGGGTATGAGATCAAGTGGACACGTAGTAGAACAGCTCCATGTTATGAGTTTGGAAACCTCACCCCCTGTGAGATGAGTGAAGGATGCTAGGGTAGCGCCATTGACCAGGGGGAGACAGGTTGTTTCTGATTGGATCAGAAAACTGGTCGCCGATGGCTGCCACTTTGTCAGTGAAGAAGGAGGCAAGAATATCAGCTGATAAGTTAGTGGCTGGTGGAGGTGGAGGATACAGCAGTGTTTTAAGGGAGGCAAATAGTTTCTGAGTGTCAGTGGAATTGCTGAGAAAGCCATTTTGGCAGCACTGATGCTGGAGGAGAAAGAGGACAAGAGTGCCTTGAAGTATATATTTATATTTTCAAACCTCTGTTCTACCATATATTGCACGCACATTCTTTAGTTAATTGCATGTCAAATTTCCACGCCTGAGTTCAGCTGCCATCGTTTTTACAAGTCACTCAATGTCAAGGGTCATAGGGGTTGGGATCCTTGATGGATGTTTTCTACTTGAACAGAGTGACAGTCAGTGTAAGTGGGTGATCTAAAGGTTAAGGTGCATGAGCAGGGCAGGCCCAGAGAGGATCCAAAGAAACGAAGGACAAACTTCATGCTTGCTGCCTTCTGACTAGTTGACAGAGCCGGTGAATGAATATGAACCTGTTTTTGATGAGATGGAGGAGATAACTCACCAGGGGAAAGGATGAGGAGACAGCTGAGGGAGAATGGCAAGGCTGCATGAAGGACAAATGTCATTCATACACCTGCACTGTAATATGCTCTTCTTGCATGATACCTCAGTACACCCATCCCTCATTACATGCCTGCTGATTCAGACATTTAGAAAAAGCTGGCCCCTGATCATCCGTCTTCAGTAGAGTAACAGTTATTTGAAACATTGTCAGAATCGCAATATGGCCAAGTGCAATATCCAAATTACGAGAGCTGCAATTTTTTAACAAAGGTAACATGTCACAACATACCATGAGAAAGTAAGACTTGTGGTGCTACAGAGATAAAGTTACATCAGCAAATATCACATTATCATCATTCAGTCGATCACAATATCTGTCAAAATAATTATTTTGACAGATATTTATTTATTCCTCTTTAGCACACATACATAACAAACATAACAAACATTTTGTTCAAAACTTGCAATGGAAGACTCGCCAGTGATTTAGCCTTTTTTACTCTTTTTTCCTTTACTCTGCTGCTGGGGTGTATGAGTTGCAGATCCTGGTGTTGTCCTGTCCCCCTACTTTCTGCTGAACAGGCTGCACAGATTGGGGAGCGTGCTATTCCTGAACGTCCTTTTACAGAAGACTGCTCATGGCAGAGGGTGTGACAATCAGGCTCTACTCTCAAAGACCACATGGCCCTATTAGACAGCAAAGACTAATGAAACAGAACGATGATTAAACATTGAAACTTTGGACTTTACTGGAGGTGACGTTATGTTCATGTTTTGGGAGCACAGCTTCTGATCACTGAGGTAATCAGCGTAGCAACATTAGACATCTTGTGTGATACACCAGAGCTATTTTGTTTGCAAACTTGCAAACCATAAAGTAAAATGAAAAAGATGTAAACATACACTCTGGAGTGTGTAATTAAAACAACAGCTCTAATGATGTAAAGCATATGTCCAGTGCCGCAGTGGTACAATCACTATGAAATCCTTACACATCACACATTTTACTGAAAACAATGATGAAATATATTTGTCCACAACCTTTTTTCATTACTAAGATAAGGTGCTGACAAGCTGAAAGTAGATCTTTCACAGTATGTTTTGCTTTTGTTAAAAAGACGCAATTAAATTTTATTTATTTTAATCAAAGTGTGAGCAGTGGCCTCTCGGACATTCAAAACGTGCACATTTTTGCACAGCTGTGTGTCTCTTCTGTCTGTCAAAACATAAATAACACATGGCTGTTATTGGCTGACGTGCATATTGATACTACCTGTACAGAGATTCCCATGCGGTCGCAAACCAACAGCAAGTTGATGACAACGGCATGATGGCTTCAACATGATTCGATTGGAAAATGAACTGATTTAGAACAAAAACAAAGGACAAGGATTTGCCAGTGGGGATCAGTGATGGGTCATTTGGTGGGCACGTTCACAGCTCATTCACATTTGTGTCTGGCTTCCGATTGGTCAGCTGAATATGATACTGCTCTTCTCTACTCACTGACCACAGTCAGTCCAGAGAGCCACATGAGAGCATATTCACTGAGACGTATTAGCAACTCTGTTGTGGAGCAAGAAAGTTGCTTTGGTTAGTAACATGGCCTCTTTCGTAATGATATCATGTTGATATGTTGCTATGGCGACTGATAAAAAAAATCAGCTGACAGGGAGTCAAACAACAGCAGAAATGAGCTCAAAGAATCTTTACCCCCTCTATCTGAATGCATGTTCTAAGATAGTGCTGTCCTCTGCTGTTTCTCATTTCTCTAACATTTACTTTGATATTCAAAGACATAATAAATTAAAAATTGATAGATAAGGCATATCACAAAAGAGTGGGATGTTACATACTGTAAAAGATGGTGATATCACAAGAGAAGGAAGTCAGATACACAAAGATATTGAAATGCTCAAGAACCAGAGTGCAAGAATGCATGGCAAAAATGTCTCCCCAAAAATATGGAGCTGTAGCTTACAATGAAAAAGCTAAGAAATGAAGCCAGAGCACACCCACCTATCACTGTGCACTAGGAGGAAAACCTCTGGTGTGTTGGCACATTGGATATAACACCTTAGTGCATTTCTCAAAGTACTAATTGGAAGTAAATGTTGTAAGGGAGATACTGGTGATAATGAGATGGTTCGTTAAACTTTGCCACGACTGACAGATGTGATGCTGTGGTTCACCTGCCACATTAAAATGGAGGGAAACAGTAAGTAAAGGGTTGCTGTCATAAGAGAGGACTCCTAAAACGTTACTGTGTATGTCATAAAAATGTACAAGCATACATAAGTAAATTAAGCACTTACTGGCATGAAACCATAAATCTTTATTTTTTTCTTTTTTTTCCCTTAACACTTTGATTATCACTCCTCTCAGTAAAGCAATTAACAGCTAGCTTCCTGAAATGCTGTTTCTCTGGGGCTGCCCAGATGCAGGTGCACACACAAACACACACACAGAAATTGATAATTCGATAAAACATGACTACTTCCTCAAAGATAAGCTTGTGAATCAAGACCATCAACAAGTTACGCATCCATGATTGGTTAGACCTAGTTTAACTTTATTATTGGTTATGTTAATGCCGTCTAAATTCAGAATGGGATGTTTTTAAGGATTAAGTCATTTTAGAGAATGAAGCAATAATTCCATGTTGTACCAATGAGCTAAATAAAAACCTTTAAGTTATTGTAATAAGAAACTTTACTGAAATATTGGCTTAGTCTCTCAAGATAATTAGTAGCTCTAGCTCAAAATAGTAAGTTAGTGTCATAAAATGAGAAACCTTATCAAAATGATGACTTACTTATCTTGAAATGATGAGTTAGAATTTTAGAATAATACTTTAATACTCCTCCATCTTCATGTACCAGTTTAGGATGTTGAAACCCCATGAAAAATTAAACCTTTAAACAGCTGAGCAGAAATCAAAGGAAGGTTTATTGTGAGACTCACAGCTCTCCTGAGCAGATGTTATGCTCTCAACACATTCCAAAATAGCTGCAGGGGAAGACTGCAATATATCTGAGTGATTTCTCAGCCCTGCAACAGTTCAGGCCATACATCTAAACATTTATTATTGCATTGTAAGAGCATAAAAATTTTTTTACTGCTGTGAGCACCACAAACAAAATGAAATTCACCACTGTTGTATTGGGGTTGGGGCAGAAATCTTTGGAATGGACATTTTAAAACTTGGACAAATAAAACTGATCTTAATTGAGTCTCCAAATGTTTAAGAATGCATTTAGGTAGGAGAGATAGAGACTTGTGCAGAGTGATGCATCCCCATTTTAAAACAGATCAGGTAATTTTGATAACATCTGACAAATGTACTAATTACATTCTCAGACATGGTGTTAGCAATAGCCGTGGCAATGTCACACTTGTCACATTCCCATGAACGCAATATCTGAAAAAGCTTTGAGAGAATTTCTTCAAATTTGAAATACGCTATATTGCCAGAAGTATTCACTCACCAATCATATATCATATATGTACACACATATATTTACATACATATGTATAGCATAGATATACTTATATGTGTGCATATATGGATATATATGTACATATAGTTGAAAGACATATATGTCGAGGGCCAATTTCGAATATGTGCATATATGTTGGAAAATACATATGGCATAGATAAAAAACATATATGTTCATATATTTCCTTTCCGTGTGAGTGGTTCTTTTTGTAAAGCAGTTTGTGTCTTCATCTCAAAAAGGCAGGTCTGTTGCAGTCAGTCTTTTTCATCTTTGAACTCAAAAGACTGACTGCAACAGACCTGCCTCTCCTCTTCATCTGTTGTCTCTAAGGTCCCAGTGATGCCATCATACACCCGCCTCCCACCCATTTCCAAAGAAGTCAAAAACTCATTACCTGGAAAGAGTCCAACCACAGGAATGTTTTGTGAAATTGTTAGACAGGAGAGGCCGAGTTACATTTGTGCTCTGATCAACGAGCCAATGCCCAGACGAGCCAGGCCTCAGGATAAGAAAGAGACACAGGGTCACAAAAACACCCGAGGTGCAATGGATCCCAGCTATCAGTGAGCAGATACTGGGGAGCCGCTGCCAAGATTTGGAAAGCCGAAGATGAGGAAACAACTGCAGGGTCACAACAAAGAGGAGCAGTCCTCTGGACCTTGCTGTCCTCGCTTCAACCAGAAACCTGTACCACCCCCCCGTCCTACCAATGTGTAATCAGGATTCAGGAGATTCAGGCAGACAAAGAAATGAGATTACCAGTTGGACCAATCTGTTTAATTCCTCCTCACTTCGCCACCTCACACTGACATGCCCTTTCCCTTTCCCCGCTTTTTAATTTCCCTTCATTTCAAGCTCTTCTTATTCCTCTCCTGAGCCCAATCTTTCCTTTACCTTGTTTGTTGTTAGCACTGGTGCCTTACAGCCAGGTTTGCATGATGGAGTTTACTCTGGGTGCTCAGGTTTTCCTCCCACTAAACCATCAAAGCTAAATTAGCAAAAATAACGACATTGCTACTTTTAGCTGAAAACAACAAACAAAAAAACAGGAGGGATAAGGCAAGAGAGGGACAATCACAAGACATGACGCAGGACTGCATGACATCACGCTGACAGTCCCTTTAAAGTTGCAGGAGAAAAGGACCACACCCTTCTCCTCCTAAATGGAGAACGGGTGGAACCTGTCACCACCTTCAGGTTTCTGGGCACCCTTATCTCCGCAGACCATTCCTGGACCTACAACATCAGGGCACTGATTAAGAAGGCTCAGCAGAGGCTACACTTCCTGCGTGTCCTTAGGAAAAGTGACCTGGACATGCTGCTGCTGGACTTCTACCATTCCTCTGTGGAGAGCATGCTAACATACTGTCTGGGTGTGTTGTATGCAGGCTCCACAGTTGAGGACAGGAAAGCGGTGCAGGACTAGTAGAACTAGTAAAGGACTCGTAAAGAGGATCTATCAGATAAACGCTGACAGCATGAAAGTGGTCAAAGAAGGCAAAAGACTGGAACACCAACAGTGTGAAGGAAGTACAGACATCGTCAATAAATATCCTTTAGTCTTCAAAGGACATGGGACATTACCTTACACCTATAAAATACAGCTCAAGGATGATGCCGTGCCTGTAGTGCATGCCCCAAGGGTGTCTGCACCACTCAGGGCTTGCTTAAAAAAAGAACTTGAAAGAATGACTAAAATGGGTGTGGGTTGAACGAGCTAACAAGCTTCCATGCCAACGTGGCATGGAAACTACTGATAATAGTTCTAGCCTATAGATGACATTGCTAAAGAGCAGGAGTAGGGAAGCTAAGTGTGTGTGTGTGTGACTCCTAATGGCTTTGAGATTAATAAAAACTGTGGGACATCTGTAAAGACGATAGAAAGAGAGAGAGAGAGATAGTGAGGCTGTAGGCAGCAAAAATGGATGGATTTATAGCGTTTTGAACAAAAATAAAATAAATGTAATTTCCCCAAAAACTATTAAAATGGATTCATAGTGTTTTGGAAAAGAGCTCTTCAGTTAGTTCCACAGTCTGTCAAAATCTCCTTGGGTATGCCTACTCTAGAAAAAAGTTGTAAAAGGAAATCTGCTACTTGTTTAGCTTTGAAAGAACTGAGAGGGAAGGCTTCATAATCAGAATCAGAATTCCTTTATTTATCCCCGAAGGGAAATTCTTTTTCTTGCAGATATTGCACTTGCAGTATTCCCGACCAAGAAAGAAAAGTGAAAGGTATAAAAATAGGATAAACAAAACAAAATAAGTATAAATCAAAAATCTAAAAGTACAGGTATTTACAAAAAAAATTAAAAATACAGGTATGTACATGTGTAAAAAAACAATATATACATTGTATATATAAAGTGAGTGTGTCCGTCACAGTGCTGAGTTTAGCAGTTTGATGGCGACAGGCAGGAATGATTTCCTGTGTCGCTCTGTGGTGCATCGTGGCAGTAAGAGTCTGTTGCTGAACGAGCTCCTGTAGTTGATCAACACATTGTGGAGAGGGCAAGAGGGAAAGTCCAGTATAGTCCTTATTTTGGACAACATCCTCCTCTCAGACACCACTGTCAGAGAGTCCAGTTCCTCTCCCACAACATGGCTGGCCTTCTTAATGGTTCTATTGAGTCTGTTAGTGTCCCTCACCCTCAGGCCGCTGCCCCAGCAGGCAACAGCATATGTGATGGCACTGGACACCACCGACTCATAGAACATCCTCAGCATCGTCCTGCAGATGTTGAAGGACCTCAGCCGCCTCAGAAAATAGAGGCGGCTCTGGCCCTTTCTATAGACCATGTCCACGTTCTTGTACCAGTCTAGTTTGGTTTGCTTCAGGGTAGCGTGTGGCATAGTCACAGATAACCAAAATGTAACGGTGGCCGAAGGAACTTTTCTCAAGTGGGCCTACAATGTCCATGCCTATCCTCTCAAAGGGTGTGTCAGTGGTGGGCAAAGACTGTACTTGGGCACGATTCACTCCTTTAGTAGAAGTTAGTTGGCAGGTTTCACAGGAAGCACAGAACTGAGACATCTGAGTGTACATCCCTGGCCAGACAAAATGGCTTTCAATCCTGTTCAGAGTTTTCTGGAAAGCTATGTGACCTCCCCATGGGATTAAATGACCCATCTCCATAACTCTTTGTCTGAACTGTTGTGCCAGTGATAAACCCTCAGTTTTTCCCCTTTTCTGATAGAGAAGACCCTGTTTCACTGGCATCGTCTAAACGGTCTGGGTTATTTTGTTGAACACCCTGCACCTCTGTCACCTTTTCAAATCACTGCTTCAGTATAGTATCTTGTTTTTGCACTGAGCTCAGATCTGGGTTAAACTCAAAATCAAGCAGTTCAGGTGGTTTAGGAGAGCTTTGTGCTCATTGAGTGAACCCTTTAGCTTCTCCTGTTTTCTTTATGCTTTTGATTTGTAAGGTTTAACTGGCCCTGCTTCCCAGTCTACCCCAAAGAAAGGCAACTGTGTGAGGCCTCCCTCTGTACTTTGTGCTCTGGTGATGACATTATATGGTTTTACAGGCCATGTGACTGAATCACTCAGTGGCTCACTGAAATTGGCTACTGAGCTCTGACCCTCATCACTGCTCCTGTCAGGTTTGCATATTGGCTGGGTCATAAGGTCATAGAGTGTGGGTACATCATTGCCTAGAACCACAGTATATGGCAATGTTGGAGCTGATGCCACAGACAACAGAAAAGTCTGCCCTCCCACAGTCAGGTAAACTTCCTCTGCAAGACATGCAGCTTCCTTTGCTGTCTCTGGGTCATGCTCTCTGATCCAGATCTCCAGCTCTGGATGAACCATCCTGAGGAACTGTTCAAGGATAGTAGTCTCTGATAGTGTTTTAACTGTTGATTTCTCTGGCTTAACCCATTTGCAGAAAACGTCTTTCAGACACACATAAAGCTTTCACCAGGCTCAATCTTGAGAGACTGGAATCGTCTACGCTAGGTATTAGGTGTAATTTCATATTTTGTCAGAATTGCTGCTTTAAGATTTTCATATTTTTCTTTCATGTCCATCAGAACACAAACACCTGTGTGAGTGCCTTGCAAGTGAGTGAAGGAACCAGATGCACAGCCCATCCACCTTTAGGCCAACAGCACACACTATATTGCCAAAGGTTTTCACTCACCCATCCAAATAATTTAATTCAGGTGTTCCAATCACTTTCATGGCCACACGTGTATAAAATCAAGCACCTAGGCAAGCAGACTGCTTCTACAAACATTTGTGAAAGAATGGGCCAGTCTCAGGAGCTCAGTGAATTCCAGTGTGGTACTGTCATAGGATGCCACCTGTGCAACAAGTTTGCCAGTTGCCAGGAGAGCCTTACAGAACCTTACTTGTTTGACTGCATTGTGCCAAGTGTGAATTCTGGTGGAGGGGGGATTATGGTGTGGGGTTGTTTTTCAGGAGCTGGGCAGTTTGGGGAAGGCCCCCTCCTGTTCCAACATGACTGTGCACCAGTGCACAAAGCAAGGTCCATAAAGACAAGGATCAGCGAATTTGGTGTGGATGAACTTGACTGGCCTGCACAGAGTCCTGACCTCAACCCAATAGAACACCTTTGCTATGAATTAGAGAGAAGACTGTGAGCCAGGCCTTCTCGTCCAACATCAGTGTCTGAATTTACAAATATGCTTCTAAACACACTCCTAATCCTTGTGGAAAGTCTTCCCAGAAGAGTTGAAGTTGTTATATCTGCAAAGGGTGGGCCGGCATCATATTAAACCCTCTGGACTAAGAATGGAATGTCACTTAAGTTCATATGCGCCTAAAGGCAGATGAGCAAGTACTTTTAGCAATATAAATAGCCAGGAAACCATTCTGGTTTGCATTCTGCAAAATGTGACTGAGAGCACCAGAATGTCCTGGTATTTCTGGTATGCTGCATTTGACCTACTATGTATTGGGACATACTAAATGTAATATTAATATCGGTACTGGAAGGCAGGGAAACATCATCTCTGCATACCACAATAGAAATTTGGGATATTTATTTGCAGAATGACTAAAATGTGAGGAACACAGTTGCAGAGCAGTGCTGATTTAATTAGTCAATAGAATGGTGTGACTTCAAGGCTCTTTAAATAAGAACGTATTAACAACTACCTACCATTCATAACTGTTTCAGGCCCTGACTCACCAACAGTGAGTCAACCTACAAGGACATCTCACCACATTTGTTACTTGACTATAGACAAGGACACTTTGCTTCTTTGTGTCTCAGATCCACCTCCAGCTCTCCCCTGTTGCACTGCACCCAGCTTTCACTGTGTCCCCATATAAAGTCTCGATGGCTCTGTACAGATGTCCTTGTTCATCCACGCCATTAGCCTTCCTGGATTCCCTGCTCTTAGAACACACCACCCTGATCGACCATACCAAGTCCCCCTCCTGTTCTTATTTATTTGGCATTAATAATTCTCTAGACAGAATACTTATCTTCATTTGGAGTTTTAACAAACAGTAAGTGGATGTCATAGCAAACAAGCCCAATGAGCAAAATGTGTCTGATTTTTGCACATATATAAAGCTTCTGAAAACGTGCATAAATAGCTTTTTGTCAAGCCCTTGTATTTTCCATTCATCTCTTTTTCAGGAAACCCCTCTAGATGAGAGACAATCTATTCTTTATTAAGTGTCTTCCTCCTGACTCAGCCATGGATTTATAACCAGAACCCCCTGGAGACAATCAGATGACCTTCACCCAGACAGATTGTTTCAGCTACATGATCAGCACAGGCTACAATGAGTCACTTCCACCAGAGTGACAATGGAAGGCAAGGGGGAGGAGGGTTGTTTTAATGACACAGGAAGAAAGGTACGGAAAAAAGGAGGGCAAAGGCAAGTGTGAGAGATAGAATAATAGGAATACTAGTATATGGGAAAGAAGGAATGGGGAAAAAAGAAAAAAAATCTCATCCCTCTTCTCCATTAAGGCAGCTGCATTATTCACCATCAGACAGAGGGAAGGAAAAAATCCCCAGACAATTAATTATCAACTTCCCACATGTGAGGAAGAAGGAGAAGCACAGATACAAGGGGAAGACCTGGTAAGAACTTTGTGAGCGTGAAGGGGAGGGAGTATTTTTTTCTTAAAAAAAAAAAAGAAAGAGGAAAAACAGATGGAAGAATGAAAAAAAGACAAATAATAATCTCTAATGGCTACAAAATGTTGCATCTTTTTTAAGAATTGGCTTCACCACAACTGACACCTTTCTGTATTCTATATAAGGAACAGTTCAATATGAAACCTCATAAACTGCAAAACATACACAACATATTATTATTAACATATTATTATTATATTATTGTTGTTGTTGTTGTTGTTGGAAAACGTGTGGATTCAGAGTTGTAGCCAGGAATTTAAAAATACTAAGGTCATTATCTCACATGCCACCCAGTGCACTGGCTCACTGATGTGTTTTAATGGTTGGAAAGAGTGCAGATCTACAGCAAAGAGTAATGAGATATTTCAGAGGTACACACACTCAGACAATACTTAACCACGGCATTGTTGTTTTTGATATTTTCATAGGATTTGGTGACAGCTAAAATATACAATATCACTTACCGTTCAGTGAGCAAAAAATAACCTGATAACAGTGTTTGATTCTGATGACTGTGTTTTGAAATTACAGCTTTTATGGAAATAGAAAGACGATGAAAAGTGGAACTAATAGAGGGTTTGAGATGAACAGATGGGATGGAGGTTCTAGTTGAAAAGCAGGAGTAGGTGCAGGTGTAGAGAGATAATCCAGAAGAATGATGGAAGATGGAAGATCCTTGCACAGAGAAATCCCCTTTAGCCTGAAGGGTTATGGTCCCAGAAATGCTGTGTCAGCATAGTGGCGCATCAGCTGGGACAAGTGCCAGTGATTAACGATATTGGGAACGTCAATTTAACGAGCAGCTATATTTTCTGATGAAAACCGCTTTGCAATGCATTCTGGAAGTGGTTAGCTTCTCCATGCAGACATAAGCACCATGTACCTCCAGCCAACACAATCACCACTACCACCAGTGTTATTTATGTACTTCATGGTAGAGAAATATTTCATGACAGTCTGTGTCATAGATCAAGGGTTGTGGATACAGAGGTGCAGTAGTAGATGGAAGAATTAAAATCCAGAGCCCTGGTGTTCTCCATTAGCCCTCTCTGTCTGCACAAACTTCATAATTAAATTTTTTTCAGAAACTTGACTGAATAAACTACCCCATGGATTTTGGGATTTCGACACAGCTTACAGCCTCACAAATTTCCACTTAACAATAACATACTGAGCAGACAGATGAGTATTTCCTGCTTGTAAGAGCAATCGCCACCAAACAAAGCTCTGTCCTTGCAAAGTCCAAGATTCACCTCGTAGTTGTATCTCTCATTGAGATGTACAGGTCATGACACTTCCAGTAGCAATGAAACATATCTTGTGAATACTTCAATATTAATATCAGTGAATACTTCAAAAATCCATAAAATGCTTGCTCACGTACCCTTGCCAAACAATGATATAAATATTAATGCCTTTTAGCTCCACTGTAGTTATGAAAAACCTTTTCTTTCTAGTGTTGAATAGTTTTTCCTCACAGAATGTGTCCTGTCATTTCGATTTGACTAAAGAGTAGGAGAACAGAAGCAAACACAATAGGTAACTCTCAGAGTAATTTATATGAATTGTACCTACCAACTCTGTTATGAAGAAGTCAAGCCCTAAGTCTTGGTCAGCTATGCTGCAGTCACTGTTGAAGTAACACTGTGTATCATATGCAGGCTTCTAGCTTAATCACAACTGCTTTTGACTCTTATGAGCCAATACATAGCTCAAGATCCTGAAGTAGATTGGTTCTGGCAAGTTTCAAGGCTAGTTATTAAAAAAAAGTGTATGGTTTGGGGCTTTGCCATGCAGGCTCTTAGATTTTTTTTTTTACTCAGTGCTCAAGAAGCTTAGGACAGCAAAACCAGTGTGATCTTTAAATGACATCTCCAGCATTTATATAATTAATTCTATATATTATTTTGACTGCATTTGCCTGATTTTATTGCAGTTATTACTGGGACGGCTGTTGCTCCAGGACAATACACCAATTGCAAGATTGGAGGCTCAATCTCCAGCTGCTTGCTGAAGTATCTTTAGGCAAGATAGTTCTTCCATCACACTTCCATCAGTGTGAGTGTTTGTGTGAATGCTTGTGAAATGTGTGTGAAAGCATAGGTCATTTACCACACATTTATTTGTATACACAATTGTTTTTGTTTGTTTGTTTTTAGCAGACTATAGACTTTGTGTGTTGTAGCAGAGGAACATTCTCAGTCATGTGCAATTGTTCAAAAAGCTGGTAAAAATACTTCCACCGCAGCTACATCTGTAACCTACCATTTTCATGTCAAGAGGGGCTGTGTTTTGCTTCAAAAGCATGTATTCCTGTATGTCCTTTTTTAAATTCTTGATAGTAAGAATGCAATGGTAATAAAAAAAAGTAAATGATATCACTTTCCACAACAATGGTTACTGCAATGATGCAAGTAACATTACCTGTAGGTTTACTAAGTTAGAAAATCATCCTACTGTCTTTCAGATTTGCATCTTTATCTGTCGGTATATGTGTGGCTTGTTGTGTGTTCCTGCAAGGGAAAGGCATGAGTACTCTGTGGGCATCAGTATACATCCCATGTATAGCAGTGAAAGATTGGAGAGAGATAATGGTCATGGTTGAAAAAACAAAAACAATCAAAAAAGAACAAAAAAAAAAACACTCGGTCAATCTGACAAAAAATCAACAGCAATTCTGGAACTTTCATACAATCCTTTTCAACAGATGGAGAAGGAGCCCATTCACTACGGTGTAGTAGAGGTTTAGATGTTTACAAGGGGATAAAATGTCTGTTTTCTAATATTCATTCTTTATTAAATTTAAGAAATAGTAGCACATTTCATTGCTAAATAAACTGATCATGAATACTGCTACTGTAGAAGAGTTCTGAAATGTATAATAATAATAACAACAACAACAACAACAACAACAACAATAATAATAATAATAATAATAATAATAATAATAATAATAATGACACAAAAGCAACAGAGCTGAACAACAGCTGCGGTCACCTGAAAGATAACAAACTAAGCTTAGGAATTATTGTTGCACCCGACTGTGGGTGAGTAATTCATGATGCCATTTATGATACTTTGACAAAGCCACCAATGCTCCAGTGTAGTTGTGCAGAAGCTAATAATAAAGCTGTGTTTGTGGTGTGCATTTTCCAGGTATGAATTAATTGGAGGGATTAACAGGAAACCAACTGCTCGAAACAGGGAGTAAAATGTTTGCCACATCCAAGACCCTCTGACTGCATCTTCTCTGAAGGGAACAGCAAATTGGACAGAGCCATTACCAAAAGGGACTTTTGAACTTTCACTGTTGTCCAATGGAAAACCATCCTCTTTCTTCTGACCTTTGAATGTTCACAAAAGATGACTAGCTTATTAGCTATGATAGCTAATTTTTATTTAACCATCCACTATTGAACTGTAAACTGCTTTACACTGTTTCCTGGGAATGAGTAGAAAAACAGAGTTTAAATCTGTAACAACTCATAAATGTTGATCTGTGAATCCCCCACCTACTGTCACCCCTCTGAAAGGAAGAGCTATGGAGCAGAAGCCTGCTGCCAATTAAAAGGACGGACTGACAGGTTGGAGTGTGGCGTGAAATGGGTGGACACGTTGACAGTCGGCTGCTATGGAGGTGAGACTGTGTGCGTGTGTGTGTGTGTGTGTGTCACCACAAGTGCGAGGAGGAGAGGTGACAAGCCCTCCATTCAGGGACTGCCAGTACAACTGATCATAACCTACAAAGAACAGACGGGGAGGACGGTCGGTGCTCGGGGAGTATGACACAGAGGTATGCTTTATCAAGTTGAAAATCCTCCCTGCATGTACTGTATCGCCACCTGCAAGTCCCACTCTCATAAGGACATTGCTCAGTGCTTTCTGTTCTCCCTGCAGGTACACTGATGTGATGTTAGAGCATCAGTGAAGCTAAGGGGCCTGAAAATGCTAACTCTGCACAGGGTTTCCTCCATCCCCCACAAGGCAGTGGTTGACTTCTATTATCTACCTCCCTTTTTCCTACTCCTCTGTCTCTGTGGAATAAAGGCTCTTTTCATGTGGGTGAGTGGTGGAAGAAACCCAGAAGGGTATCTCTAGCTCTCACTTTCTCTCTCCTGCACAACTTTATCTCCTTCGGGGAGTTGTGCGGATTCATAAAACATGTTCTGCATCATCCCGAAATGCAAGCATTGCTGCATGTTCATATGCTACCTACATCAATTATTAACATAGTGCATTTGTGTTTCTACAGCTATTTCTAAATAACAACACAAAGGACAAAGTCGAGCAACAAAGGACACATAATGCTCATTTTAACACATAAAAACTATAACAAAACAATAAATCAGATGTGTGCATGTGTCATTGTTGATTGTGTATATGAACTGAAAAGGCAGTGTCACCAGTTGTTCATCACGTTTTCAAGTGGCTGAAGTAAGGCTGTAATACTCTAAAAGGAAAAAGACTGCTAACTAGCAAATATAACTGTAAATGATGCAAGTTTCCAAAAATCAAAGAAATCAGCTTTGCTTCATTTTTGTTTCTCCAGTGTGTTTTCACACAACACATTTTTCTGAAAAAACTTAGCTCCACATGGCACTTTTTTAAAACTGCACTAACCAAGATTTTTATATTGACAATAGATGGCATGACTGCTCAGAATGTGAGAGGAGTCTCTTGTCGTGATGAACCCACAGAAAACTATCAGCACTATGGAAGATTTTAGCATCTTTCTTTATAGCTTGTTGTGCTGCCTCCATGTTGCCAAGATAATCAATTAATGCAAGTTTAGATACAGGGCTGGAGTCAGGTAGTGTTCAAGTTCAAGACAGCAACTAAGCAACAGTCCAAAGGATCTTGATGAACAGTTGTTTATCCATTCGCAAAGTGCTAGTGTGCAGCTCGTCTCATGATGGCACCACCTCAAGAAGAAGGCACTTCCATTGGTATTTTGGCCTCATTTTTGTACTTTGGGAGGCAGTAGAGAAGCGTCATCCGTCTTTATATATCAATGGGCTAAACACATCCAGACTCAAACTCCATACTTAACACATGAAATTGAAATTGATTTTCTCAATGTCAGACTTGGATAGAAAAGAAGAATAAAAAATATCAATCACTAGTGGGTGAGAAAGATACCAAAAATGATGCTTGTTCTATATGGTGCTTTTTGGATTGTAGACGATAGATGATTATTTAAGTATAGCAGAGTCAATGGTACCCAATTTGGGTTAAGTGGGCTTACTATGAACAGTGGAGGACTCATTAGGGTCTCGTCTGTGGGGAACAGTGGAGTACAAGCAGAATCAATCAGTGACATCCACCAGCAAACCCTCATTATGCAAACTCTGCAGATTTTTTTTTCCTCCAAGTCACATTAATAGGCAGATGAGAAAGTTTTGTCTTTCACTTGTCTCGATTTCTGGAGAATGAATGGCCTGAGAGGCTGCTAAATTTAGCTAAAACTGGATGAAGATGTCTTTCTCTGAAGATTAATGGTCATTAGAGGAGAAGCTGAAGTGAATAAGAGCTTCCAGTGACAAAAGATCTGTGTTTTTGTTCTTGACATAATTAGGTAGAGTCTGCATCTGTGTGCATTTTTGAGGGTATTAACCGTGTCAATCACCCCAATAAAGCAATGACAACACTTGCTATGCACACCTGCAGTGCTCAGTTGGGTGGATTCAGCAGACTTAGATGTGCTGTCATGCAGGAAGGAGGGGACATTCATTAACTGTCACTATTCACCAAAGTTATTGATAGAGCTGAGACAGAAATAGAATCCTGAAAGCTCATTGTGTGCAGGTATTTTTGGGATAAAAATGACATTTTGCTGATGTTCCTTGTGCTGACTGTGAGCTATTTTCAGGGATGCAGATGTCTGTATCCATTTGATTTCAGCCTCTTTTATAAATCACATGCAAATGAATCAAGCATTAAAGGGTTATTTGACAATTAATTCAGTAAAACACAAGTAACTGGACCACAATACTTTGGATTACACATTATATGAAACTGCAGCTAATATACTGTAGAGCTTGCTTATTCTTTTCTTGTTCTAAATGTGGGACTTGAAGCAATTCAGCATATTCAATTAAGTCTGATATACCGGTACTTGCATGTTTCTTGCAGCAGCTGTTTGGTTGTATCCGCATGGTTGAATGCACTTATTGTAAGCCGCTTTGTATAAAAGTGTAAGCCAAATGAATGTAATGCAATGCTCTATAGGGCGTCCTTAAAATGGAGAAAACGCAGTGCAGGGTTCTATAGGCTGACTCACATGCTAAAGTTTCCACAGGTTAAACAACTGATGGCTCTCCCTCAGTTTTTATCACAGAAGTGTAGAAGTTATACTTTACATCTGAGACACATAATGAAACCATTTTTATCTTCACCAGTTTTGATAAATGCATCACCCTGGTGTCCTACCACATGCAGCTGACAATCTATACTGCAACATTCGAACCATTATAAGATTTAATAGAGAAAAGTGGAGAAAAGGAAACATTCGCCCTCCAAATGTAATCCCATTTCTCTATATAACGTGGAAAAATTTCAGGATTTATGACCATGTGTTTGCAGGGTCTGGTGACCACTGGAAAACTGCCATGCTTTGCTGAAACTCCCAGTTGCTGAGTAAACCCATATTCATAAATCCAGTATTTTCAGAGAGGAACTATCACTAATCCAGGGTGTGAGTACCTACAGTATAATAAAAAATCATTTACATGCTGGATGTATGCCCTTGTGGGAATATTCAGACAGAATTCTTAAGAAAGTTCATCCCAATCAGTATCATTTCTCTAATTATAAACTAGGAAGCTACTAATTTTGCCGTGAAGATATGTAGAGTATTTGTGTAACTGAAAAAAGTTAAATGCACTTTTTCCACCGAAAATTACTGTAGTTAAAGGTTGAAATGAGGAGTTCAACTGAGCAACTGAAGCTCTACAGTGAAAAGGGTGATGTAGTTTTTGATAAAATCAATCCTTTAGCATGCAAAACTGTGAATATGAGGCCCAGCTTGAAAATAAATGGATTCCTCCTTCAGGCAAGACATCAAACGCCTACGCTGTTTTCTAGCGTAAAAGGAAGCAGCAGTAAATGTCTAAAATATTAAGCAGTAGCAACAACATTAAGACCCCCAGCCAACATAATGTTCATGTGGCCTGATTAATGCAGAGATACAGAGTGTTCTGTGTGTCAATTCAAGTTCAGTATATAACCTTGTTACACAGGAGTGTAAGTGTCAGAAGAAAAGCACTAAACCTCGACTTTTCTAACTAAATACCTGATACTGATACTAATGCTCGGTGAAAATGCATTACAGAGAAGCAAATTACTTCTCAATAACCTCCTAAAACCATGACATTCTAACTAGCCAGCAGCTATTTAGCCAGCAAGCCCTTTAGCTACAGAAAACATACTTATGTCAACGCTGACTAGGAAAATTCAATCTTTTGTATCATTTATATTTTGAAAAGAGTTCCTTTGTTGTCATCTCAGTTAAGTTGTGTTCCGAAGGGGAAAATTAAGGTTCAGTGCAGCAAATGGGAAAATTATTTTAGCCTCCAGAGGATGTGTGTGTGGGTGTCATCTCATCAGTGCACATTTGTAGATGTATGCTTTAAAATTTGTCTTTATTTGTGCCTGCATATGCATCTGCCCGTGTGATTACTTACATAAAACAGCATTTTAGCATCCTAGTGTAAGGGCTGTCTTGTGTACTGTCTGGTGTGTGTGTGTGTGTGTGTGTCTCTGTGTGTGTCTCTGTGTGTGTGTGCGTGTGTCTTTGTGGAGGGGCTGATGAATGGCTCTGATTAGCACTGAAGACGACACTGGAGCCTTTGGAGCACCCTGCAGGATTACAGGACATCGCAAGCATTTGCCACTCAGGCAGAACATCACTTTTATATAGTGACACACACACACATACATATGAAAATCAGCTGGAAATACGTTATAGATATACAAAGACTGGTACCCTACACTTAATTGAAGTTGTGCATGTTTTACCAAAACATGCCAAATAAATATGGCAAAGGTTGCCAAATATCACTGGTTTATTTTCAGATTCCGGACAAGACTGTAGTTCTGTGGTACATTTGGACAAAGCTTTCAGAATTAGTGGTAATAATCGGTGGTGGATTCAGGCTGTCTGAGGGGCAGGGAAGACAAAAATAAAGAGGGCACCTGCTGTGTGTGGTGGGAGACCAGCATGCAGAAAG
Source organism: Scatophagus argus (assembly GCF_020382885.2). Classification (NCBI taxonomy): domain Eukaryota; kingdom Metazoa; phylum Chordata; class Actinopteri; family Scatophagidae; genus Scatophagus; species Scatophagus argus. The sequence continues at coordinate 15,338,815 of NC_058511.1, forward strand.
TCCATCCATCCATCCACCCATCTGTCCCAACTTAAACCAGGCATAGGCGGGATACACCGTGGACTAGTCGCCAGTCAACTGCAGGGCTGACCATGTAGAAAGTCATGATGCTTTATGGTGAAATAGCATTAAACCCTGGATAAGAGTAAAAGTGTTCTATTATGTGACTCAGATTTATTTCACCTGTGTAATAAAAACATACAGAAAACTATTAACTACTTAACCATTTAGAGACACATGGATGTTAAATAATTTTCTTTACATGTAGGGCAGCTTTTACAGCCCTGAATCACATTTCTTCGCTAGAAGAGCACCCTAGAGGGCACTTTACCATAGAGGCATGGATGGATGAGGCGTTTTTTCAAACATGTGGGCACCAGGGGCACAATTAGCTCCCTTGAATTCACCAGTGGTAACAGTGTTATCAGTGGTGTCTGTCTGCTGTTTGTTTGGTACTATACAGTGGCTTTTAGTGCCTTTTCAGTAAAGAGCAGTAAAGATGCAGCTGGGCAACTAAACAAAGATCTGAAAGATCTCACTCTAAAGCTCTGTAAAGGGGAGATACAGATGCTACACTGTCAAATTTCATAACATTGCTGATTTTGTTACCATAAAAACATTGATTATAGTTGCTTTAATGCCTAAGGTGAGTTTGGGTGTGAATTGTCTGATTGCTGCTTTGGTTCAAGAATAGCTTTTACGGGTTGTGGGTCTGGTGATATATCCAAATTCCAGCAGAACTGTAGCTGTCTCTTGTCTCTGATTTGGCACACTGAAAAAGTTCAAATGAGATATGACAACATGCACAGCTGTTATCTGATGTATTCATTTTATGTCGCTACCAAAGCACACACAGTCCTACTAAGAAAATTCTTGTAGAGATGAAGTTGAATTAGGTTTTTAAGATGTATTTTAAATACTTCTATTTAAAATGACATAGTATGTATTTTTAAATGCTTTTGGTTGTTTCTTCGCAGGACATTATGATTTATGATATATACGACCACAGCCATATTCCCCATTTTAGAGAATCTGCTACTTTTCATTGTATAAAAGAAGGTTATCATGAAACCTTTTTAAGAAAAAATACCAGATTTTTATTTAAATATGATACAAATTTGACACCTTGATGTATAATACCTGCTTATCTAATGACAATATTAACAGTACTATTGAATCTTATAGCTTTTGGGTAAATATTTAATTTGTCTGTGATATTAAACGTGCACTGTGTAATTTGTGATCACTGATGGTGCTATAGACCAACAATGTTATTTGTCCCCAAGATTGTTTGTATATAATGTTTTATTACAATACACACCATGAGCACAGGAGTGACTCAGTACACATTTGTAACTGTAGAGATCATCAGTACATACTGTGTTCCAGTAAAAGAGGACAGGAGGACAATAGGAAAGTGATGTAAACACCACTGGTTCAAAAAAGGCAAGGTAAGAAGTGAATTTGTGAGCCCTTAAAGGAGATATATGTATGAATTTTACAGTGTAGTGATATTTTCTGAAGTTAGCATGCTAACCAGCTAGCCCTGGCCCATTCTGTCTCATAGTACCACTTTGTACCTCAAGAGGTGATAGTGAGTTACTGTTGCATACAGTATGCCCTCAGTGCAAAATCAGAGGATCAAGAAGTGGCACTGCCCCAAGGGTGTCTTCTGAGTACCTGCTCCCAGGAAAATATCATATATCAAAACAGGACTAAACATTAGTGTTGCTTTCCACCACTCAAGACAGCTCTTCCCATTAAAGGGATGAAGTTTGATGATGAACTCAATAATGGGGTCGAGACTGGTAGCTAAACAGGTGTTAAAGGTGGGGTGAGCTATTGTGATGAAAGATTGTTGAGTCTCATTTCCATTTCAACCCACCCTTAATGCTTATGTTGGCTACTTAACAATTGCTTACAAGGCTACTTAAGTGACAGAGTTACAATGTTTGCTAAGTAAGCTGTTTGTTGAAAGAAAGAAAGACCTGTGGGAGGGACTGTGCTGTCACCTGGATATGATGTTTTTTATGGATTTTTCAGTCTGACAAAGGCACTGATGGTGAAACATGCATTTTCTTGTACCTGCAAATTTCCACAGATATTTAATCATTGGATTACACTTTTTATATAACTGGTAAACAACAATGGTCATTTCAGATATTTTAGATATTTTTGCATTCCTGTGCAGCTAACTTCTGAATTTAGATAACGTAATTTTTCCCTTGGCTTGGCTTGGATCCAGAGTCGTGAAAAATTTATGTACAATATCTCAGGGACAGCATCGACCATCAATTACAGTTAAAAGAAAAAACTGTGCTGTACACACTGGTTTACTGCAGAACTCTTTCATAATACTTTCAGGTTACCAGTAGTGACCCTATCCCCACTGATCAGAGACTCTGGTTTCTAAAGGAGGCACTTGGCATCCAATAAGAGGCTAAATGGGATGTGGTCACTGTGTGGCCTTTAATTAAGTCCTTCCAGAGGTGAAGATTTACTGCTCTAAAATGAGAAAGCAATGAGCACACACTATCCTCTTACCCATTTAGAGCAGTAATCCATAAAGTATTTATGTTATTGCAAACTGTGTGTACAGATGCAAATTCATGCATTAGTAAATGCATACAACAGCTATATCACAATGTAGTGTATTTGCAATGGCATGAAAATAAATGGCTGAATTAGAATTTTTTAGGTTAAAGCATTAATATTTGATATACCACTTTTAGAATGCGTTGTGCCCCGTTTCTGAATCTGCATGGCATTGCAAAGGCCAATCAAGATAGATTGGATGGCTGTGCCAGCCATAAACTCTTTGATACCAATGCTCTGAGTCAAGATAAAGGGCTTTTGTAAATGCTACTCCAGCTCAGCTGATAGTGTGCCACAACAGGATGTTGTTTATCTCGAGTCCTCAGTGGTGGAGGCTGCTCTGAAGAATTAGTTTTTGGAATGCTAGGTAGATTGAAACAGAAATGATTTATTCAATGAAAGTGCACAGACATGAATTCTGTAGTGTGCTTTGAATGGGTCTAGTTAGCAGGGTAGGAACTTCGTCATTTAAAACTGCAAATTCATGCAAGCAGCTCCTGACAATCAAAGCAAACAAATAAGAACAAATAACCCTGCTGCATCTTCTGCTCAGGAGGCCTTTTTGGCAGACTGGTGAATAGGGTTTTACTCATGCCAAGAAATTATTCAGGTGTAGAGGTAGCAACTGAACATGCCCTACTTTTTATGCTACTTCACTGCTGCTTCTCCAACAATTAGAGGTGCTGCTTGGAATATCAGGCTCTTAGAAGGCAGGATTAAGGTCTGGGTCATTAACAATGACACCAGTCTCCAACAATTATGTAATGAGATCTTGGTTTGGGCGGATTCTTCACTGAGTTCCTTTGTATACACAGTGGGAAGGGGCTTTGGTGATGATTACCCCTGTAAACCCAGTAGTATACAAATGCTATTTACAGTTTAGCAAGCATGGGTTAATCCTAATCCTGAACTGTAATTGATTTTTCAGTGATGAAATTTTCAGAAGATGTTAGACCAGGATGAGGTTTAATCATTGCCTGTGAAACTGGTCAACGGACAGGCAGCTACTCAAATGAAACTTTTCCCCTTAGTAAGCAGATTTTAAGAGGACTGATAAGAAAACCTACTTATCCCAAGGCTGAATTGCCAACTGAGCAAAGAGGAAAATAGCCTTGAGATCCCAGACCCTCAGGGGGTCCCAAAGGCATCACCTTGACTGCGATGCATATTTTGTTGGCAGTGTGAATCACTGAAGCACAATAAAAACTGAAATGGTAATAGGATTAAGGTAGCTCCTAAATTTTTGCCTGATGTCATGTCCCTGTCCTGCTATGGGGTCCTGTGTCAAAATCTAATCTAAGGATGTGTTTAGGGACTAGACATCAGAATATCGTTCTTTTTTGAATCTGTCTCTCACAGCTCAAACAGTGTCTTTTCTATGAGACTGTGTCAATTTGAAGAAGATGCCGCTCCGTGAGCTCAGTGCTGCCACTGGTGGTGGACCATGGCCACTGATGATGAGTCAGGCTGAAATGCACCGGGTTCAAAAAAATCTCTTCTCAGTACCAATGTTGCTGACTTCTATAACAGGATCAACAACGATGTGACTCAAGGTCAAATGTGTATTGGAAAATACAGTTTGTCTGCTGTCACGGCCACATGACCTTGCTCATCAGAATGGTCGCCAAATGCACAGCATCATGTTCAATCACATAACATTCTCACACTGGCGACAGATAGCCAGGGAACTGTGTCAGAAAGAAGCTAGAGGCTGCCATGTTCATGCACCTGCTCTAATTCACTTAGTGACACAGGCGCAGTTCATGGAATGCAGTATCCACTTAAAAAAAGGCACTTCAGTCACAGAAGAGGTAATGACTAGGCTTTAGAGGATATGTGTGTGAGTGTGTGTGTGGAATAATCACCCAGTGACAAGCCACTTAAACGATAATGCTATTTTTGACAGACACACCAGGGGGTCTGTATTGCCTGGTCCTGTCACACCAACCTGCTTGGCCTGTACAAACCACTCAGCGTGAAGCACAACACGAGCTGGGTTTTCCCCATTCATGAAGCCAACACTGACTCATCCCTGTGAGTGCTCTTGGTCATTCAGCCACCTGCAGGAACATTTTACAACTCTCATGTTGCCTGTTGCCTCCACTGCTCCTAAAATAACCAGGCACCATCACAACCCCAAACCCTCTTCCTCCTCCTCCTTCTCCCTCCACCTCTGGCCCTCCCTCCCCCATCAACCCCGCCACATGGTTACAGTTAAGTACATAAATCAGGCGCCACCGCTGGTGTGAGCGCTGTGGAGGCAGACAAGAGGCACACATGCACTTCACGCCGCCGCGGCTTGTCGCTGCAGCCGGTGCAGCGAAGGAGACTCGCCGCTTTTTCCATCACACGGAGGCGGAATGGCTTGAGAGCAGACAACACGGACTCGTCCCGATCGGCTGATGCACGATGATTTTCTGACTGTCTGCCTGTCTCTGTGTGTCCGTCCGTCTTGCCGCGAATTGCTGCAGTGCTGTTTTTCCAGGTGTTTTGTGTGTGTGTGTGTGTCTGTGTGTGTGAGTGTGTGTGCGTGCGTGTGTGTGCATGGTGGTGTTGTAGTCTGGTGTAATTCTCTTACGAATTGAACTAAGCCGGGGAACGGAGTCTGATGTCACATGTGCTTCATCGGAGGAGACGGGGCATCTGCAAGCTGGATTTTGTGGAGGATGCTGCGGCAAGTGATACACAGAGGGCTCAAGGCTTCGTTCTACTGGCTGGGCTTATTCGTTAGCAGACATCCCGTTTTCTTCCTCACTGTCCCCGCGGTCCTCACCATCATTTTCGGATCTACCGTGCTGAGCCGATTCAAGCCGGAGACCGACCTGGAGGTGCTGGTCGCCCCTACTCACAGCCTCGCCAAGATCGAGCGGAGTCTCGCCAACAGCCTGTTTTCCATCGACCAGTCGAAGCACAAGCTGTACTCGGATTTGCACACCCCGGGCAGATATGGCAGGCTGATCCTGCTGACCAAGTCCGGGGGGAACATCCTGGAGCTGGCCGACCAGGTCCTGCAGGTCCACAAGCAGGTGTTGGATTTGCGCGTCAATTACAAGGGATTCAATTACACGTTCGCGCACCTTTGCGTCTTGAGCCACAGGGACAAGCGCTGCCTCCTGGATGATATCATCACCATCTTCGAAGATATCAGGCAGGCTGTGCTTTCCAACAGCACTTTCCATAAGGTGCCCGTGAGCTACCCAAACACAACACTGAAGGTGAGATTTTACTGCACACTGCAGCTGCTCTTACATGCATGTCAGCCAGGCATGTACCCACTACACCCCTCTTCCCGCGCCCCCCCCCCCCCCCCCCCCCCCCAAAAAATCCCTCTCTATTAGAGCCGTGGTGACAGTGCAGCAGCAGTCAGCATGTGAATAGCTGGAGCAGGCTGGCCCTCCGAGCTTGCCATAATTTCTGAATGAACGCAGAGGGCTTGTATTCGCTCAGGCTGTGATGTGGGGCTGCAGATTGCTACATATATCAGCCAGAAAGGGAACCCTCTCCACGAATTGATTGGCTGCATGTAGCGCCTCTCTTCTAACACAACACACACACACACACACACGGATATCCTGTCTTTTTTCTGATGCAGTGTTTCCCCTCTCGCCTTTGCTTGGCCACGCATGCAGCATGACATGGGTCCAGCTGCTAATAGACTCTCAGGTATCCTGTTTGCTTGGATCTTCCTCTCGGCCACTCAGTGGGGTCTGCATGCATATGCAGCCGTATCAGTCACACATGAGCTTTTAGCAGGAGTTACACACAACCAAACACAAGATGCCGCATGTAGACATACAGGTGCACCTTCAGCACCAAATTTAGCACCACAGATCTGAAATCAGATGTGCTCTGCAGATGGAGCCTGGTGCTGTTTGTCTGTCACTGAAAAGCTGTTGCACACGTGCTTATCCATTTTTCTGTGTTAAAACAGATTGCACCAATTGTCACCACTGTCACACCACAAGACGTGCAGTGCAAGGGTGTAGAAGATGCATGATGTGTGCTTTTTGTGAGGAGATAAAGCATTTTGATCTTTCTGTATGGCCTAGAGGTGCATTCACAGTATCATTCAGATGTTGTAATACATGTGCATAAGCACACACATATTCACAATTTCAGCTGGCTTATTCAACACTTGATTATAAAGTCTACTGCCTTTTCCCTGTCTGCCATACGCACACTGTGGGCTCAGGCTGACACATGCACATATTCAATGGATCACGAGCCTGCTTCCCAGCATGGCTGGGTTGTAACTTCCATTGAGAGCTGCCACAGCAGTGTGAGCCATCCAAGCAGCATCAGTGTCTGAACGCAGTAGTGAGGCCATTCATTGTTTTGTTGCAGTCTCTTTGGCTCCTCATATTCAGGTTAAGAGACACAGACTGAGAGTAGTTTTGTTTTGGGTGACAAGTTGGAGTTAAATATGGCTTGTCCACAACAGGGCTGATAATTCTATTTTATTTACTTTAATTTTATTTTAAAGCAATATAGCATTGTTAATAGGTAAAACAAAATGATTTTATCGTTATTATCATTATTACTGTTGAGTGAAAACCATGTACAGTATTTTCAAACTTGCTGGATTTGACTTTTTATGACAAACAAGTGTCCTTTAATAGGTTCAGACAGACAAAGCATTTAAATGTAGTGTCACACAAACCCAACACAGTGCAGTGTTTCTTAGCCTATAAAAAGTTGGAGATACATGGTTTTACAGGACATCAACAGTATTCAAATCTCACAGAGCTGCAGACATTTTGACTTGTCATAGCACAAGTGGAATTAATACCATTAATGATGGCTCACTTGTGTCCGCAGTGAGCTATATTCCAGTGAGCCTGCAGGAAAAATAAAATGACCTCGTCGAAGTGGAATGCAACCATCAGTGAAGTCATTAACTATGGGCTTTTCAGCCATGACACGTGTTATGACAAGTTATATTGCTTTACTGTGTCACAATACTCAGAAAGCTGCACAGTTTGTGAGCATCCAGCTTGTATTTAATGCAAAGAGAAAGTAGAAGCACACCATTAAGAGTGAACCTGACTCATCACAGAAAGACTCCAGGAATCCAGTAGTACAACCATGTATGCAGTAGTATTTCTTTTTCACTTGAGCTTTTTGTGCCTCTTTGTGTCTTTCCCACATTGTCATTTGGCTTTCTGACTCGTAAAGGGTTAATTCACCTAAAAATACAAATACATTTTCTCATCTGGCCTAAACCTCTGCTGCTGGCCCAAAAAGGTGAAGAGAAGGAAGTTTTGTCTGAGGTCCTGAGTCCGTGAGCTTACGTAACAAGTTGACAGTGAGGTCTGTGATTGATCTTGAACAGAACATTTTTATTTAAGATTCAATTCTTTGAATCTTTTCTAGCAAAAAAATGCCAAGCATTTGCGGTTTCAGTTTCTCATTAGTAAGAATGCCTTGCTCTTTGTTTTATATCACAGTAAAAACTATCTGAAGAAGAAACTGAGATGTCCACTATTTTTGTACGTTCAAATAATCAACTGAGAAAATAATACTGAAAGTGATCAACTACTTATGAGTAACAAAAATAACTATAATGGCTGTGACTAACAGTTATTTTCATTGTTGACTGAACTGCGAATTCTTTTATGACTAATGATTATGACTTAATGTCATCCTGTGAGTGCACACACTGCGTACTGACCTGTCATACTGTATACAGTATGCCTGTATGTACTCAGGCACACTCACATTAAAATGAACTCTTCTCCAATATGAGTTACAGTACTTCTGTTCTTGAAGGTTGATGTGACCTCCTTCCTCTCTGGCTCTCCTCACTGTTCACCAGGCACTCTGCACCCTCCATGTTCCTGAATCCTCCTTCTCTCTGTCTGCCTCTCTGACGAGCCGTCTCGGCTAATTCATTTGCCTGACTTCTTATGCCTCATCCTCCTCTTTGATGTCACAAACAGGGTTTATTTCTGTGCTTGTTATACAGATGTAGTCTTCATAAAAAGTCCTACTTTTTTGCTGAGCTCTGTTCCCAGGAGAAAATGCTTAAAATATATATTCTTTGTTTTATTCTGTCTGCTGTTGTTTTCAGTTGTGTAATCTCTTTAAACTGTCAGTTATTTAGAGAAATACATCAAAGATGTTGAAAAAGAAAAGATAGGACAAATGGAGCTTTATGAACAATTTGCCAGTGCCAGCATATTAATGAGAATTACAGTATATCAAATATAGAAATGGATATCAATGTAAACATTCTCAAAAAGACAAAACAAGCAGGACTTTAAGGAAATATGGGATGTGGTAAGTATGAAAAACACCTGCCAGCTCTTGTATTGTGGTTTCATCCTACATTCATACAACCTGCAACTACATCTCCGTGCTAATGATGTCCGATGCTTAATTAGAGCTTGCTGATTGTTGGTTGAAGTGCCAAAATTGTTACAGCAACTGCGTGGACATATGGCATCGTTGCTATGTTATTATCTGCTGATAGCCAGTAGGACCAAATATGTGAGGATCAGGGCATAACTTTCTCAGGTCATACAAATATGGACTTCTGTTGACCAGTTAGTGAGATCTTATTGTGTTAACTTGTGTTGTAGTTGAAGCTCAGATCAACTGTGGTAAACCATTTTTTCCCACCCCTGTTACTACAAGATCTCTCATTGTTTTTTTATAGTATCTGTAGGTTTACAGGTGACTTCTGAGTAATATAGCCAGATGCTGGCTTTTTAAGACTGGTAGTGATATTGAGATCCAGTAATAATGTATCAACCACAGGCACACAACATGGAAAAGATTTTAAGTAGCTTTAGTTCTGAAGTTATTAGCCGTGCTAGTTGAATGACAAAGGAGACAGCACTGGTTAGCTGGCTGGTCAGTCAGTCCACCACGTTAACCCAAACTGCAATGCCTCACCAACAATACGGATTACCGTAAAATTTGGTACTAACAGTGATGTTTTCTTAAGAAATACTTTTACTATACTATTTTAGTGGACACACACACACGCACACACAGTGTCTTGTTTCTGTCACTTTTGAGGACATTACATAGACTTACATTCATTTCCTGGAGGCTTAACCACCACCTAACCATAACAATAAACATTCCTTGCCTAATCCTAACCCTTACCTTAACCTAACCTTAAAGCAAGTCTTCACCCTAATATTTAATGATTTGCATTGTGGGGACTTGCAAGTAAGGTGAGTCCTCACAATGTGACTGTGTAAACAGATTTTTGGCCCCGCAACTACAGGAAGTTCTAGTCTACAGAAAGGTTGAACTAACAGTCAAAAAATATATTCTGTTTACAATGTTATAAAACAAATTAAAAAAAAAAGCAGGATAGCATAAAACCAGAGACTGTTTGATATTTTGGCTTAAATTGTAGTCAACTGAAATATTTGTTGGTAAATCATCTACCCATTAATTGATTAATGGAGTGGTCTAACAAATATTTGCCGATCAAATTCTAGTGAGTGATAAACAGAACATCTTGTCCATCATTAGCACATTGGAAGAAGAAGAAGTTTTAATCTTTCCTACAAAGCACTGATTGACTCAGTTGTTTCTCAGGCCAGATGAGCACTGCACCAAAAGTATTTGAATCACTAAAGAAAGTGAAGATAACTAGATATGCAGTATACGTTACAGGCTGAGAACATTATCTTCAGACAATATCATTTAATGGATATCTCAAGATAATGGACTTTAACATAAATGAGGACTACATGATTGTATTTTATGATCACATGGTTGTGATCAGGATTGAGATTTGTCTTGCCCAGTCTATCACCTCAAAATGATGAGATAATGTTGCTATCTTGTGACATAAGGGAACTTATAACAGAGTACTGTAAGTCTGGCTGCTCTGAGCTTCTGTAGGTAAAAGCTGTAATGGTTTAAATGGATTCATGTAAAAAGGCAGGGGTGTGCTCTTCTGCATTCTGTTATTCTAACACTAATAATATTGTGTTTGACAAGATTAAGCGTCTTGTTCCGCTCGTAAGAGGACAGTGAAATTGAGTGTGGTATTGAATTAAGTTATTGGGTAGTTTAGGTAGTATGATGCATGTCAGTGTCAAGCTAAGGTCATTGTTTGTTTTACACCCCCATTCTCTTTAATAAATCATAAAATTGGAGGTGAGCGGCAGCTGTGAAAAAGCAGGAAAACAACTGATGTGCGGAAGGTCTTTGACAGTTTAAATGCAGCAGGAGAAGGGCTATGATTGGAGGATGGGAGAATAGACAAGGGACATGAATTGGCTGATGGGGTTAGCTATATGTGCGTCAATAATTGGCTTGCCCTAGGGACATGGTGATAAAGCCAATACAGTCAATACAGTTCTCAGGTGTCTCCTAAAAGTGCATTAAAATCCTTCGTCAAGAATTTCACCATTGGATAGATTTTTTTTTAATGTTAACAATTTGCTTGGAGTCATTAAGTTGGAGAACATAATTATGTAAAATAAAAACACGGTATGTATGTTATATCCCGGTAACTTCCATTTTCCCTTGATTAATTCCTGAAAAGAGTCTATTTCCATGCAATCGCTCTTTCTCTTATGAATTATAGAGAGTAGTGCAATGGAGATGGCATTGTAAGATGTGTTATTGAAAAGGAGAAGATCTGAGCTGAGCTGTTTCCACTTTCGATAATTGCTATGGAGAAAAGTAGCTCACGCTGACCAATCACAGTCCACAACTTTGAAATTATGCTATAATCCCTTATAGGACAAATATTCACATTTCTTCAGTTCTGTCTTAAAACAATACTGTCAAGGTTGAAAAACTGAAAAGTCTTGTGGTGGTATTGGTTGTTCTGTTGTTTCCATTTTGTGTCTCCAGCCATGATTCAATGTCTGTGGAAGCACAAAAGGCATAGATTAATCATAAGAAGTCTAACTTTTGAAGGCACATACTTAATCTGTCTAATTCAGACTGAGCTGAAGCCTCATTTCGGCTTTAGTCAAATTCTGACATTAAGTTTTGCACAGGATAAGGACTGTGGATTTTGTATCCCATCACTTACACTGAAAGTGAAACCAAAAATACCCATTAATGTAAATATAAATACCCATCAGCAATTGCATATTAATGTGCTTTAATGGTTAACATTCTTATGATTTTGGTTTTTCTGTTTGAACGTGTTCATGAAAGCAGGATCCTCCACCTCTTCCACCTGTCACCTTCATCTAATCTCAGTAAGCTCGAGTGGTGTCACTTCCTCCTTTTTCACACATCACTCAACTTCTCACAGATATCACACATACGCACATTTTGCTTTATGTGTGGTGCTCCTTCCCCCAACTACACAACGCACACACTGAGAGCTATATTTTCTCTTTGCCAAGAGGTGCCAGAACCAGGAATAGAAAACAAAGCTTGGCTCAACCGAACATCTTATAGAAATTGTTGCCCTGATTATGTCTCATTATTCACCATGTTAGAACTTAAAAGGTATGCACATATTTCAGCTCTGTATGCAGTGTACACATGTGTCAGCTAAGTGGTGAATACAAAAGTTTATAGATAAGTTGTGACTGTTGAGATTCATTTGAAGTGCTTTAGTGAATTTGGAAAATCGGCATGGTAGATTGATTTGAGTTTTGCGCAGTTATACAAGTGAAATTAAAGCTAAAGCTTTCTGAGTTCCCTAAGCAATTACTGAGTGATTATGTTGCATAAACACACTTGTACACCATCATGAAATGACAAATCTGAAGCACTGAGTGGGAGTGTTTTCAGAGTAATGATGTAGAATAAAAATATGTGTGCAGATCTTGCTTAATGAATTTATATATTATAAATTGTCCGACTCTAATAGGAAACCTGGCTGTTGACCTATGAATGTTAGCAGTTATGTGTTTTCAGGATGCAGTGTCCACCTTCAGTGATTTGTCCTGTTGCCTACATAATGCCATATAAATAGCTCATCCATCTTTTTTCTTTGTACTGAATTGTTTACAGAAATTGAACCAAATAATCATGGGGATTCATTTATCTGGAAGCAAAAGATTTATATCAAGCTCCCTGCTGTGAAACAACATATTGTGGCTGCTTGATTGTGCTGCATTATTGTGTTCATCACCAGATAAATCATATCTACAATAAGCTGCGAATTAACAGTGACATTGTTCTGGTTCCAACATATCAGTGTCACGCAGGAATTCAAATTCACATTACAGTATTGTTTGGGTTTGTCTTACATTCATGATTAAATGGCCTGGCAGAAATATTTATGTCAGGGGTTTTAAGATATTGCATACAATTAGATAATATATACAAAAAGATCAGGTGAATAAGCACATAGCTTCGATGTATATGCATGATTGCATGTAGCAGTATTCAGTCATTCACCCAGCTGGCCACCAGTATCAGTGAAAGTTGAAGCTGTTGTGGAAGTATTTTAAGATAAAGAAACACTGTTTGTCTTGGTTAGTTGTGCACTAACTAATCTTTAACAGTAACTCCTTGAATTGTATCACTGCTTGAGTCAGGATGAGGTTGTTTGCATCAAAACCCCTGAAATGGAGCCATTTTCAGCTTAGCCATGATAGTAGTCTCGTTATTTCCTGGTTAACAGTTAATGCTAAAGAAACATACAAAAAACCTGTTTTGTGCAGTCTCATATCAAAATCCAATCATGTTTTCTACCTGTAATACAAATTATAGCGTGCTCACATTGGCTTGAACCAGCCAGTTCCAACCGGTAATATGACATTCAGTCATCAATCAGTCTTCAGCTTTTAGCAGCACTGTGCAAAGATTTCATGTCAGGTATGACTGCTGGAGCACTGTGTTTCTAGTGGCAGGCTGCAGTTACTATTGCATAAAAACACAGCTTCACTGATTTGGGTGAAACTGGATCAGGACAAAAGATATTCTCTCTGTGTTTCCTCATGAATGGTTTCCTCATGAGGTGTTTTCCATCCATCCATTTTCTATACCGTTTATCCGTCAGGCTTGCATTGGGGCTGGAGCCTATCCCAGCCGACTATGGGCGAGAGGTGCAGTCCACCCTGGACTGGTCGCCAGTCAATCGCAGGGCCGACACACAAAGACAGACAACCACACACTCTCACACTCACACCTAGGGGCAATGTAGAGTAGCCAATTAACCTAATGTGCATGTTTTTGGGATTGTAGGAGGAAGTATTCCGGAGTACCTGGAGAAAACCACATAAAAGGGTCCAGACTGGGATTCGAATCTGGAACCCTCTTGCTATGAGGCGACAGTGCTAACCACTGCAATGAAGTGTTTTACTTATTGCTAAAGTAACTGCTAATTGCTGCTAACAGTGACAGGCTCAGGAGTCTCCCTGTGAACATGACCCAACCAGGATCACACTTACCCTCTGAGAATTACGGAACCCACTTTGACGACGGGGAATCCTGCAGCTGCAGGTGGTTTTCCTGATGGGCAAATAACTTTAAGGTTACTTGCTGGTGTAGCTGCTGTTACACAGTTATTTTGACTAGCCACGAAGCTAGTTTTAGCGGTCTTACTCGCTGATCAGCTCTGGGATGTTAGGAACCACTCTCACAGCTTAAAAGCCAACTAGGTACTCTTGTCCCTGTCAACAAACTGGCTTCCTGTTGGGTGTCAAATGTTGTTTTGTGCAACTCAGGGTATGTTTGGCAAGCCATTTTAACATTCAGTAACCTTTGACACTGTTCATCGGGAGCCCACAGTCAGACCGAGTAGCTGGTTGGACATTGAGTTGCATGGTGTGAGTGTAACTCACAGTGCTAACACTGTTGGCTGCTGAAGTCTCTCCCTGGCTGCACATTTTTACTGGAAACATGTAACTATACAGGAGCAAACAGCACTCCTCTCTTGGTTTCATGGGAAGTTCCATTATATTCCTTTATTTAACAACTGATTTTACTCAAAACTAGCACATCACTTGGTTAACAGCTTCTTCCCCAGGGGTGTCTCCTTACTGAACTCAGCCCCCCACTAACAACCTCACCCTACACCACACTATCCTAACTGAGTACTACGTACTGAGTGTTGCACCAGTTCCTCTACCTCACTGTTAATATAGTTAGCCTACTGCCTATCGCTGTATACACTATATTGTCAATTGCACTAGTGATTTATAGCTTAATATAACCTCTGTAAATATCATTTGTAAATTGTGTTATAGTTTCTGCCTACACTGGATGCACATTAAAGCACATATCGATCTGTATAGTATGTTCATAGTACTTAGAAACCCTGTATATTATGACAACTACCTGTATATCATGTTTATAGTATATCTGTAGCATAGACACCTGTTCATACTGTAAATTACTGTATACCTGGCACTTACTGCTTATTGCACTTCTGGTTAGATGCCAAACTGCGTTTCGTTGCATTGTACTTGTACATTTGTAATAACAATAAAGTTGAATCTAATCTAATCTAATCTAACCCAATGAATTAATGAATAAAAAAAAACTGACTGATGGAGTTGTGAGACTAAAATATTACAAACTAGTGAACATGTTAAAGAGTAACCACAGTGTTATGAGAGTCTTCAGATATTTGAGCTAACAATTAAAAAGGATTGTAGAAGTAAGTTTCTTCAGATTTCCAGGGTGTCATTAAACATGTTGTGTTTAGATGATGTGAAGCCTGTCAGTCATTCCAGCTACTTGAGTGAGATAACATACCTTAGTGTGTTTAGTGTGTTTTGTAGTTGTCTATGCCCTACAGTCACCAGTGGGCTGTTGCTCGTAAATTCAACAAAAACACATAACATCTTACTATCAATAGCTTAGTTCAACATGATTAAGAGTCCATATATATTCCCATACAGATGTGTACACAGACTGCTATGGACACCACAGATGCCTAGCAGTTGTATTTATGCTATACATTCTCGAGAGTGTGTTTCACACATGTACTGATTTTTTCATAGCTTGTTGTATCGTACAGGTCATAAAAAAATGGATGTATGTGGACACTTACATGCTCACAGACGCTGAAAGTATAATTGTAGCTTAATGTTACAGACAACAGTATTCTTATATGTCTATTTTTTATTGTTTTAGTTTGTCACACCTTACTTACGACATCCTTTGGTCAACGTCTTTGTTTTTACTGTTGCTAACAGTCTTCTATTAAATATGACAACTTGTTCAACTTGTAATTTGTGGCATAATTCTTAAATATGAGGTTGTGCCAGTATTAACCTTATTTTACTACAATGATGTACTTCCTGACAGACTGACAGACCCATTTTTATTGTCCCAGCTGCCTTATTGAACTATTCGCTGCTCTGCAGCTCTTATACAATTACATTATCTTCAAATTCTTGTCACTGTAATGTCTTCCGTGTTATATAATTAAATTAATTTAGTCATTACAGTGGAGCAACAGATCAACCTTCGCAGCCATGTCTGTCCACAGCTGTAAAGTTCAAGTTAAATGGTAAATCAACACTGAAGCAAGTAGGGCAGAAACTGCTGCTGCACTGCTCTCCGGGGGTGGAACTAGTATTTTGTACAGCTGGCTGCTGCCCAACCACTAGTGGCAAAGAAAGTTTTTGCTCTCTGCTGTCAGGACCAAATAAATAGTAACTGGTTTCAAGTCAATGGGTGTTGCCAGAAGCATTGTAAACAGATTGAATGGTGCATTTCTGTGGAAAAAAATGTATCCTTTCTTGGAGCTGATGTCAAAAATCTCTAAATCCCCTACAGGATGGACGTGTGTCCTTCATTGGCCACCAGCTGGGCGGTGTGTCTTTCTCACCCAACAGCCGTGACCAGCAGGTCAAGTTCGCCCGTGCTGTCCAGATCACCTACTACCTCCGCAACCATGGACCTGTGGTGCAGGATGCTATCGCCGAGCGCTGGGAAAACGAGTTCTGCGCTCTTGTCAGCCGGCTGTCCACAGCTGAGGCACCCCACCCATCCGACCAGCTCCACATCCAGTCACTCACCTCTTTCAGTCTGTGGCGGGACTTCCACCAGACAGGTGTGCTGGCCAAGGGGGAGGTGTTGGTCAGCCTGGTGCTGGTGCTCCTGGCCGCCACCATCTCCAGCTCCATGCGGGACTGCCTGAGGGGGAAGCCATTCCTGGGACTCCTGGGCGTGTTGACCATCTGCATTGCCAATGTGACTGCCGCAGGGATCTTCTTTATATCAGATGGGAAGTTCAACTCTACGCTGCTGGGGATCCCATTCTTTGCCATGGGTGAGTGGGACTAACTGTGTGTTTTGTGTGGGTGGGTATGTGTGTAGTGGTTGGTTAAGGGGCTTATCAGGGTTTGACACTGACATTGGGTTGATTGGGGAAGGGATTAGCAGAATTGTGATGTGCTTTCCCTTGAAGGGGATGCCGGCACTTCCTTGTAGCTGTTGGCAAATATGGAGAGTGGCGTGTGTGTCTGTATCTGTTTTTGTGTGGACCTAGCAGCTGCACATTCAATTGTTGTGCAGCGTTTTTCATTAATTCACTGAGCTTCAATCCTCAGTGCTTAGGATTTTATAATAAACTCTATTATATATAAAAAATATATAAAGCAACTCAAAGCTAACATAAAATTCCAATGAACTGTGTGGGAAACACTGCTGGAATTCATTATGAAGCCTGGTAAAAATAGAATTATTTCATGTTTCAACATTGCGTTTAAATCATATTTCAGTGGCATCTCAGTGTTATGATTTGACACATGCCAAAGACATGCAAAGACATAACGTTGGGTGTGCCGTGAATATGGCAGGGTTATGACTTCTGATGTTTACATTATTCAAAAACTAGATAATTGTGACTTGAATAGGTGATAAAGGCATTGGATCAACTTATGGAAGCACTCATCATTTTTATGACCATTGCAAAAGCAGAAGCTTTTTTTCTCACTATATTAGACAGTGTCTGGATACAGACAGGAAACATGGGGAGAGAGGTAGGAGTATGATGAACAGTGGTCTCTGGCTAGAATGATACTGTAGCCTTTGTGTTTGCATGGTTACCACTAGCACCAGGGCTCTGTTGTCACATAACACAAAGTTAATACAAAGACAAGAATGGATGTAAACTGTGGTGAATTTGCTGTAGGGGGCACAAATGGAGGATATGACGTGTCTCTGAAGGAAAACAACAGAATAGGTCAGTTATCAACAATGCATCCATACAAACACACTCTACACACAGTCAGTTTTCGTGTTCTCTCTCTCAGACTCTGTATATAGGTACAGATGCATTTGTAATCACATGATACAAAGTCTACTTAATTCTGCCCAAAACAACTAATGGTAAAAGTGTGACTAAAATAAATTTAAATTCATTTTCTCATGTTTTGTTTCAAATACTGAGTCAGAATACTTCTGTCACACAAGCAATAGCAAACACTAGATCAGGCTCTTCTTTCTGAATTTGGCATATTCAGCAATATAGAGACACATGTCTTTGTACTTCAAACATGGCAACAGCTAAACTTTCCTCGCAATATCTAGACTTGTCTTAACATAACGATGCATAGATTTCTGTTCATATGACACCGGTTTTGGTTGTATGTTATTCATCCCTAACGTCTACCATTACAGATAGTGAAATGAGAGAGTAAAAAGAGAAAAAGCTGTGTAATACAATTCACTATATATCATTGTATGTTGTGTGTGGGTGTGTGTGTGTCAGGGAGTTGGATCAGTGGACAGCTATAGCTTATGTATGTACACTTTGTTCATCAACAGGCCAGTGTTATTTGTAATTATTTGTTCTAGTCAACAAAGCAGACCACAATAAGTTCATTGCCATGAACATCATATCCTTTTTACAGTCCAAAATGAATATTCAAAATGCACACTATATTTTTCTGCTCCTCTTTGATTCTTCAGATATACTTTGTCCGTTCACACAGTAGTACAGTATATCTTGCATTTCCTCCCTGTGCACTCCTAAGGTCACTGGATCCCTGGGGTTTTGGTAGAGCTCTGCTGCAGGCCAGCTGACATAACTGAAGTTTAAGTAAGACTCGGGAACAGAAGGCTGGATTCACTCCTTGTGACCTAGAGGCAGGGGAGGAGAGGAGAGGCGTGTGCATGTGTGTGTGTGTGTGGTGGTGGTGGGGGGGGCTACAAAGGAAAGTCAAGGAGAAAAGAGCGAGGAGTAAAAATGTATGTGATGTATAGGAAAGGAGGGTGTAGAGGGAGAGGGAAGAGGTGGAAGAGAAAGGAAGACAGAGAGAAAGTCACATAGAAGGAGGAGGTGGAGAAGGGTGAAGGAGATGGAGAGGACTTGATTAAGTCTGTCATTTCATGTGACAGGACCTCAGAGGCAGCAGATGTCCACCCCCCTCCTGGGAGGTCCTGACTGAGACACACCCCTGTCACTATATCAACGCCACATCGGGGCAGACACTGAGAACTGAAATGGATACTGATACCCAATCTGTAATGGCAGTGTGGCGCCCCCTGTTGTGTGTTTAGTTTTTATAAAGAGCAATTTAAAGATAAACCATGCAGGATTTTCCTGAAAAACAATGTACAGACTCTTGCAAAAATAATCTTTCTCCATTATCACTTTTGACCTTCAAGTGTATGTGAGGCTGTGCTCTCTAAAGGTGGGATGAAGAAAAATGGCTGAAGATGTGATGACGAGTGGACCCTGATGAGCTAAGCTGCTCACTGGATATGATGAAGTGGAGGTGACCGGGGTGAAGGATGGTCGCAACAATTTTCCACTGAAATGAAAGTGGACAGTAGCAGAGAGGGGAACAGATCTACAGTTTGACAGCAATGACACGATTGGCTGATTGATTTTGTGGCAAAATCTGATTGGTTTAACTGAAGGAGTAAAAAGCCAGAGAGAGAGGATTGTGAATGAATGAGCATAAAGATAACTTCCTCACTGAACATATACTGATATGCATGCATATGTGTGTGTATGTGTGTGTATATATATATTACATATTTAAATTTATGCTCTTGTTATCTGTTGGTCGCAACTTCAACACCCTTGCTTTCTGTTAATCAGACATAGTCCTGGTGATATTCACTATAGACCTAATTATCTTACCTGAATAGTCACCATGGCCTCTTAGTTGGTTCTTGTTTCCGTTGTCTTCTCTGTGGAGGCTACAATAACACTTGGGATCATAGTGTGCTATTTAAAGCTCAGGTGTGTAGAATTATGATGTTATCATTAAATCTTTCATATTATTCTGGTGGGGTTATTGTTAACTGTACATTGTTAACTGATTCTTTTCTTGAAACTTCCACTGTTCCACTGTTTCCACAGCCAAAGTCTGAATTACTAAATCCCTTAGGTACACCAGGGGCTATAATCACAATAAGTCATCCCTTTTGATACAAATGGTAATTTTGAGGGATCTATCAAATATTAATTTTACTGTCCCCTTTAGCTTTTGATTTTAAATTGATAATTCCTATATTTATTGTCAGTCATTTTTCTATTTCATTTGCTGTTCCTTTGCCTTTTATCTTAAATCTCCAACCTTGTTCACCAATTGTCTATTTATATTTTGTTTATTGGCTTCTATATATATAAGATTTGTTGAGTTTGTTTTTAAATTATTGTTAAGCACTTTGGAAACCTTTATTTTGAAGTTATTATTATTGGTAGTAGTAGTAATAGTAGTAGTAGTAAGCTTTCCTCTTGGTCTATTCAGGAGTGTGTTAGTGTTTGTACTTAAAGCTGAAGCTTAGAAGCCACAGGCTGACAGTATCTAATCTAAAAAGTCAAAACCACAACTGAATCTAAACCTGACTGAAGTTAATTCTGAAAATAAGTTTTCAAGCTGAATAGTTTGAAAAAAAGGGTCAAGTTGGGTCAAGAAATATTTCAAGTTGGAGTCATTGGGTGCTAATTAATACAAATACTAAATAATACTAATATTAAATAATTAATATAAAGCCTCACAAACCTCTAACACAGTATTGTATTGGGGATTAGATCTGGAACAAAGTGCATTACCACTGAAAGTTGCCAGCAGCACACTGGGCTCCAGCACTATGAAATGGAAGAAGTTTGGAAAAACCAAAACCTCCATCCGCCTCTGCACCTCTACATCTGTCAGGCCTGTGTGGTGGAGCAGCCATCTGAAAGTCGCTCCTGAGTAAAACCATGCAACTGGTGTTAGTGTGTTAGAACTTAAAGGCTAGAAACTCGTGCTATGAGTGGTGAGGTGCAGCTCATCACTGGAATGGAAAACTTTTGTTGGCAGCCACAATGAAGAGACTGTGAGACTTCCAGTGCAGTTCTGCTTGTTCATATTATGAGCCATGTAGACGAATTTCCATCAGTAGTCCAACCACAAAGCCTATGGCCCTACCAGCCACACAACAATGAATCTTTCCAAAAACAGGTTTTGGTAACATCCAAGTGTATAAGAGAGAAGTTTGTCCCTCTGAAGCTGAATGTGAATTGTTAAATGTAAAGCTGTGTCAAGGCTCCCCTTCATCCGTTTCATCAAAGGCTCTTTTAACACCGTAACATAAATCCATTATGCCGTCTGAACTCTTGAGCCAATGTCATCTCTGCCCTTTGAGTCATGTAAAGGAAGACACTCTGCATGGGGCAGGTACTATCACATGTGGGTGAACCTTTGTCTAATATGGAGCAGCCTCTCCTCCTCTCCGTCTCCCCCGTGTCTATCTGCCGTGTCATCTTCGAGCTGGCCAATTACTGCTGAGCTGAGCTTGTCACTTCGTTCTCTCTCTGGATATGTGATGGCTGTTGGAAGTGTAAAAACAGAAATGGAGAAGAGACAAGTAAGGAAGGCAGAGTAGGACTCATGAAACATACATGCTGTGACATTACAGTATTTTATTTACTTTCCACAACATGCAGCTATCATAGATCCCACTGGGACATGATGCTGCTCCATGGTGCTGAGTTGTAATCTTTTTTTACCTCAGCCATATTTGGCTCATACTGAGAGAATAAATTATTGAAGATGGCTACCTTGCTCAAACTGTGTGCAGGTGAGTTTATTTTATTTTGGGTGGCAAGTCAAACAGTAAATGCCTTCCACTATAATCAGACACAAATGTTTGTACTTTCATACTAAAAATCCCATTTATGCTCCCACCAGCACTGAGTTTTCTGTGCATATAATTTTTCTTCTTTATACTGACATGTCTGTCTAATTGGAAAACAGTGTAGTCAGCATAGCAGCAAAAGCTCAGGTGGAGTTAACAGTTCCAGGACTTTGGTATTATGTTCACTCCCTGACATGGTTTACTGGAACACTTGAATGGAGGTTATTGTTTACACCTGTCCTTTTCCTGCTTTGACAAATTTCAAAATTTCTGCTGGTCAACAATATGTACTAAATAGTGGTTCCTGTGGGAATATTCAATCCATATCCATAAGAATTACGTTTGGGTGAAGGAAGGGTCAGTAAAGATGTTTTTGTTCCTGTCAGTGCTCCTGCATGATTCACAAGCTGTATGTAGATTTCTCTAACTAGACCTTTATGCCTTTACAGACTGATATTTTTTTAACCTGTGAGGGCCAGATAAATAGTGACACTCAACGTTCACAGCCTGTCATGCGCAGTGGCCATCTCTGCTGACGGTGAAAAACCCTCTGGGAATTCCTGTCCATTTCAATAAGTAGTGCTGGATGACTGATGATCGATCTATGGATGTTATTGCTGTGAGTGGCTCCGGGATGATGGTGGTAGGACAGCTTCAGGGTCGTTATTAAGGGCAATAGGGAGAAATCATAAACCAGGTCTATATTTCAGTTAATAGACCTTTGACGGGCTAAGATGGAAAAAAAATACAATTTCTGAAAGAGCAAATCATTTGGAGTCTATACAATCTTCTCTGTGTTTCCACCACAATTTTATGTTGCAGACGGTAACAGGAAAATTAGAAAAATTATTATTGCTGGTTCCCGGTATCATCCTGTCATACTGATGTGACATTATGTAGCATTTCTGCTCATGTCTTTCTTTCTCATCATTGTTCAGTTTCAGTACCATGTCTCACATCATCTTTTGCTGAAGAATGTGAAATTCACACCTTTCTGTATTTATAGCACAAAGAGTGTTGGCGTCTCTTGCAGGTAAAAACTGATTGTGGTGGCAGTAGGGAAAAGTCCCAGTTTAATCAAAGCAAACAATAAGAATTGTAGTTTGTGACTGCATCATTTATCTACTGTCCCATGGTGGTCTGACTTAGAGGTAAACCCAGGAGGAGACTTCTGTTTCTGTTTACCTCTAAATATTTTATCACGTAATAGCACGGTGGTATATGTATATGAGTTGAGTAAAAATAAGGCAAGGTGTGAAAAGAGATTAGGTTAAGAAAAGTCACAATTTCCTCTGTAAAAATTCTGAGGAAGATGGTTGCATTATTTAGCTTTGACACAAACATGCTAGCTCCCTAAAATACTACTATATAAATCTGATCTGCACCCGACTGGCATTCTTCTTTTTACTTTTACATTTTTATTGTTTTATCTAAGCACAGTCTTGAATACATTATTAGAACTTATTGTAGTTGGCAGCATTATTTTCACAACCAGAATCAAATAATCAAAATCCATCTGGGTCCCGCCTGGTTTAAGTAACACACTATAACATCATTATGTTGGAACTTGTTTTTTTTTTATTATGATTTTTTTCTCCTCATCAAAACAGAACTCAGGTATGGCTGTTCTCTCCCAAGTTTCAAAAGTTTACTTTGATAGCATTCAATCCCTAACTTCTGCATTTTAAAACAGCGTCAAAATGAACATGAATTCCCAGTGGATGTCATCAGATGCAGTGCAGCGTCTGCTGCTCAGGCAGCTTCACAACCTAGTAGAGAAACAGCAGATAATCTGCTACACAGAATTATTTTCAGCCCGTTAGCATCACAGGAGTCATTTGTATTCCTTACTGCCACGGTGCCACCAACCCACCAACTCATCTGTCCTAGCCATGGTCTTGTGTGTGTGTGTGTGTGTGTCTCTCTTTGTACATGCCTATTAAGTTTATCTCCGTGTGCACACCCTCATAGAGCCAGATCAAGTGTGTTGGTTGAATTGTGGGGTGTCTAAAGGCCTGGAATGAATGAAACGCTAAGTGTGTGTTCGTGTGCGTGTGTGGAGATTTATACACACGCCGTATGGAGAGATGTTCTCCAGTACCGCAGTGGTTCTCCCTCATTACATCAGAAAGTATTGATTTTCACATTGCTGTCAGAGTTCTCTGGTCAGAAGATAGTACAACCGATAGATAATCCACACACACACACACACAGCATTCTCAGCTTGACACAACCATGTATGTGCCTGATCACGACAAACCACAGGCAGATGCTGGGAGAACTATTAAGGAAGTATCAGTTTGTAGCTTGGAAAGAAAGTGAGTGAGAAAGTGTCTGGATGCAGCATATCCTCAAACTCTCTCTTGCTTCCTTAAAAGATACAACCAGGCTAAAAGCTCTTGTAGCTCATGTTGCCAATGCTAATGTATTTTTATTCAGAGCACAGCATGAAGTATGACTTGTCTGTACTAATGTGACTGACCAGTATGCAGTAAAATGTGACAGAATTCCAGTCAACACTTGAGGTATCCTTACTGCTTACTGAGCTTCTTATTACAGACTACTCAAGCAGCCGTAGGATTCTTCATTGATGTGTGTATCAGGGAGTAATTTGATATTATTTATTTAAATTGCAATACAGGGTTAAATTGCAATACAGGGCTGGTATTTCATTTGTATGTTCAATTTAGGTCAGAAAGAACTGCAATTAAAATCTTAAAATACACCTTTTAACCATTTCCCTCAGTGCTATAATCAATATATTTTCAGTGGTGCATGAAAAAACACAATGCTAATTAATTGGTACAAGCCACATTATACTCCCCCCCTACATTTCACCTTCTCATTTGATTTGTCATTTGTACAAGTGTGAATATTGACCAGGATGAGAGCCACTTTTTCCGGTGAGAGTCAATGAGCAGGTGTGTTGGGGGCTAATCCATTTTTAATGGAACATTCAGCAGGATCTCTGAAGGACCCCTCTTTACAACACTAAATATAGCATCAAAGAGTGGTGCAATCCTGCATTTTTAATGGATCAACAGAAAAAAAGGGTCCAATATTTGTTTGCTGTGCATCATACTTCCTGTAACAGTGTCTTCTGGTCTGGTGTGGTGTTTTTGTGCACTGCAGGTCCCTTATTTGCTTGTGAAGTCAATTCACATCTAAGATGAGAGAGTGACAGCAATGGTGTTGTGTTCTTTCAAATTCACAAGTGGGTTTTACTTGACAGTTCTGTGAAATATTAGTCACTTGGGAAAGATTTTGAGATACAAAGGCATATGAATGGTTAGAGGGCTGGGTGTAACAACAAGTGCCCTGCACACTCTTTGTGGTTTGACATCTGCTATCATGTTGAAGAGTGACACAACGAACAGTTCACCCAAAAGTGAAAACTGATCTGGTCCACAAAATGTTTCTGGAGCTTCAGGACAAAACATTGTTGCAACATTCTCCAAAACACATAAAGAAGTTGGGCACTTTTTTTTTCTATTTTTTCAGCTCATCTGCTGTATGTCTGGAAGCCCTGAGATCCCAAGCTGATTTGAAAACATGTTATTTGCACCCTTTTATAAGGTCAAATTTTCACAGTATCTGCTAAGTTAAAGCTTTGGTGCACACACCATCTGAAGTAGGCGTGAGCTTGAACAGGCTTATATGCGAAGCCAGACCCGACATGGCACAAACCTACAGGTAACAGGTAAACATGCAGAGATTGCACGTTCTCATTGATCTGTTGTGCTGTAGTTTTCCTTTAAGAACAAAAGAAACTGCATCAAATAAATGACTTTTTATTTATAGCACCCTAAAGACATTTGCAGTCCTCATTTTCTTTCTTCAGAATTCAGCCCGAACAGCTCAGCACTACTGTAACAAATGATATACAGTAAAAACACACTGACATCACTGTATTATTAAAGAGCATCTCCAGTGAATTAATTAACTCTCAGGATCTCAACAGACCTTTCTTACAGAGTCAAGGGAAGCTACATAAATCTGAGTCTGCATGGAGAGGTCAATGTTTCATCAAGCTGAAGCTATTTTTGACACTGACACATTAAACAGCGTTGATAGTTTACTTGTCCCATACCTGGAACTCTGATGCTTTAGTTGTTATTTTCCTGTGCTGTCATATAACTGTCTGAGACCACTTTGTCAGTTGTGAACGTGCAGGCAGACACAAGCACAAGCAAGAACCTAGACACAAATGGAAACACAGATGCACAAAAATGCAGGCAGCTCACTCAACTATAAATAAAAATAATCATACACTCTGACCACCACACTGCACATAAACAACAGACAAAAAAGCTACTTCAGTAGACTGTGCTTTCCCTTATTATTGCTCACTGTCTTTTGGTTACATCCAGTGCAGGCAGTAGCAAGATGCTTCCCCTTGAGAAGGAGAAGACTTGAAAATGCACATGACCAAATTTGCTGTTTCACACCTGGGGGGCAATTTTAGAGAATCTGTTTCAAACCCTGCCAGACTCCTACTCAAAATTCAGGATAGTGTTGCTGCTGAGCAGTTCTGTGGTGGGGGTTGTATCATACATGTGTCTTGTATCACACAGGTTTAAGAAGGGAAATCAATGCAGCAGATATTAAAGGGAGAATAGTCTTCTATAGAATTCATTCATTTTCATGTTGTTTGCATCATCCTGTCTGCAGTCAAGTGATTCTTATTTTAAAAAACAGTCATTTAAAGCTGCATATCCATCAAACAAGCTTAGACAAGTTATTTCTTTCTTTCTTCAGTCTTGCTTTCTGCCGTGTCTGCACATAAAAGTGATTGTGGTTAAGTTTAGGGTAGCATTGTGATGCAAAGTAGTGTTATGATGATACAGTACCTCCCTAAGAATTTTGAAAACTGAAAAAACTGAAACATGACAAAAAAAAGAAAAAAAAAAAAAAAACTTGAAAGAACAAAGTTTGGGAATAATAGAAACAGTTATCATTGCCATTAACTGTCTCATCACACTATGCATCTATCACATTATCGAACCTCTTGCTTTTGAATTTGAATTGGTAAGCAAGTCTGTTTGCAAGATGCTTTACCACATTAGTTCACTTGGTCAGTGTCTGTTTAAAACATCTTTTACAGACAAGCAGTGGGCTATTTATTTTGCTGTGTGGGTCTGCTTCATCAACAAGTCGTGGATGGTCAGCAAGACCAACTGTAGTTACCCCCATGCCTTTCATTTTGCAGACATTAGGATGGAAGCCTGCATGAGAGAAAAGAGATGGGGCACCCACCCAGCCTGCATGGACTGGAATGGTGGAAGCAGAGTATTGCTCACTTCTGCACTCTGTGACACATTTACGCAATTCATAGTAACGTTCTCACTCTCTCAAAACACCAATGCTAACCATTTTTAACAGCAGGCCAGCGCATGACACAAACATGAAATAATTGTTCTGACTTCAGCAGAAAATTTTCTCGTCATGTAAGAACCTTTTTCTCTGAAGAGAAAATATGGTTTCAGGACCAAGTGAGATGAGTCTCAGTAGTTGTTAGTTTTGGTTAATTGCACTCTGATTTTTTGCCTGAAAACAGTGTCTTTCAGTTGTCATTACTTCTGTGTATGTCTACATGTATCCCTTATTACTTATTCCTTTACATCCAAATCAATATTTGGATGTGAAGATTGCTTTTGGGCTCCACTGTGTCCATCTTCACTTTTACTCCCATCATCTGTTTTTATTGAGTTTGGATCACCCTTCTGCTGTGAGACCACCTCCTTGCGATATTGGCTCCTCTGTCATCTCCACCTGTGTGACAAGCCAACACGTTTAACAGTCATCCTGACTGGAAGAGCCCACAGTGGGCGGGAGCGACTGACACGCTCTCTTGCCACGTGATGGATTGTGTTTTGGGGGTCTGCGTGCCACACAAGTTTTACAGCAGTAATTTAGTTTAATGACTCGATGGCTTTTTGGTGTGAACCAGGGGAGGAGGGGAGAGCAAATGGAGCCCAAGCCTCCATTATAAGAGCAACGTGGTCAGGCTATGAGACTATAAGGCTTTTTTTTTTCCTCCCCTCCCTCAGTTCTCAGCAGAAAATAGTCTGCTGGACAGCCCGTGACAAACTGCGCCCTTACAATCCATTTAGGTTTGTACCTGCATGTGGGAGAGGCTTGAGATGCAATGCCTCCTTCCTCTTCATCCTTTCATTCTGAGCTACAGGTTCTCATCCTTCTTTCTGTCTTCATCCATTCCTGCTTCCTGACACTTTGCTGTAGTGGCTGGCAGACAGCACAGGTTATCTCCCTGTTAGAAGGAAGGGGAAGAGGTGATTCAGTAAAAGCTTGCAGAGGACAAAGATGCTTTGAATTTGTGTGTTGCAACTACTGTCTTATTGCAATTGCATTCATGGTGAAAAGTTTATCACCAGCTAAACTGATAGTGGTCAGAGAATTACTGGAATTAAAAGAAAGAAAACAGCTGGAGCCATGGTCAGCACATTAGAAATAGTGACGTTGTTAGCGCCTGCTGGGGCTCAAACAAAGTGCATGACATTGGACAAAAGACCGGAGGAGATAAAAGCATGCATAACCTCCAGGTCTGCAAATGAGAGGATCATGACCTGATTTGGGTGATATGCCTAAAATAAAACAAGACTGCAGTATTTTAGTGACCTGTGCATCACATTACAGCTCAGAGTGAAAAAAAAAAAAACAACCAAGATTACATGTGTCTCATTTAGACAGGGCAGCCAGACCTGGTGTTAGACCTAATAATGCAGGTACGGGGGCAAAGAGAAAGGGTAATTATAAGGAATTCAACTAGACATTCAACACTTACAGTAGTAAAGTTAATGCATAATGGAGAGGAAATCCATAGCACTGGGGATACACTGGGAAATACAACTGACCCTTCAGTAAACTTCACCCCTCCTAGTTATTGTTGCACTGTCAAGTACTGAAAGAATACAGTTTACATTAATAATGTGGCAGGTTTACCGCTTCAAATCCATAGTTATTTTTGAATAGAAACATTATTCTGAGAAAGCAGGCTTCTCCTTTTCCAGCACCTGTTGATTTTGACAAATGATGCTGAGAGATCAGATTTTATCAGGTAGGAAAATCGAGCTTTGGCTGAATTTGAAATGTTCCACAGACTTGAATGAAAATGGGTGATAAAATGTGAGCATAATTATCTTTCATGCTAATTTCATTATATTCATGATAATTTTGATGATGATTGAAAGAAAACTGAGGCAGCATCCAAAGTTCAAAATTTACCTTTTTCTTTAGTAAGTTAAAACAATATTTGACACTTTTTTAAGCATGTCCAAAACCTTACCATGAAACCAACAGTATTTGAATGCTAGACACTACACTGGTAAAACTACTGCAATGCAATGCAGTAGTTACGAGAACTGCAACTGCACAACAGACAGTGGACAGTGACGCAGGCAGTACATCAGTAATGCTTCAATAAGTATAAGGTTTCACTTTGCAAGGCATAATATAGTATCTTTCAAATTAACTCATTATGGCAAGGGTTACCATGGTTACACATCTCGCACCGGGCAGTACGCCCAAAAAGATGCATACATGATTTGACCTCATTGTCCTTGACAGCAGCTTTACTCAGGAAACAGTCAAACCATGCAGCTTGCAAAGCACATTCTGATTCTGCGGGTTGACATTGCTGGTGACAGGCTGAAAACAATTCCCAGTCAGCGGACTCAGTTATTCATGGAAATCGAGGACCAAATGCTAAAGGTCTCAACTGCAACTGCCAGAAAGTGTATTTTATCGCCTGCAGTTTCATATATAGAGCAAAACAGGAGGTGAAAGAAGGCAGACTTGTTCATTTGCTGTCTGTATGTGAGAGTGTGTATGTTGGTGCTAGAGTATGTTTGAGTGGAGGTGTATCTGCGTGGGTGAAGATGGGGAGAGCAACAGCAAATGAGAATCTGGTCCTCCCTGCAGACTCGTAGTCGTGATGTGTGTGTGTGTGTGTGTGTGTGTATACACCGTTGTTTAGGAGACATCACAGTGACACTACTTTAGTTTTATCGCTGCAATAATCGGGGATGCAATTTCTCTCTGCTGCGTTACCTCAGCCCCGCTCTTCTTTCGTCATCCATTCGTATTTCCTAGCAGTCAGAGGGGAACCAAGTAAGAATTTGGACATTCAGTTTTTCATCTATCAGTATTCCGACATTTCGAGTACTGTCGGTTTCCTTCAAAGCTGATTAGCATTGAGCAGCAGTCGTGCTGTCAGCCTTGAGTCCCTCCTGCTTTTTTCACTTTATCATTGATTAAAGCTCCTGCCCTGTCCACACAAGACCAACATTTTCCTTTGAAACAAACAAACAAACAAACAAAAAGATAATAATAGTTGCAGTCAAATCCATCTGTGGTTTTGTTTCTGTTGTGTTTTGTCTCTTTTTTTTGGCAAATGAATTCCACTCATATAACAACTGTAAATAGATCTCAGTAACATAACTGTACAAAAGTGTACAGAAAGAACAATTACACTTAATAAACAGTGAGAAGGCAACCAGATGAACCGATAAACAAAAGACATGTGAGGAAGCAACACTTGCATACGTACTAAACATGCAGAGCAGGGTGTCCATTGCAGCATCTGCCTTAGTTTAAGATGGGTGTGAATCGGCCTACATGTCACATCAGTGAGCGTGTTGTCGTTCTGCTGTTGATCTTTGCTTGTGCTCTTTTAGTTTTCTTTCATCCCTTCTAATTAAGATTCTTCTGTGCAGGGAGCTTTCAAAGGTAGCTTCACCAAGAGAGAGAAGACAGGTGTGAAATCTCCCAAGTGCTTGTCATTGATAAAATAAGTTCTGCTGTTCCTAGAAAGCATACTTGATCAAAGCACGGTACCAGCACTATGGTCTCCGTGCTTTTAAATCAGCTCTGTCTGAAGTGTTGTCACGTTGTTTGGATGTTTTATCCTGTTTACTACAAATCTTGTATTCTTTACATTAGCGTATCCTCTGCTTTTACGTGTTGATGATGTCATATGTTACACCTGAGTGCTGATCTCAGACCATTTCAATATAGCATGAAACAATAACATATGACAATGGACAACAGCTAGGGGCATTTTTCACAGTTTTTAGCTTAATTATCATATATTTAAAATTTTCTTTAATGTACTGTACAGCAACGTCAGCTGTGGTACTTTGTGTGTGTGACACACCAAACAGACGTGGCAAAGCTAGTAACGAGAAAAGCTGGCTCTTGCGTCACCTCATGTTGCCTCACGTCACCTGTGTCAGGACCAGAAAGTTGCTCTTGAAACCACTGTGAAGGCCACAGCCAGCATCATCCAACTAGCACATAAATTCTGCGCCTGCATGACAGGAAATAACTTTCCATACCAGCAGGTGACGGTAGTCTGTACTCAGCAGTCAATAGGATAACCGTGCATTCCAGCATTACATCATTGTAAATTCCTTTTGGACTCTAGAAACATATGATGGGCAGTTTTCATTGTCTTCTGCCACTAGTCATAAAAATTGTCAAGGCTGCATGGTGGGGACACATGCCATGAGGCCATTGAATCCCTTTTCAGTTCCAGCCAGGAACCTGTGTTACATGCCATAGCCGTCTCTTACTCTCTCCTCAGGTTTCTTATCTGTATCTAAACTAAAAATACCAAAAATAAAGAAATAGATAACATATGTAAAAATAGATACATTAGTTGATATTAAAAACAACCATTTGCTGCCCAATTACATGCATGTCCTGACCAGAATCACTGATTATCTATGCATTATCTATACTGTGTGTTTCACTAAATCTGATAGCAATTGCATATATAGCAGGACATTTTCACATACAGTTTGTTGTAATGTCAATAAATCTATAAATCCAAAAGAAAGATGTTATGTGGTTAGTTAAGGTGTTAAGGTGCTAGTGAATACGCCTGAATATGCTTTTGTTAAACATCTGCTAGTAATCAGTTACTGTAATGAATATCAGAGCTTTTCCAGTCATGTCTAGAAAATGACACATTGTATTTGGTAACTGGTGAAGGGAAACACAGGCAGACACCCCTGGTGTAATGCTGGAAAGGCTGTGGGCGTGAATTTCCTCTCTCTCCACACCCTCTATACCAACTGACACTAACTAATTGACTTGCAGTGCTGCTTAATAAAACTAAAAGCAGGAAGAGCCATCTAGCCGACTCATTACATAGGACTAATCCTTTATAGTTAATTAACTTTTTGTCTCTGTGTCAAGCAAGGGGAAATTTATAATGCTGTCAAGGTTAACAGTCCCACTCAATTCACTGTTCTGTTGCTAAAATTGAAAGGAATATTTCAAAGCTGATGTAGGCAGAGATACACAGGCCATATCCTGTGTTCACTAGCACTGAAATATTTACATGGTGGAGGAACATTAAATTGATTCTGGTGTTCAGAAATTCATCACACATTCCCTTGCAGCGGTTTTCCTCTCCATCAGAAATGCAGCTCCGGCATTTTACAAATAAATGAACAGTGTGCGTGGGTGGGCGGGTGTTCCTTGGTGGGAGATTTTGCACTATGGAGCATACGGCTTTGAACGTTGTGTATTCATGTCTATATTTTTGACTGGTGAAAATCCCATAGATTTGACTCACATGAATGGGCCTGCTGCAGACAGATTTGGATGCTGTTTAGTGATGCATGGTGGAAAGGACAGTGTACAGCTCTATCTCAGATATGAAAAGAAAAGGAAAGCCTATGTCTTTATTAAAGGGGTCAAACCAAGGCTGTTCAAATGTATGTTTTGATATATTTTCCTATTGTCTATTTGTCTATTTTGTTCAACTGAAATTGCTTAATAGTCTTGACAGTGCTGATAAAAACACCTAAACCATCAGTGCAGTACACCTAGGGAGTTGTTGATAACTTTTCTTTCTTTCTTGGACTTGTCACACCCACCTGAAGTCAAACAGGGAGTGTGTACCTTCAGCATTAGGTTAATACGGTGCCCAAATGATATTATATTTTAGAGCAGTTCTTATGGTTGTGCAAAAAAAAAAAAAAAAAAAAAAAAAAATCAAAGCTAAAAGAAATAAAACAAAGTGCTTATTTGCTTAATAATATTTCTTCTGTCTTTTACTGTTGATACATTTGTTACAACTGTGTTTAGTAATTTGTATGGTGTAGTAGTTTGAAAAATTAAGTCTAAAAATTTTGACTGTTTTTACAAGAATTTAAAAAGAACACAAAAAAACATTGCCTCAGAAATAATTCTGAGAAATGGACCATTTGATTTCACAGACTGTGTCACACAAATTTGAAAATATGTAAAATGCCAAAAATAATATAAATATAATATATATGTATATACCGTTTTTTATGTAACCAGAGCTAACATCGCAGTGCAAACATAATTCTTACTGAATTCATTCTTTTTCTTTTCCTCTAGGTCATGGAACTAAAGGGGTGTTCGAGCTGCTGGCAGGCTGGCGGAGAACAAGGGAAAATCTCCCCTTCAAGGAGCGTGTGGCGGATGCTTTTGCTGACGTGATGGTGTGCTACACGATGACCAGCTCACTCTACATCATCACATTTGGCATGGGAGCTAGCCCCTTTACCAACATCGAGTCTGTGAAAATTTTCTGCCAGAGCATGTGCGTTGCCATTCTGGTCAACTACTTCTATGTTTTTTCTTTCTACGGCTCCTGCCTGGTGTTTGCCGGACAGCTGGAGCAGAACCGCTACCACAGTGTTTTCTGCTGTAAAATCCCTTCTGTGGAGTACCTGGACCGCCAGCCCACATGGTTTAAAACCATGATGAGTGATGGACATGACCTGTCCACACACCATGACAGTGTCCCGTACCAGAATCACTTCATCCAGCACTTTCTGCGTGAACACTACACAGAATGGATTACCAACACTTATGTCAAACCCTTTGTGGTCATTCTGTATCTCATCTATGCCTCTTTCTCATTCATGGGATGTTTACAAATTAGTGATGGATCAAATATCGTGAACCTGCTGGCTAGTAACTCTCCAAGTGTTTCATATGCTTTGACACAGCAAAAATACTTCAGTAACTACAGTCCTGTGATTGGGTTTTACATCTATGAGCCCATTGAATACTGGAACTCAACGGTGCAGGAACACCTGAAGACTCTGAGTCATGGCTTCAACAAGATCTCCTGGATGGACAACTTTTTCCACTACCTGCGAGTGGTGAATGTGAGTGCGTCAACCAAGAGTGACTTCATCACCATACTCAAGAGCTCCTTCCTACGCAGCCCGGAGTACCAGCACTTCACTGAGGACATCATATTCTCAAAAAACCGTGAGACTGACGAGTACGACATTATTGCATCGCGGATGTACCTGGTGGCACGGACAACAGAGAAGAAGCGCGAGGAGGTGGTGGAGCTTCTGGAAAAGCTGCGTCCGTTGATGCTGATCAACAGCATCAAATTCATTGCCTTCAATCCTACATTTGTGTTCATGGACCGCTACAG
The DNA here is from genome assembly GCF_020382885.2 of Scatophagus argus. NCBI lineage: Eukaryota > Metazoa > Chordata > Actinopteri > Scatophagidae > Scatophagus > Scatophagus argus. The sequence continues at coordinate 15,372,845 of NC_058511.1, forward strand.
CTCCTCTGTCATCTCTCCCATCCTGACCTCAGGATTCAGCGTACTCACAATCCTCATCCTCACTTTCTTCCTGGTCATCAACCCCTTGGGTAACTTCTGGCTCATCCTCACTGTTACATCTGTGGAGCTGGGTGTCTTGGGTTTGATGACCCTCTGGAACGTTGGCATGGACAGCATCTCAATCCTGTGCCTTATTTATACCCTCAACTTTGCCATGGATCACTGTGCACCACACCTGTACACTTTTGTGCTAGCCACCGAGCACACTAGGACGCAGTGCATCAAGTTGGCACTGGAGGAGCACGGGGCAGCCATCCTGCAGAACACATCCTGCTTTGTGATTGGGATCATGCCTTTAGTGTTTGTGCCTTCCAATCTGACCTACACACTGTTCAAGTGCTCCCTCCTCACCGCGGGCTGCACTGTGCTACATTGCTTCGTCATCCTGCCCGTCTTCTTGACCTTCTTCCCACCCTCCAAAAAGAGACACAAGAAAAAGAAGCGGGCCAAACGTAAAGAGCGGGAGAGGGAAAGAGAGCGGGAAAGAGAGAGGGAAAGAGAGCGGGAGGAGATAGAGTGCATTGAAGTCAGGGAGAATCCTGATCATGTGACAAATGTCTGAGTAGTTTGTAATTTTAGCAGTGAGTATCAGTGGGGATCTGTCAGGTTGTGGTGGATTAGAGGTGCTCTCCAATGGTGAGACTTCTTCAGGTGTGGGGGAGTGAGAGATGTCCCCTGAGGAGTGGGTACTGGTCACTTCCAACCAATAGCAGCTAAGCTGGCCAGAGTAGAGTGCAGCCCCACTGGACAGTCATTCAGTCCTTCAGTCTGGACAGTGTATCTCATTTGCACAAACTGCAACATGCTTATGGTTGGCTCAAGCTCTTTCCCAACTATTTGGTATATAAAAACAAGTTAGTTACCAGAACATATGCTTGCTAAATCTGTAAGTAAATTATGAACATACAGTGTGTTAGTCCATTTAAATATTAGCAATTCAATGTTCATCTTCTTCAGCCCTTATCTCAAAAGAAGTAAGTGAGGAGCAAAGTACTCTTTTAAGCCAAGGACGCTCAGATAAGTTTGTGATCACAAAAAGGTGAAGATTACTGTGCACACACCTTGACAACAGTAAATAGAAATGAAACCAAATACTGTGGAAAGAAAGCACACTGAATGCTTTTCTGAGACATTAAAAATAGCTGAACAGCTGAACTGGGCAGATGGTATACACTGTGTCCATTATGAAGAATTATCTTGCACATTACATTATTGTGAGAATAGAACTGTCTATAATAGCAGGAGGCAAATATTTCTGCTTAATTTCAGAGGTCTTGGGGGTCAATGGTAAATGGAAAAAAGAATTTGCAGTGGGCTGCAGCATATGAAGTGATCAGTGACAGTCGTGCAGCAGTATCTGAAAAGGCAGTAAGTCTGAATATAAGTAAATCATAAACTGCTTTTGAAACAGATCACTAAAACCAAAACTGAGTGTTTCCAAGGCTTGAGATATTGAAGGTTCGAGCAGGTCGATAACAATGGGAGGTTTCTGTGAAAGTATGAATGTCTCTGCAATCCACTTATAATAGCTTACTGGCATGACTCTGGTAATTGGAAGGTCTGAATGTGACTCAGAACTTGCAGGGGTGCCAAAAAGTGTTTAGAATTTTTTTTGTTTCACAGATTTCTCTAAAAAAGCAAAAAGTCTCAGTAAGTTTGAACTTTCACATAAATACATAAATCAACCAGGAATCATGAATTATTCAAGTTAATTTTGTGATTGCACTGTTGTTTGTTGGTCGTCAGTTGCTTTTAAATTTAACAGCGATGTACTCTTTGTAAAGTACACTGTCTCTGAATAGTATGAAAAACTGATAGAGAGTTGAAGTCAGACAAGAGCTTCCAGGTTTTGTTCCCAAAGTATGAACACCTCATTTAATTGTACATTGTATTAACCTTACACTACCTGACCAGCAGATGAATATTTCCCTCAGGAGTCAGTCAGAAACACAAGGCCAAATGATTACAAATGTTACTCAGTATCTGGTAATAGGAAATTGCTTGCAGCAATTGCTTGCTAACACCTGTGCCACAGCATCTTTTGAAGTTGATCATTTTTAAAATGTGTGTGTTCACTTAATGTTGTTTTAACAAACACCATTACCCCATGCCTCAGGCCATCATGGGTTAATATCCACAGCTTGACAGATTGTCAGATAGACAACATGGGCCAATTAAATACAACTTAAATGAGAGCTAGTGGAATAGCATCTAGCCTGGGAAGTGGTGTCAAGACTTTGACTCTCTATTGGGAATATTGCAAAAATGAAGGTGCAGACCTCTACTGCCACCTGTAGGCCTGGGGCTGGTCTTGTACATTTTCCCCTAATACTTAAAATAACATTCCATCAAAAAATAGACTTTTTTCCACAGATACTCCTCTTCAGAGTCCAGTCTTAGAAACCTTAAATGGCTGTTGTCTTCCCAGAGGGTAAACAGTTTTATCTACGTGTGCCAAGGTCTGATAATAATCTCTGTTGCAGTCCCAAAACAAACACAACTCAAGGTCAGCAGCCCCAACAGATACCAATCTCTCAGTTACCCCCCTACAGATCTTAGCTGGTGGCATGTGATAGAGAGTCCCCATACGTGAGCAGATGAGGCTTACAGACTAGTCAATACTTTCTGAGAGGATTGTGGGGACACTGCTGTCTGGTTTCTTTGTGCTGCCGCTGAGAACGTGACTTGCTCTCACAAGGGACAGCCAACCAGGCAGCTGGTGAGAGATTGGAATATTCATATTGGACCAAATGTCAGTGAGGAATATGTGTTTGACAAATGTGTGTGTGAAGGAAGAAGAATGTCAGTATCAAATGAGAACTCACTAGTTATCAAAAAGGCCACTGAGCCCACTTCTTATGTAAATTAATATCAGTGAACAAATAAGAGACCAAGGTGGAAAAGATTCATCTTTTGCCTGTCATACATTACTACAAATACATTTCCTTCTTCCCTGGAGTTAGAAAGTAGTCTTATGTGCTGAATTGTCAATGGTACAACCTTATAACTTTTATCGACCAAACATTGCCCTGCTTAGAAATAAGGATTTTTTTTTTTTTTTTTTGGCAAGTTCCTTCTTGCAGCAGCTGCAGTGAACGTCACATTATGTAAAAGCCATGTCATGTATGTATAGCAAGAAGGCATGAAATGTTTGAAACATGGGAAAGAAATGCAAATTTTAAATAATTTACTTCCCAAAATTGACTGTGTTTGCATGGCACTGTATTGTATGTATGCATGTATTTAATTTTTCTGTATGAAGTCTGCACTTTTTTAATTTTTGCTATGCTGTAGTGACTTATGTTTGTTGTTTCGATGCATTATGTAACACCATGTGCTGCAAAAGAACAAAATTAGTCATATTACAAAACAAAAGCCAGAGGATATTTCATGTGTAAAATAACTGTAAATTACTTTTTCTATATTTTCTAAGAAAAAATATGCTATAGAAAGATTTTTAATGACAGAATTTTCTTAAAAAAAAGACATAAAAGGGAAAAAAGTTGAACACAGTAGGCCAGTAATAAACAGTGGAATGTTACCAGTATACTAGATCTTATTCCTTGCGCACTGCAGTGTCAATGTTTGTTGAGGATTCACGTTTTTATATGGGAAACTGTGGCCTCCATTTTATTGTTTGTTTGTGTGTCTTGACTCCTTTATATTCTCTACTTGTCCCTCACAATTAAGGAAACTCGTCAGCACTTAACATCCCTTTTTAAACAACAGAACAATCTGTCAGGCTTTGTAATGATCTCTTTTAACAAACATGTCGGTTAGAAATCTCCAGCGTATAGATGGAATCTCTAATTGATGTCTGAAATATGTCTGTTACAGTTTGCTAAATGGCAAGTCAAGCTTAGCAGCAAAGATTTTAATATTTAGCATTATTGTTAACTCTACTGGAACATCAGTCCTAAATATTGGTAGCCTGTCATTGCTAAAATATTCACTACTTTTCAGTTTTTCTTACAGTTAGCTTCATTAATAATGAAAAATGCTGTCTGATTAGACCGCTGTGTATTTAAAAAGCTTTATTAGAACTTAATAGAAATTATTCTTCTATGACAACACACTGAGTCTTACCAATGGGTTACTGAAACAGCATGTGGTATTATTTAAAATACATCTTTACAGTGTATTTGGTCTTCTTTTTCTTCTGAGTCCAAGTCTGAGCTTGGCATTATTAAACACTTTTCCTATTGTCATCAAATCCCTTGACCAAAGACCAAAAGCAACAATGTGTCAGTCCATCTTTCAACACTTTCCAACTTAGTTACCCTGTCTGTGGCACTCATCCCCATCCCCTTCGTTCTTTAATGGGAAACAACGGTTTGGGGCTCTTTATGATATTTGTTGACAGTAAGCTTAAGTAAGCTTGTTTCTGTGCAAAAATATGGTTTGACTCCTATGCATTTGTAATAGAATAAGGTTTGAGTCACATTAATTCACTCGCTTTATCATCATGTAAAAAGTAACCTTCATTGTGAATGCAACATTTCTTCTCAAACACAGATAATGGTGACCACCTCTGCAATTTTTTTAATGGACCCGTTCTGTAAGCTCCTGCTATATGGTGTGTTGTAGGCCTATGTTGGGATATCATACCTGAAATGTATTTGATACTATGACATTACAGCAAAAATATTAAATGACAGGTGGGCTTCAAACGGGATGCTAGTCGAGGCTTTATCTAAACTAATAAAATAATTACTACAATGCATGACCTTCAAAAGTAAGAATTAAAATAGAGATAAATATGCTAAAATCTTTGGTGGTATTTTGAAAGTCAGTGTTTGGATAGGTAGATAGCTGTGAGTCTTACAGAGTCCTTTGGCCATGCACCAGCACATTTTTAGTTTGTACAACCAGGGACAGCACAATATTACCACAATACAGGGCAATAAAAATATGCAATCACCACTTTGCTTGTTGAATAATATACATGGCAGATCTGTTTGGACCACAGTCTCAGAGGACAAATTACTATTTTATTGTAACTCATCTATCTTGTAAGTCAGCTGTCTGAGGCAAAAATAATAATAATAACAATATAATAATAATGATAAAAATCATTCATGAACCTTGTTATTTAATGACATCTATTTCTGAATTTTTAATAATGCTTTGGCATTGTACAGAAAGTAACAAGCTTAAAGAACCTCAATCCCTTTTGAGTTAAATTCCTAACTAGTTAAATCTGTGTATCTATCTATATCTATCTATCAATCCATCCATCCATCAATCCATCCATGTTTGCATTGCTGTCACAAGCTCTTTTTGTGCTTTTTCTCTGTCCTCACCCATACAACATATTCTAAGTGATGTTTTTTTTTTTAATAACATGCCTGATTTGACTTTTGTGACCCAAACAGCTAGAACAAGGATAGCATATATGAATCCAGTGTGTCCTTGTAACTCTTGTAAGTTCTTCATATTATAACAATGCATTTGGAAGATTGTGGTCAGTTTGATTTTGCCAGTCCAAGCCTTATATACTTTGTCTTAAAAAGGTGTAATCACTCAGTTTAAGAAGGTAAATATGCTATGTGGTTTCTATAGAAAGTACAGTTAGTCTTAATAGCGTGGTCAGCTCTCCTTCCAACCATAAAATACCAAGAAAATAATTATTGTAAATGTTCTGATGTTTTGAATGTTCACATACAGTCACTATCTTAGAAAAACTTAAAATACTCATCAATATTCAACATTTAAGACATCAGTTTGGTAATTTGAGTGAAATAATAACAAAAATCCAATTCACTCTCCATTCAAATTGTACCATAGTATTACATGCTCTGCAACACTGTTAGTAAACCAGAAATAAAGCTGTTTTCCTGTTTTTGTCAGTCAGCTTCATCAGTTGTCAGGCAGTTTGATTCACTTCAGATTCATGCTGACCTTTTGGGCTTAAAATCTCTCTATTTTATATTATACCAATCTAAAGGCTAAAGTAATGCTGGTTTAACTTTACGGACTAGTCTGAATATTCATGTGAAACTATCTGCAGAGTGTTGCTTCCAAAAAATTTTTTAAAATGAAACCATGTAGCCTAATTTTTGCTCAACTGTGGCCACCAAGCAGCTAAATTTATCATAAAATTAAAATTAAAAATTAAATACTAAAATGTAAAGCAAAAGAAGCACTGATATAATAAAGTCATCAGCGAACTGTCTCAGTAATGTTGGTTATAAAGCAACAAGTTTGCTAGCATTAGCCACTGGAAGCCACTATACGAGAGCAAAAGAGTTGTATTGGTGGAGTATGTGGACTTGTATTAAGAAATTTATTTGTATGTCTTTATGCATTACAAGAAGAGGATATTTATAGATTTGAAAAATATCTAAAGATTGCTAACATTAGCTAACATTTTCCATTAGCTGCCCGTCAAGCTAGAGTAAGAAAGGTGTATTAAACCAAGTAAAGGTGAGTTTTTGGAGGTCATAAGAAGTTAATACAAGGGAACATTACAAACAGTATTTACCAAATTTAGACAAATCAGACAAAATCACAATTTTCTACAGTTAATTTCTGGAACATGTTAACATGTAACTCAGACTGGATAAGTCAGAGTCGGTCTCTGATTGCTGTCTACTGAGGCGCTCCAAACCCAACATTTGTTTCAGTTCTGTTTTTGAGGTAGTCATAATCATAATGACTGGACTGTACCTGAAAGGTTGCTCAAGCTGGTCTGATGTTCCTCTTTTAAGTGTTGTAAGCACCTGGCAGCTTCATAAGTCTGTGCTCTTCATATAACCAGTGGCATTGCCTTACATATGTTTTCAAATATTTCTATACTGCTGTTATTATGTTTAAGGTGGAGTATTTTTCTTACATTGTGACTGAGATATCATTGTGAAGTCCTTAGAATCAGGTGCAGTAAAGATACACTGTGATGAGATGACAATGTTGTCGACTGTCGTTGCGTGTTGTGAGTGCAGGTGTACTGAGTCGGAAGGTAACTTGTCATTTTATATTGTTAAGGTACTGTGGAATTTAAAATGCTGTTTATTCTTAATGCCTTTCTCGTAACTGTTCAGCTTACTACAGTCACTCACACTCACATGAAGTTGTACCTATGTTGTTGCTATGAAATTGAGAGAAGAGCATGCATAACCAGAAATTACAATTCACATGTTGGGGTTTGGTTTAAAAAATGAATTGTAATCCCCCTTCACCACAGCTGGTAAAACATGGGTAAAAGCTGATGTCACTTGGCTGTTAAACCAGTGTACAACTCTGCATGGCAGTGTATCATTCACAAACACATGTGAACCAAGGTATAGTCTTCAAAGAACAGAAAATTACCAGCTGTGTCTTTGTGTGGCATGTTTTTCTGGCCGCTTTTTTGGGTGTTGGCAGAGCTTGAACTTTATTTTGCTAATCTATTCCTCTTACCAAGCAGCAGAAAGATTTAACCTCATTTGACTGAAGTGACAGAGAGAGAAATTTGAGGAGGGGGGCAAGGATGAGGGATGTGTTAGAGGAAGGAAGCGATAAAGAAAAAGGCTGCTCGCAAAACAGGAGGTAAGCCCTCATTTGAATTTGAGAAGATTCCAGCAGAAGGGATGATGGGAATTTTTCCGGTGAAGGGAGATGTCTTCTGAATGGAGGGTGACTGTGGCACTGTTCATGTCGAATCCTTTGCTGGTGTAATGAATCTTACAGGCTTATTTTACGTTAAAGCATGTAGAAAGTAGCTGTCTGTTATGACAAATGTACATTTGCAGGCAGATTTCTCCACTACTGTCAAAACAAGTTTCAGTTGCTCTTGAATCAAGTTCATTTGCCCAAGATGAAAATGGAATTACCTCAGAACAATCTCAGATTTTATGATTATTTTTTTTTAAAGGAGTTGTCTGGCATGTTTGTGTTGCAAAGTTAGTACAGCAGAGACCAAAATAACCTGACTTTTAGTTCCTACTATGCAGGGCCAAATTAACTTACCAAGGGGTCTGAGGCAAAAATGAGGTGTGACCCTCTACTAAGACCCCAGACACCAACCAGTATGTGTATGCCGGACTGTTACCTGGCCTTGGTTTGCTGTGAGAATTTGACTAGAGACTGTATTAGTGTTTTTGTCTGTGTTTTTCTCACTGGTTTGAATTGGCAGGGGTCAGCTGGTCAAGTGTGATGTCAGATATGTCCATGGACCAATCATGATCCGTGACAATAACTGTGGGATCTTTGCTTATGTAGCCAGACCTGATGTGCTATTGAAAGTGATAGTCTGTGAAAAAGTGATAGTTTTTCCCACATTTGATGTTATATCTACCAGACATTTTATATTTTTTATCCAGGCACTGGAAAAAGTAGGACTAGTGTGACTCTAGGCTTTATACTGCACGACACTGGAAGTTTTACTGCGCACAGCAACAACATATAATCCCTCTAATTTTTTATTTCCTGAGCTGACGGAGACTGGCAGCAGGAGTGGCTGCTGTCGTGTTGTGCTCCGTTGCAACGTTATTGCGCCAAGCTGCCTTGGCTGGAGATATTTTTGGCTCCCACCTTGTCTTAATCCTGTCGTGATTCTCCAATGGATTATTCATGCTTCCTCTCTCCTCTCCTCCCCAAACGCTCCTGCTTATCCCACCTTCTTCCCCTCTCACCCCACCCCCTCTCTTTCTCACCTTCCCTCTCCTTCCTCCTTTTACACTTCTCCATCCTCCCCTCCTGAGCACCTTCCTTTAACACCACCAGTCATCCCCTTTATAAATGTGTGTCATCATTATTGTCTCTGCATGGTCCCAGTGTGGCTGCAGATCAGCCAGTTCTATATTTTATTCCTTCATGAGGTTATATAATATGTCTGCACTTCTCACCATACCTTCCAAATGTCTAAAAAAATATATAGCTAAATCAGTAATCTTGTTAACACCACTACCTACCATTTAAAGTATCTTTCCACTCTATCTGTTTATTGAGGTAGTCAGAATTTCCTGCTTTGCTCTCCTGAGTTGAGAACTATGTGAATATATTTTTCACTACAGAGTGAGTAAACAGGGAGATCCTCGTTATTTTATTTACACTTTGTGACTATCATCATGCAAAGTTGCAAACAATTGATGGGATGATGATAGGGTTGTTCCAAGCAGGCCTAAACAAACTCTAAAATACTTAGTTTAGTTTAAGTTAGAGAGTATGCACAGGCATTGCACTTTTCTGACCACTTTAAATTTCAGAGTACGTCCACACTAAGTCACCTGAGTCTACACAGGAGTTTAATTCATGTTCTTCAGTCACCTGTTTCATGTATGTCTTACGCTCCTATTTTAATAAATCCAGCTGCTTAACAACCAGTGTTTCACTTCTGCTATATGACCTTAACATCACACTTCATGTCTTTTTTCTTGTGGTTTGCAAATGTAACTACAGTGATTGCGTACTGGGCCGCTGCCAAGTCGCCGGTGACCTACACCTAATAGTACGTCTGACCGCTTCCTGTGTAGACATGTATGGCGCAGTTGAGCTAAAGAGCTGCTTTCACGATGCAAGCTGTCTAGACATTGTGTAAACCGGTGTGTTTCTCAAGTGAACTTTTCATAAGTGAGTGGATACATCTCACATCAGCGTGTTTTACCACCAGTGTCTTCTTCTGTAGACGGGGGAATCAGAGCTTTCAGGAAACGATAATGTAAGACTACTTAAAGTTGCCATTGCCTCAAACCCCCTGTGTGACCAGTCATCTCTCATGTACATGTAGCTGATTAATCAGCGTGGGTATAAGATGAAGTGAAGATGTAGTTATGCTGATTTTGTAAAACAACTTCATAACTGGAAAATTGTTTGATCCTCAACAGGAGTTACTGTTTGTCTGGATAACCAGAAAATTTCATATGAAAACAGACAAGGCAAACTGATCAATAAACGGTGCTTATGGATGAATAATCTCTTGAGTGCTCAGTTTGGTTACGTTCCTGGGAATAATGAGACTTCTGATCTGGGCCTTTTACTTACAGGAAAATAGGTGTAGAGTGTTAGTGAGGTTCTTTATGCTCACTGAATGAAAATTAAACACAGATTAAACGTCTGTTTTGGAGAAAATGCAATGCTAAAATATGTGTCTCAGTATTATTAGCACAATAATATTAATGAAAGTCACTCAGAGCTGAGGAAATTAGACATTGTGCACATCCTTGTGTTTTCAGATATATCTGCTATCAATCAAAGGGTAATTGTACAGTAGCTAACATGCTGTGACTGGATTTTTGTCAGCTATGTTTGGTATTCTTCTAACTCCAGTAATTAGTCAGGGCTTTCATTTGGTACAGCAACTAAATGACTAAACTAAATTCCCCATTTTTGTTTGGAATGCCATGCATATTTTGGAATCCTTAATTTATGTCCCCAGAACTGTGTGTTCATTATAGCAATCCCTCCACCCAGATTTCATGCAAATATTATTTTCTTCCATATGAGCTCCAAGTGACCCCATACCTCAAGAACCAAATATCTGTTTTATACTCGCTCAGTTGTAGGATGACAGAAACAGAAAATAATGTGAAGGAGAACAACATAGTGGCTCCATGTCGGCCTCACTGTGACACAGCTCTGTTGTCAGAAACTGACAAAAGCAGTTTGCAGCCTGCTGTTCAGGCTTTTCTGTTAGTTGGTGACTTTTATGAGAAGTGCCCAGCTTGGCATGGACATGGTGCCTAATGGCTCCAATGCTGCTGAAGTGGCTGCAAGTTTGCTGGTCTGTTGTCTGAAAAGTTCATGTTCATCACCTCCAAATCTCTTAAATAAAGGAATAGCACAACAACATGTGTCAAAGAATTTAAATAGAAAAGACCCTTTTTTATGTCTATTGAAACAGTGTTACATCAAATACGAAGACATTTATGGAAACATGGGCTTATCTCTAGCATTAACTGTGCACACTAAATTTAAATTTACCCAAATCTCCAGTTGCATTCACAAAATGTATTCACTGCACCTACTCATATATAAGCATTAACAACATACTGCATGCATTATATAGCTGCATTATATCAGCTTGTGTATATTTTTGTGATGTGTGTGACTTCAGTTGCAGTTGTACACTCATGAACTCATCTTTCCTCTCACATCAGCTATGTGAGCTTAATGGCAGCAGCAAATGAACACGCAGTCTTCCATAAATGCAGACATCCAAGTGATAAATTATCAGCAGAAAAAAAAAAATATCTTTTGGACATCCTAGAAATCTGACAAAAAAAGAGGAAAAAAAAACACTGTCAAAGTGAAATCACCTGGGCAAAAATATTATCCAAAATCTTTTTTTTTTGTTAAAGGTTTTCACAGTGATTGACTGAGCTCAGCCAGCACATTAAAGAGAATCTACCAGCTCACTTTGGGCATTGTTCTGGATATACATGTGGAAGGGTTTTGGATAGAATTTGAGCCCAGGCTTGCATAATGTATACATTTCTCTTGTAGCAAGGAGCTGAACACTACTGATATGACCAGCCAAAAGTAGAATCACAGAAAGTTGATGATGTGTGTTAATGTCTCAGTTTAACTTTACTAGAAGACATATGCTTTTGAATGCTTTGAGTATTTTAAATGTAAGCTCTTTTTCTACTGCCTGCTATGTTAAAGCTATAAATAGTATGCATATGATCAATCTTTTTTTACTTGACAGAAAAAAAAAACATGATTTTCATTAAAAGAGCTTTTGTCTACAAAATACCTGTGAGTGACTTTTGTTGTTTGTGTTGTCAGTTTCATTTGATTCTAGCTAAAAAGAAATGGTTGTGGACAGGCAGTGACAGTAGAAATGTCCTCTTGTTCTCGTCTTTGTCTTCTTCTTGAGAGACTGTTTTTGTTATCATGTAATTATTATTATCACAAGGTATTGTGGCTACATTAGAGCAGTGGGGTATGAAAATTTAAATTTATTCTCATTCTGAAATGTAGGCAAATGGGTCTAACTACTGAGAAGACATGCCAGAGGACATGTGTCTGTTGAGTCACTCACTCGTAGCTAAAGCTAGAGAGCAAGGAACATCATTTTTACCAGCTGTTGAAAGCAAAATGGTACTTAGTCAAGACAGCTCACAGTGGTCATGATGATGGCGTGTAATTACAGTGGGAAACCTTGATAGGTTATAAAATTCCTGAGCCTTGTCTGCAGTACAGACCCAGAGAAACACTTTTGAATTATTTTCACTAATCCCAAATTTGTTTCAGCCACCTTAGAAACTTCTCCTGGCTTATCTAATTAATTATCTAACGCTGAAAGAGATGCTAGAAACAGACTTGAAGAGACTTGCTTGCCAAGCAAAACTAAGGCTACAAACAACACATAAGGCCACATTTTCTTAACGTAATGTCATGCACGGACCGGTTCTGTAATGTCTGTTTCTTTGGTTCTCAAACTTTAGATTTAGATTAGATCCCTAACCCCCATTCTCTAAGATTTTGTCCCAGGTTTCTCCAACTGAAAAGAACAGAGCTTTTAAATGTTTTATTACAGAAGGTGTATATAAACACATGGCCAAAATAGTCATACATTCTCTACTATCAGATCCATTGCTCAGGTTCAGATAGTATAGAAGTAGCTCTGTTAGGCTGCAACATTCATCCACAGTCAAAACACCCACAGCAACACTGTTTTGCTGTGAAGCTCCATAAATATTTTATGGACTAAGAAACTTCACCCGACTTTCCATCGGCATGTGGGTGAGTAGATAATGATAATGTGTTCCACATTACTGTAAGGCATTACTAAGTAAAACATTACCCAACACTAATGTAATAAATGAGGGTTTTACATCTCTGAAAAGTTGTCACATCAGCAGTCATTCCTGTCATTCACAAATACAAAATAAAAATGGAATTATATCATTAACGTTACAAAGTAATCTACCAGCAGTTGGTGCTTACACTACGTTTTACAGTCAGATAATACATCATGCATGACAAAATTTGAACCAGGTTCAATTATTTTGCTCAAGACCATGATTTTTGTGTCTCAACAGAGGTCTCATTGACATGAATGAGGGAGCTGTGTTTTTTCATACAGTGCTGAATGCGGCCTTGTTACTGTTGGAGGGTCAACAACTGCTTTAGGTTAAATATAGATTTTTTTTTTCAGCAATATCTTTTGTTGATGTCCTGCTCAAGATCAATATTATAAGGCTTCTGTTTAGGTTCATATTTCCACACTACGTATGGCAATCATCAGATTGCAATATGTGTCTGAGTTTTCCAGGTTTTGCCCATGGTGATTCCTTTGAGGCTTGCAAACCTGACAGTGTAGTCAAGAATTTAGACTTACAGCTGATCAATGTATCATGTTTTACTGTAGTCAACAAGAGGCAGACATTGCATTTTAATGACAGGATTACAAAGAAATTAAGTTTGACCTGTCAAGATTACTGATGTGAAGCAAAACCCAGCACCAACAGTTCCTCACGACTTCCTTATTCAACAAATTATATCCATCAAAGTCTCCTCCAGCAAATTAACTAACTACTCCAGTGTGGCTACTCTTTGACAAATGGAAGAAAACTAATGTTTTACTAGCATCCATGTGTGAAAGTGTCTGATGATTAAAGTGGGAAGTCGGACGATGCTGAAACGAGTCGTGTGTACCCAGCAAAGCTTCCATGGATAAATCAAGGTTAACGGCACGCACGATATTGGGTAATAGGAAACATTTGTTCCATTTATAAGCTAATGCATGTTCTGTAGACTCTCCTACGTTTTGCAGTAACAACTTATGTGGAATGTTAAGGGAAATATTTCTTTTAGTGTGACTTCTGAAGGGATTTTTGGCAAGAGACAATTTTGTCAGGTTAAAACTTCATGCCTGTATGGAAGCCCGTTTATGTCAAGAAACAGAATAGAAAAAACACAGATGAAAAGTAAGACATGATGAAAAATAAATATTCACAGTAAAGTTGACATTGTTCACATGTAAGTCAAACATGATAAAATATATCAGATTTATGCGATATTACAACTTACCAAGTGGAAAAAATGACATTCTAAGTAAAAACTGCTTTGTTTTTCTTGTTTTAAATCAATTATAAATAAGCTTAAGTTATAAATGTGACTTCATTATGTCAAATTTGAGAAGCTATCTCATAAGTTGTACTTAATATCTCATAATACTGAATTAATATTGAACATTTTTGACTTGATATCTCACTTAGTATCCCGTAATTTCACTCAATAAGTCAAACGTTTTATGAATCCTGATGAAACATATTTTTTTTCCCTGATCTTCCACAGCTTTTAGTGAGAAAGATTCTGAGATTTTTCAATTTATCATCAATGTGTTGTTAAGGATTTTATGGGGATATCACTGTCAGTTAGCTGAAACCATCAAATTGACTAAACCTACTTGAGAAATGTTTTACCCAATAACCAGTGAATCATATGCTATTGCCCTAACAGTCACCAGATCTTGACTCAACTGAACACCTCCCAGAGTGACATGTTGGACAGTTCTCTCCACTACCATCATCAAAACACCAACTGAGGGAATATCTTTTGAAAAAATGGTCTTCTTCCCTCCAGCAGAATTTAACAGAGTTGAAGAATGAAAAGGGCTGAAGTTGCCCAGGACAACCATCTGTGTGTGTTTTTATGGCATTTTTGACTGATATCGAGACAGAAAAAGAAACATCATTCTCAAATCTGCTTCTAAATTTATTATATTACTGTGGAGCTCATTGGTACAAAAACCAGTTGGATAATGAAAGTAGTCTATCTGGCACGGTGAGAGGAAGGTGAAAAAAGCAGTTACAGGCCGACGGAGAAAGATCTCTGAATTTTTCCTCAATCTGCCACTTTTTCCCCCAAAACTCCTTCTCACCCTCTCCTGCCTGCCTGCCTGCATCTCTCCAGAAATGAAATATTCATGGATGGTATGAATTTTATCTGCTGCTTATCATCCTTTCGGCTGCCTGCTCTGCTACTACAGCTGTGAACGTTACTACAACACCAGCATGGTCACCGCTGCCAGCTGCATTACCACCAACACCCACTGCAAATTCACGCTGTTTATTTGAAGAGCTCCTGCATAAATGCAGGGCCATATCCAGCTCCAGCTCCAGTCACCCTCCGTTTTCTTCTTACCACCCACACAGGAAGGCAAGAAAATGAGCAAAATGGTCAAATGGAAAATGAGGGAGAGGGAGTTGCAGATATCACAGAAATGGGAAGAAGGGAGAGGTGAAATAAGAAAGTAATAACTATAACTAGGAAGGAACCGATGAATGGAGGTGGGAAAATTTAGTCTAGCTTTGTGCACTGGAGTGATGTCTCCCAGTTGGTTGAAATATCCTGAATTCAAAGTGGCTCATGATTTTTTTTTCAAAACCCAGAAATAAAATGTTGCAATAAAATTTTAATTCTACATCAGAAGGAAAAGAAAGCAATGAATCTATTTTCAGAGCATGAAAAATAAATTCAGAGATTTGCTTGTGTTCATGCTCGTGACACTGAAGCTGCTCCCGATGAGCCTGAGCAGCCTTTGAACTTCAAGGGAAGAGCAGCTACTCCCCCTGGTGGATTCTCTGCACTTTGCACTCACAACTTTTTGATTTTTCAGTTTTATTGAGGAAAAGTGACTTCAGTCACAGGAGGCGCTGTAACACTCTTCTCCTTGTTTTGTTTATTTTACTTTTATTCTTAGAAGCATTTCTCTCTTATTTGTTACGCTTTACGTTTTTTTCATTCATATATTATGTTCCATGCCTCATGAATTAACATTGGTTTTATATTTTCATTTTATAATTTATGACTCTTATTTCAATGTTTTACTTGTAATTTATGTTTTACTACTAATTTACTTTTTATTTTGTCACAACCATGTTTTTATCTATTGTCCCTGAATCAATGTTAAGTCTTATTATTTCCTCTTAATCTGCATTGTGTGCTCCAGCAGTGTCTTGTACCAATGAAGTGCATCTGACACTTCTTCCCTGAAGCACTTGTGCTTGTAATACTGATGAATTCCAAATAATAAAAATACAACTCTGTCAGTGTGAACATTGTCAAAGCACTGTGCTATGTTCTGAATATCATATTTATGATTTTTTGTGACATTTGTATGAGGGGCCGTCAGGGACATTATTCAGAATTACCATTCACACACATATATGAAACACAACATATTCACACACTATAGTGAAAACCTCACACACTTACAAGTAAAATGCTCTCACACACACTACTGAGATTTCAGTGTAAACGGAAGGCGTTTCAGTGTGACCGGAAGGCGGCTCGGGAGAGGAAGTGGAGTGTGAAATGGAGCGCGTCATCTCAGGAGTTCTCCGGTGGCCGAACAGAAGCTGCCTCCCTGTTAAACATTTTATTTTCTCATCGGCGGAGACAATTCGAACATTGTCTTATGCAACAACAAGCGGCAACAGTTGCCTCGCGTTGCCTCATGGTGGAGAGTCGCCTTACGACGCTATCCTCATCTCGCGTCCGCGGCGGTCAGCCACAGCCAGCTGCTGGTCCGGTCCGGACCTCCGTGCCGCGTTATCAAGCTCAGCAGAGCTTCGGCACATGGACATCGGGCACAAGGAGAAGAAGGTGAGATGAGTATTTACCCGGTGTATTGCCGTTCTGACTAGGGATGCATATTTTGCTGCTATCAGCGAGAAGACAGACGATTTGTTTTGTTTTGTTTTGTTGCCAACTTTAAAACACATAGCGACTGTGCTAAATTTTTTGTAGAATGTTCAGCAAAACGCAGGCTAAATAGAGGAACAGCCGAGCGCTCGTCTGACAGCAAACAAAACAAAACAAAACATCGTCCATGTCTTCTCGCAACCTGAGGCAACGTGTGACTGATGCCCGGTTGTTGTTGCATTAGACCAGTGGTTCCCAACCCCCCCCCCCCCCCCCCCTCCAAAAAAATAAATAAATAAATAAAAACAAAGAGGACAGGCATACTCATATTTTGTTTTCAGACTCCAGTTTATTTCACATGTTGTAATTAATGCAAACTTCAACCTTTTTTGAACAAATAAAAGTAAACTGCCATAAACCAATGGTATTACTTTACACACATCTGCTGGCTGCAGTGTCATCAAGCATAGTTGAAACCACGTCCATAGCGCAAGGAAGTATTAATTCCTGCGGCTTTTTACACTGTGCCACTCGGCAGGCAGCTTCATATGAGACGAACTGAGCATTTGCCGGCACGAATGCAGCTTTGGTAAAGAGAGACTGTTGAGCACAGTAGTTTACGAGTTTTTGTCTGAAAAACTCAACTGGCTTGTCTTTGTGCTCTGGATGTTTTGTCTCCAAGTGTCGTCTTAGCAAGTTAGCACTTTAAGACAGAAAACACACGGCGGTTTCTCATTACCCACCGTTGCACAGGTGAAGCCAAAGACAAGATGTGTGTCGTCATATTTTCTAGTCTTTGCCTTGGAAGGAAATTACTTTGGAAGCACATTTGCTGTTTCATCCTCTGCTTTGCGTTTACGTGGGAGCCCCTGTAAATGGCAGCTAATTTGTTTATGGCAACCGATGCAGTTCTGTCACTTTACTTTTTTTTGTGCCTTTATTTTGAAGAGCACCGCTATTGTACTACTTCCTGCTGTTGCTGACGCTAAACTTCCTGCTCCCGCTTCAGCGTAATGACATCTCGTCGCTTCGGAGTTGGTAAAAATAGGATACAAAACAAACTATTTACCTGTCATATTCTGTGTTGAAACCTGTGTGAGTGGTTGTTTTATTGTCGTTCGCTTCGTTTTTTATGTCGTCCGTATGCCTTATGTAAGGACTTTCACCGAGACTTGTGTGTGGAGGACAGGCTGTTAGCACACTCAGCTTAAATTTAGCGCCCTTGGAAGCAGAAGGAGGTAGGAGGAGATTATGGTGTATGTTGTATTCATTGCAAAAGAGTTGTTCATTTATCTATAAAGAAAAGAAATTGTCATTATTTTGTTTAAATAAGAGCTATAATGCGTAACAGTGCAAAAGGTTAATTTCATATAAAATTCATAAAATAAGTTGCTGAAATTATTTGTATTAAGCTAAAATGTAAATATGATTTCTATGTATTATTTGTGGAAACATGGCACTATAGCATTTGTATTTCTTGCCCATTTCATAGTTTTCACGGTGTCAGAATGTCGGTGGAAAAGGAGGAGAGAAATAAAGTTGCACCAGTTTGAAGCTCTCTGCATTTGCGTGGTTACTCCAAGTGGGCCGCTACAGCCCCGTCAAAAACTTGTCCATGTTATGCTAGCAGTGTGTTATTGATTCATTCATTCACCCACGCCCCCCCTACAGTGGCGCTGTGGCCCCCATAGGGGGCGCGCCCACCACTTTGGAAACCACTATGTTAGTGACTTCTAAAGACAGTTCTTCTAGTCTTGTGTTAAATTGTCGACCTAGTGGACTCGAAATTGATAGTGTGTCGTACTCTGAACAACCTTAACTTTTAGGCGGGCAGGTTTTAGCTGCATTTGGGTCGGTGTTTTGTACTGTGAACAGAGCACTGGGGCAGTGGTTGGTAACACAATCACTCTTTTAAGCCACCTGATTCTAACACTCTTCCAAATAAAGGTTTATTTTTATTATCTTTTCATTTAGTATTATCAGTTTCATTGTCTAACCTTTCAGTTTATAGGCTATTGTGATCTGCTATCTTAGGAAACTGTTTCTCGAGCAACTGAAAACTGCCTCCATGTTTTTTAAAGTCAGAATGTGAGTATCTTTCCTCTTACAAGTAGGGCATCCATCCATCTAGATCAGGGGTCACCAACCTTTTTGAAACTGAGTCATACGAAGGGCTACCAGTTTGGTACGCTCTTCTAACACATTTAACACATAACACATTTGCCCAGTTTGCCTTTAATTATACATTATTAATAATGATACTCATCTATGTGAAGACACTGATCACGTTAATGATTTCTCACAATAATTATCAACAATGACAACAAGGTGGGAAACAGATATCAATATTCAGAACTTTATTAATCTCAGTAATTGTTAAATTTTCAGATGATCACTTACATCGCTACATTTCATAGGAAAAATGTCCCATTTTACTAGCCACTGACAAACCGTTTTAACAAACCATGAACTGTTACACCATGTTTCAAAAAGTTATCAATTATGTAATATTAAACAAAAATCAGCTTACATATTTTTAAATAAATCTTGTCACATTTTTGAACTAATGACCAAATCTGTGGCCCAGACTTTTTCTGCGCGTAGTGCGCTTCCCGGAGGGTAGTTAGCATGTTAGCTTTTGTGACACGTAGTGAAGCGTCTCTCCACATGGTGTCGCCACAGTCGCCCCGCAAGTGAGACACACGCAGGTTTCTTTCACAGTGTTAAAAAAAGAACACCTCGTCCCATTCGTTGTGAAAGTGATGCGTTTTCTTTCTTTTTTCTGCCATTTTGCGGGGGTAAGAAACTGCATTCAGCGCTCATCTTCGCTGCGCCCGCTAGCTTACTCTCCACGACCACTGGTTTTGTCGCGAGCACAATACTGACCTTTGAACTAGGGTAGGTCAAAGTTCATCTAAACTTAAATGAAAAAAAATCTATAATGAACATATTTTTAAGATACTGTCATTTTAAAATCTATATAAACGCAAGTGTAATTGAAAAAGAATAGCAACAGAATAATTTTAGACGCAGCTCACTAGTGAGTTGTACTATTTTTAGAACAGGCCTGCGGGCGACTCGTGGTTCTTGGGGGCGACCTGGTGCCCGCGGGCACCGTGTTGGTGACCCCTGATCAGTAGCGGTTTGTCATATGGGCGAATTGGGCGGCACTTTGCAGGGGGCGGCATGTGAGGACCTCCGCCCCGCCAACCGAAAAATAAGATAAAAAAATACTTAAATAATTAATTAATAATTGGCGCCCCCTGGCGTTGTAATTATGCCCCCCGAGAGCGCCGCTGCAGTTACTGCAACTCTACAAGAAGGGGGTGGAGGTAGGGTCACTCACCGAGGTCAAACCACTGGAATAAGAAGGAGGGGGAACGGGGATCCTCCTAATTGTTCCACAGTTATGGAATCAAAAAACACTCAAAGTAAATTTTATTCATAACACTAGATAGTTGCCTACTGTAGGCCTATTTCAAATTCCATACACTCTTGTTTATCGTCTGTGGGTTGTGCGAAGGCCAATAATACAGCCTTACTATTCAAAAATGAGACTATCTGTACACCACCAATGTGTTGGTTTAGTCCTGACCCCTGCTGTCCGTCACGTCAGAGGTCATTGGCATTAGCATAACCTGTTGATTGCAGAAGCGACGTCGATTCAGATAATAAACATAATGGACAGAAAAAGGCCATAGCTATTGGGTGCTTATTTCAGAAAGAAAAGGAAAGAAGAAGAGGAGAAACGGTCCAAAGACAAAGGTATGTAGCTAATGTTCCCTCTGTAGCGTACGACTGTAATTGCGTTATGAAAAGGGGCTAACGTTAACTGTTTAGCGGTCATTAGCTTGTTTTCTGTTTTGTGTGCTAGTTATAGTTGACCTGAACATTATCTGAGTTAACATACATACATCCCAATAACTGTGTCTACACTTAAGCCATCAGCACCTTTGCTGTCATTGCTTTGTGACCATTTGGTTATCGCTTGGTACTGTATTTGGACGTCGGGATTTTCCGTGCAGTAAGCTAGCCTTAAAAAGACGGACGTTGCCCACATTTCGCCCATTATTTTCTGTCTCAGTATAACGTGGTAGAATTTGGGCAATGTAGCATTTCTCCCAGTTGGTTAATCTGTAGGTTAATAGCATGTAATTGGCGTAATGACATTAAGTGATAGCTAATGTATTTACCGTAAGTGTGCCGTTCATGCATGTTTACAGTGATGCACTTTTCCAGCAACACTGCTAAAATATTTGGGAGCCTCCTGCCCAGGATGAGTCTCCAGCAACAGAGGCCTCATCCGTAGCAGAGGATCAGGAGATCCCATCCACCTCTACGGCTGCTATGGCTTCTATGGCATCTCCTGCCATGTCTCAGGAAGGCCATGAGGACTTTGCTGCTGCTTCTCCTTAGCAGGAGCCTATAGGTGGGCGGTATTTTGCTGTCATTTGTGTGTGTGTGTTTGTGTGTGTGAAGATATAAGTAGCAATGTGTTTTATCTATGAATTTTACCTGCCTGTACACATTTTTTCCTGTTAGTTGTGATTAATCCAGTTTTGCTATTTTTTAAAACCATGTTTTGTTCCACTGCTGTGTGCTTTGAATAATGTGCTAAATCAGATGTGCTATTCTACAGAAATGCCTGAACCCCCACAAAGTTCATTTTCCACTGGGGAAGAGCCTCTTTCAACAGACCCTGCAAACTGGCCATCACCTCTGACAGACAGCATAAGGACCGAGTTGGTACGCAGAGGGCCGAAGTTAGGTGGCATCAGATTTATTTTTTCCTCGGAGTGAGAGTGATTGGAGATGTTGTCACCAGAAGGGTCAGGTTTTAGGTCTGTGTGTGTGAAGGATTTGTGTATTTTGACTTTTATGTTCGTTGTTGTTATTTATATTCAATTATTCTTATTTCTTTGTTGTGCTTTTCTATGCTTGTGATGTGCTTTATTTATAAAGCACTCTAAAAACAATATATATCTTGCATATATTTATGGTTGTGCACTTTAAATTGGTTAATGTTTAGTTTGTTTTATTGTATTTCTATCTTAATGAAGTTTATACATATACTTTTCACCCAAATGGTGGGGGCGTGAGCCAGTGCGGCGGGGGTGGGGGGGAACCATAGGGGCTGTTCGCCCAGGGCGCCATTCAGGCTAGGATCGCCACTTCCCCTGATCTAGATTGTTTTGATGTGAGTTGCAGAATTTGCATCTATTCATGGACAAAAACCTTGTGCTCGTGACAGTGCAGGACATAGACAGTGCTGAGCTATAATGTTGGCTAGCTTGGTTTGCTAACAAAAGAAGACAGTTCAGACATATAACTGCTCACACATGGTCTGTGGATTATCTGAAGAAACTTTTTTTCTTAAAGTGACACCAGTGTTTGATGTATTTTTTTATTTTTATTTATTTATTTTGTATATTTGTATATTAGACAGTGTACTTTGTCTGTACCATACTTGGATTTATTGATCTTTTTGAGTTTAAAGATAACCTTTCAGACAAGTAGAGTTTTTTTTCAATTGATGTCACATAGAGTAAAAGTCAATTAAATGAAAACACTGAATAGAGTACAAATCTGAAAAATTAACAGTGAATTTTACTCCATTATATTTTTCAGAGTAATATTTTATTCAGTTTGAGTCAAATTTATCCTTATAAATTTACTATATACAACTTATGCTTTGCATTTCATACCTTTACTCCACTACATTTCATAGAGAAATATTGTATATTATATTTTTATTTTACGATAATGTCTAATAGTGTCGGCGTTTGGATTGTTTGCTGCCTCTGCTGTCATCATCCTCCTCCTCCTCTCTTCTCCTCTTGCTGGTTCCTCCAGACAGTTGGCTAGAAGAGTGCGCTAACACTGGTTCTTCATCGTCGGTGTCGCTGTCAGTGTCACTGTCTGAGACGGCATCACACAATTCATTCCAGCACCTGAATCGTTTCCTGCTCATCTTATCTCTTTCATCTTCCTCTCTTCCTCCTTGATCCTCCAGGCACTGAGCTGGTGGAGGGTGCTTCTTCCTCAGCATCACTGTCGACGTCACTGTCAGAGATGGCATCAGGCAGTTCATTCCTCCTGGATCCTCCAGGCTGGGGATCTTCTGCTTCTACGGGATGGATGACTTCCAAGTCAACTCGAGGCTCAGCAGGAGCATCTTCAACTTGTTGACCATCTTCTTCAGCTCATTCCTCATTGTCATCATCATTATTGTCAAAATTGTTGCCAATATTGTTGCCCTCCAGTTCATCCCTAATTTTCCTCAGCAAAGCAATGGCTTCATCCACAAGTCCACTGATGAAGACGAACTGCAACCAGAGAATCATTCCAGCGTCAAGTCGCTCATCTTGTTCAATGACCTGCAGTATTTCCTGCAGTGGGTTAGCTACTGGTCCAGCTACAAGATCATTTAGACAAATAATTGATTATTACTACTTATATGACAGGAAAAGTAACCACACACTTCTACAATAATCACTTACTAATAAATCAGTGTTACTTAGTTTGAAATGTATGGATGCTTTTCATAACCTTACACACAGTGTCTTATATCCTCAGCTCCAACAACAAGCACTTATTTGATGAGCAGTGATCTGAAGCTACTGACTGATCTTAAAATCCAGCACGAAATCATTATTTGACTATTTTCTATACATGACAACAGTGTCTGCCCAATACCTTTTTATATTAAACATCAGACACGTTTGTGTGAAATGAGGAGTGAAGTTCCTACCATGATTAGGGCCAATGTGGGGTCCGTCTCCTAAGTCCGGCATATCTGAAAACAAAACAAAAAAAGACTATTTTAAATCCACATGATCACATTGTTTTTGTTCATTATTTACATTTTATGTTTTCAGTACATCACAACATGTCTGTCCTGCACCTTGTAACATTAACACATAAGAGCCCAGACCCATTTTTCTTTATAGGAAAATGATGGGGGATATAAAACATATCAAATGGATTACATGGAACATATTTCTGATGTTTTCTTAGAGAAAGGACCCTGTAGTGTCCAAGATTGTAGTTCTACATATATGTTACATTGGGCTTTTATAGTAACTTTTTTACTCATTTAAAGGTTTTTCACACCAGTGTCACTGTGGGATCTTTTGGGTTAAACATCAGGCATGTTGGTATGAAATGAGGAGTGAAGTTCCTGCCGAGGTTAAAAACATTATGGTTAGGACTGATGTGGGGTCCATCTCCTCTGTCCATTGTAACTGAAAAGATACAACAGCTAAAATATTGAGAAGAAAAGACAACAAGGCTATACTTTTGCCCTCACCTTGTGTGTATTATTAAAAACATTTCATCTTTTGAGACGCTGAGGGCTCCATTATTTAACGTTCTGAAAGGTTTAATACTTCAGAAACATTGTGTACTATTACTCAGGCTGACTATCAAATAAAGAACCTTCTATTAGGATAAGGCTCAGTGTTTTTTGTCTCCTGTCCTCTCTCTCCCCCCTCCTCTGGTGTGTGAACCAATCCGGAGCCGAGCCGTCTTCCTCCTGTGATCCACTTACCTGCGAACCTGCTGCTCATCTGGTCCAATCATCACCATTCTACCTCCTGATTTATAAACTCTCCTGCTTCACTAACCCCAGATTATACTGTCAGCTTCTGTGGTATTATGTCAAACTCTCTTCATGATTTTTCCTTATGATCTAATACTTTGGTAGCGGGATCAAGATCCCACCACCTTTAAAATTGAATTGAATAAGGGCATGGGGGATTCCTCTTCCTGTGGCTCATGGAGAGGAAGTAGTTCCTGAAATCTATAAAGAGCACCATGTGTAAAGAACTGATTAAGGATTTGTTTTGTGACCATGATCAAAATTAAACTTAAAGTATTCAATATGCTGAAATCGTGGAAAACATGGAAACCCTTGCCTGTCTACAAAGTATAGGGCATCTTCCACCCCACACTCAGTCCTCTGCTGCGCATCAACAAATGGTGCGTGCTTCAGAAGGGCCTCCTTCAGGGGGAGGTTGTAGAGTCCATAGTCCACAGCCCTGACCAGAAACGCCAGTGCTGCCTGCTGGAAACAGCTGCACCTCCTAAGCAGTGATTTCTCCAGCCTCAAGGTGATGGTGAAGGTGGTGAAGCCACCATTTAGCTTTTCTCCTACCAGACAGAGAACAGAAAGAGATAAAGCAAATTAAGTACATGTAGTTTAAACAATATCTCAGAATCACAGCACCTTTTTATTCACTAAATGCATCAGGTAGAGACACAGCAATTTGACTTAGCAATCAGCACTTTAACTCAAAACTAGGCAAACAGTAAGTGTACATAGATTCAGCAAGACATGCACAATAAGTGCAAGTGATTGAAGGTATTCCTCTGTAAGCATGCCATTTTATCCATAGACTACATGTATAAGCCTACATACATTTTACGCCTGTTGCATCACATCAAAAATATCACCCAACTCAAAACAACAATCCTCCCAAAAAGAATGCTCATTTGCCTTCCCTGACATCTTTGAAGAAAAATGCAATAATTAATACTATGCATTGTCTGGATAAAATATAATTAAATAGCCATCAAGCAAAGCAGAACTTTATCTCATTAAGTTTGCAAAGTCCTCCTAGAAGTGGGTCTCAACTGCTTTGTGAATTACTCTTAAGAAAAAACTATATTTATTTAGTTTAGAAGTAGCCTGCTCTTACTGGTGGCCCAAGAGAAAAGCTTTGTGAATAATGGGTCCTGAACTAAGACAAACTGTTAGCTAACATTACTGATTACCAGCTGCCTGGACAAATTATTCAGTGGCGGTTCCAGAGAGCTAAAGCTAAACATAAAATGTGCATAATGCCAGCCTTGACAAAATGTTACTACTACTAGATTGATTAGCGAGCTACTGCTAGTGTAACCTCTGCAAACTAACACCCGAAAGTCAGGAAAGGTAACTAACTAAAGCTTCCATGCTAGCGGAGCACGACTAGCTTGCAAGCCTAGCTGCTAACTGACCAACATAAAAACATTGATAATAAAGGTATCTGGGCTGAGTACCAAAATGCATTTAATATAAAAAGGACAGGACTGTACGTAGAGGCAATGTCCCCCAGCAACGGAAATCAAAAGATGAGATGACTTACTGTACTCATAGTACATCGTCCTCTTCCACGTCGATCATCAGAGTAGCGAGATCAGTGTCACTGGCTGTAACGTTATTGTAGCAGGAACACCTAAATCTGACCCGGATACAGCAAGGCTATTTTTGATTGGCTGTTCGGTAGCTATATTCTATTTGATCGACTGGTGCGTGGCAGGCCCCTTCTGAACTCTGGGGGGAACCAACTTGATTCCTACCTGTTCCACTGTTGAGCGTGTGAAATGGTTGAAATGCGTGAGTCTCACGTGGTACTTGAGAGCCCTGCATTGGACAATGTTCGAATTGTTTCCGCCGATGTAAAAATATTGTTTAAATCAAATATTTTAATAGTTTGTTTACTGTGTGTGAGAGCGTAACATATGTACGTCCCTGACGGCCCCTCATACATTCTTCTATTCTTCTTCATACAAAACTTTTACCTTTTGTTGTTTATGTTATTCCCATGGTTGGCCACTAGAGGGCAGTGTACACTGAAGGCACAGGAAATCTCAGTCATCAAGGACCATGATTAAATCATCCAGTCAGTAGCGATTTTAGGCACAGGTGGCATTTTTTCATGATACAAGGGGGACGGCACGAGCGCTTGGAAAAGAAAAAAAAATCTGCGCCGCTACATGGTTTTCTATTAACTGTGATGTCACTGTGTGGAGGCGCACCTGCTTGCTGACTGGTGCCGTGCACTGAAGCTGTGTGTGAGAAAGCGAAAGGGGAGGGGCGGGGGACAGGTCACTTCTGGGTCTCTCCCAAATTGAACGGGCGGGGGGGGGGGGGGGGATCCACTGTATAAAATGGCTAAAGTCAGTCACACCTTCACTTTCTAATTTCTACTTCCAATAAAGCCTTGAGATGTTGATTTTTTTGGAAAAAAAAAAGCTGTCTAAGTTTAAGGTCATGGATCAGTGTTGGGTGAGCAGCTCAACTCTTTCATCAGGATGTACAGAAAAGATTATATCTCTGGAAATACTAAAAGCCAAAAAAATTCTCCAACCAGTAGTCAGCAGATTTATCAAATCTGGTAGAAACACCCTTATTGCATTCTGGGGAGGGGAGAGTGACACTGATAAGACTGATATCTTTGATCTTAATTTAAAGGTCTATCTTTAAATCTTTGCAAGTGATTTTCCGATGAAAAGTGCAAAGATGAATGGATGAATGGATGAAGAGGGGAATGACTTTTCTACGGCAATTCACTTAATTAAAATCAGAAATTTAAAATTAATAAAATCAGAAGAATGAAATTTAAAAATGGATGAAACACAGACGTGTTTACTAATGCTGCTATATGACCGTACTCATCAGCCTCACTTTAAACTACCTATCAGTATTAACTTTAAACAGTGTTAAATAGCTTTTCTCTGTGGTATAATTCAATTGAGTTCCATCATGAAATTTGCTGTTCACATTCAGCTCTTTCAACTCATGATCTTTCAAAAAAAGTTATTTATGTGAAAGGCTGGGAAGCTGAATTTTAACAATGCATGTAAAATATTAAAGAATTGGTAACTAGTAACTTCAGTTCTCAAACAAATTTACTGAAAGGCCATCACTTCCCTTTGAAATGTGGTGAAGAAACTCTATGAAGTTATATAAAATGGGAATAGGTGGCAGTGTACAAGTAACTAAAAATTGTACTGAAGTACATGAATAAAGGTATTTAGTTACTTTTAACTACCACTTGCATTAACAGAGAGAAAATTGTGTTTGTGTGTTCATCCCTTGGCTGAATTATCTCTTAACCCACATCAGGCAAAACATGCTCATATTTTTATATTCACTGCTATAATTTTTGTTCTATAAAATGAAACCATTGTAATCACTGTAATCCTGCCATTAAAATGTTTCTCAAGTTTAGAGAATTGACACATTTTGAGATACGCCACAAGGTGTTGCAGCAGGACAAGACTGAGGCTGACCAGGGTTCCTGTCTTTTCAAGACATGCTTTATAATATAATCCAGCCAATGTGGCACAAATCAATTAATAAATTTGTTCCAAAGTCATCAGAGAGTGACTGCGGAATACCCAGAACTACTAGGACTACAAGTGTGAAAAGGCAAATCCACTTCTGCATGTTTTGTTGACTTTCAAAAGGCTAGATTTGACTAGATTAAAAGAGATTTGCTTACCTTCGAATTTATTAAAGTGGATACAAATGCTGGACTTTATAAATCACTCTGTTGTTTGATATACACTCTACCCTTTACTAGCTTCTGTGAATTTATGCTGTCTTGTTAGTTGGGCTGGTAATAAGAAGCCAAAATTGAATTTTAATAATAAAAATTTCATTCATTCATTTATCATTCTAATAGTCTTGCCTGAATCTAAAGCCCAGTTTTTTCAAAGACTGGTTCAGTATCGACTGGTATCCAGCACTGTCCCGACCTGTTCTGTTTATCTCATTCCCCTGTTCAGAGTTACAGAGGGACCTTTAAAAGCTTGACCTATTTTCTTCTATTTCTAAAAGGCACAGCTGACTGGTGTCATGGGGCTGATGGTAATGGTAGAATTACATTTAAGTAGCCTGCCATTCAGTGCTTTAAATGAAATCTTAGTTGTCTGTGGCCTAGAAGTCTTCGATCAGGTATTGTCTGAACAATTACTCAAGCAGAAAGACTGCTCATTTAACTGGGGGGCTTTTAGTCCTTACAGAGAGCAGTCACTAAAAACCCAAGAGAATAAGCACGTAATCAATGATGTTATATTTCAAGGCAAGACGATCCTCTTACTTATTCATAACAAAAGCAGAGGTACAAATTTGAAGTGTCTTGTATGTTTCTCAAGTCTGATTTTTTATTTTTTTTTTACTTTTCTTAGCAATGACAATATTATTTCAATTGTATGCTATATAATTGTAAATTACACCGATACATGCCTGGGGAACATGTGACTCCCACACTATCGGTGTTAGTGTGCAACTCTTCCAATCTTCTCATTTCAGGCTTTCCACCAAATTTTAAAAAATTCACGGACTTTAACAGAGCTAGTTAGTTCTTGATTAGTGTGACTAATTTGCCATGAATTCTGGGTTAATAAGGAATTATTTTCAAACTAGTAAACATGACTGATTGAGCAACTGAGTCAAACTGCCTAGATCCTTCATGCCAGCAGAAAATGTTAACAACCACTGTGAACAGCAAGACAATACAAACTGCATACAGACCTGAAGCAGAGCTGAGATACTGGGGTCAGTCAGGCTAAGGATCTTTAGACAAAGAAAACAACTGACAGTGATGTCCTCACTGCTGTATAGTTGCAGATTCTGCACTCTGTAAAACCTTTCCCTTCTCAATTTTTGCTCTTCAACATATTCAATATATAACAAATTATGTACTTAAGAATGTGAGTTAAAATAGATTGACACTGGTCTTCTGGTGACACTCCTGTTTGTTTGACCCATCCACTGCCCCAGCCTCCTCAATGTGTTTACTTTGTGGTTCTTCATTTTTTCACTATGACATTTTTGCTTAAAATAACACGTGTAAAGCTTGTGTATATGCATGGATGTCTAATGTTGTGGTTTAAAAGAAGTCAGTTTAATGGATGCTGGATGCTGCAGTAATAACACTTCCCTTGTTTAGAGCTAAGGAGCCAAGCCCACATCACAAAAAAATAGCTGCTCACCAGGCAGCTAACAGCTAGCTAGCTTGATTCCTGCTGATAGGTATTTCAGTGGAGATTTGCTGTTCCCTCTTGATTTAACCAGAGCAATATATTTAGCCAGCTGTTTGAGACTGAGTGGGTAGATGGTCTGAAACATCAGCAGGCACTGATAGTAACTACTTAAGTAACAAAATGAGAAGACACACTCCAGTGTGGTCAGCACTTGGTTCAGTCATTTGGTCATTTGATACAAAAAAGTCTGTGTGCCTTAAACACATTTTCTGTACTCAGGTAGACTAAAGATTCTGTCAGGGATGACAGTACATGGAGCACAATAATATGAAAAAAGACAAATTTAGGGTAAAAAATATTATTCTTTATTGAAGCATACAGATACCAAGTCACATTAGGAAAGTGCATGACAAAGAAAAAAAAGATCTTAACACCAGTGAACCATGACATTAAAACCAAAAATGTTAATGTTTTCCATTACAATTGCTGTTCTTTATTTGTCATTCACAACATTCACACTGATATTTGTAAATACACTGATCAACAACAACATTAATACCACTCACAGGTGAAGTGAATAACATTAATGTTTACAGTTCAGTGTTCCGCGGGATCCTTTGGGTTCTGGCAACCATGTGGATGTTCTGCACAGAACCCAAAGGACCCATCATTCCAGTGCCAATGACCACAAAATACCCCCAGAGGTCATGTGTCCTTTCCCCTGACAGGTCAGAGCTGTTTTGACAGAACAAGTGGGACCTACTAAATATTAAGCAGGTGGTTTTAATGTTGTGGCTGATCAGTGTATTTCAGCACGAATGGAAATGATTTGTTAGGAACATTTCCCTGACCTCAACAACAATAATACAATTTAAACACAGACAAACCATTTAACAAACACAGTAATACACAAACATAAATTGATACAGAATGTGTCAAAAACAATGAAAAATATTGTATGTTTCCATTATTTTCTTTGTATTTCAGTACTAAAAAAATGTCTGGTCACCAATCCAAGCAAATTTTATAATAGAAGGGTAAATATTAGTCAGGCCATCTGTGATGAAAAGAGTTTGCTTTGAAAAAATAGATTATTTATTTTATTATTTTAATGTGATGTTCTGATGGAATTCAGAAATTTTGATTTTGATGATCCACCACACATCACATCAAACATAATACAACATGAAGGGAATCAAACAGAATCCAAAATGTATTTTCCTTGAGCTGGGCGCTGTAATTAGCAAATGTTACACATTTCAGTCAATAGTGCATTTCCTGAGGACTATTTTTTCCTGCAGATTAATACACATTTGGTGCTCTAGAGTATTTAAGGTTATGTGGAATTTTGGATTTCTTTGATTTTTTGAAGAAGACAAATATCCAATATCTACCAGCGTTACTCTTTAATTTGGCACACAAATGGTAAACTATTTGAGTTTTCAGAAACAAACAATATATCTATATCTATCTATCTATCTATCTATCTATCTATCTATCTATCTATTATCCTAATTAAAAATCTGAATAAAATGGGAATAAATATAGCTTAAAGGGTTCTCAGTCAGATTAATTAACAGTATGCTGTTCCATCTGTGGATCTATACTGAAACTGAGGACATGGCCTGCAACTCCACTATTAAGTCTTCCAGGCAGTGTTTAACTCATGTGACTGATGACTAATTTGATTTGCGTGTGACCTCAACCCCCTCAGGTGACATGAAAGCACAAACAGCCTGGGAACAGGCAACAACACATTTGACTAAAGTGAAACAGTTTATTCTGTGTTTTATGTCAGCTTGTTAATGGATTACGGTAAATGATTAATGGCATTTCATTTAATAATAAATAGTAAAACAGACTCATTACTATAGCTGTCAGAGTAGCTGAATATAGTGTTCATAGACAGACATGAAGTCAAACAGCAATTAAATGCGTAAACAGCCACGAAAAACAGTAATTTACATTTTACAACTCTGAAAACAGTGTTTATGTGCAACACATTTTTGGCCCAGACATAACCCCATACACCATCACTGACCACCAGACTAGAAACAACCCCAAACAACAAACAACCAATACCTGAGATTCAGTATTGACACCAAAAATGGACATCACTGTAGTCACCAGTTCAGGATTTAAAATGTTTCTTCTGGGAACTCTTAAGGCTTAAATTCATGCTTCTGCATTTTAATGAAACTTTTTAAAGATTTTACCTATGAACTGAGAGAAGACACACCCCATAATGTGCCGTATTTCTATGTGCATTAGCTGCATCAGTCCTGATTCAAGGTACACAGTGCAGTGTGCTTACTGGAAAACTAAGCTTCAGTTTCCTTTTTGCTTCCACACTGACATCTGCCTCAT
Source organism: Scatophagus argus (assembly GCF_020382885.2). NCBI lineage: Eukaryota > Metazoa > Chordata > Actinopteri > Scatophagidae > Scatophagus > Scatophagus argus. Next base: position 15,404,603 of record NC_058511.1, read on the forward strand.
ACATACATACATACAGGACAGACATAGAGCAATATTAACTTGGTGATAAATGTTTGGTGCAGCTCTGTTTTAAATTTGACAAAGCTTTTCAGTGGCTAACATAACAAGTTTACAATATAATGTAACACAATACAATGCAACAGCCATGCAATAAATGTTTGAATATTTTTGCAAAGACTTGTTTTTATAAAATATAACTGCTGCTGTGTCATACTATATCAAACCAACAGAATGCAAATTGATGTCCAAACTGTGGATTTATTTGAACCACAGCTACTATTGCAGCTAAATTTTCATTGGCTCCCAACAACCATTCTTTGTCCATCTGAATCCACTAGACCTAATCAGTTTGTAGTACTCTATATTGTAAGATTCCCAGTGGGCAAAACTTTGAATGTGAAGATGCATGTAACGTTAAGATTGTCAAGTACTCAATGATGTTTTCATAAAATATGGCTTGTATTGTATAAACATCGGCTTAGAGCTGACCGACCCTTAGCTTTGTATGGAATGCTAAATGTGCCCAGATTGTATAGGAATGGACTGACCGTCCAGCAGTAGTCAACAAGGACCAGTCTGTCCTAAATACAAAGTTTTTTCTGAAGGAAAAACACAGACTGATGACCCTATGGTGAGCACAGAAAGTAGAATATTACTATTAACAGCTGTTGACACTCAATTTAATCTCCTCAAACTCATTTTTGTCCTGTTTGGGCAAAAATAATATCTAACTTTGCATATTTTCTTTTAAAATTGCTATAAATCTGTGGAGGTGGAGGTGGTGAAATTTGGATGAACTGTCTTAAAGCGACACAATCTAACCAAAGCTAGGCAGGTCATATAGGTTCCAAAATGTGACCATCATATGTCTCAGGTAGAGTTTTGTAAATGGTGTCATGGGTAGAGGAAAAATCCTCACAAACACATCTGAAGGGAACGTGTACCACTGAATAAGAATCACAACAAATTAAAGAAAATTCTGTTCACATTTTGTGACATGAGTCAAGCCAAAGTCTCAAATTTCTTTCCAGTGGAAAAGATAAGATGCTGGTAAAGGTCAAAAACAGAAAGAAGGAGCAGGAATGTTTACAGTAAACAACAAAACACTGTGCCTTCTAAAGTTGCATGTGTGCTAGTGGCTACATTTACACTTGTAGGGTGGGTGGCACTAAAGTGTTGCTGGAGAATCCATGAAATGTCTACTTGGTCTGCACTCGTAATCGAGGCCAGTCAGGTGTTTAAGACAGCATGATATGTCCACTTAGACACTTAAACACTTAGACTTCAGCCTCAAGAGTGCTGACACTTGGAGGAAAACAAGTGACTGAATATGGCAGGTTTACAAAAGGAAGACAATGACACATTACCACAATATGCAACAAACTGTGTGGTCATTTTTAATAGACTGTGATGCTGGTTGTCAGGCCCATTGATGTCAGTCACAGCTGGGAAGTGGTGTTATAATGCAAGGCTTATTAGCAGCAGGTTCAACTGAAGTATCCTAGAAATAGAATGACTAGCAAATTTTATGTAACTTAGACTCAATTTGAGAATCCACCAAATGCACCAAAATATTGTGTAACTAAATAAAACTTATATAATATCCAGACAGAATTTTGAATTGGATGACTAAATAATTAAATTCAAGGTACTGCTGTTACTCATTTTAGGGTAATAGATTTCACAACAATTCTCGCATACCACTCATATAGCCATCTGACTTTGATATGATAACACACACCATAAATAATTTCAGGAATAATCAATCTATAAGGTGAGGAGAATTTAAATCTTGATATCATGATGTCACAAAAATACATTACTTTGCTCTTCTTTGTCATTTTTGTATGTCTTTTAAAGTAGAGCTGAGTAACTGGGAAGGAATTCTTTAATTTTATATCACCATATTAAAAAATACCAAGATATAATACACTTATTTTTAAAATATTTAAGATAAAAACAATTAAACGTTAATTTCTGCTTGGTTAATCAAATAAATTAACCACCTGGTCCAAAAGTCCAATATTAATATTCGAGAGTTGAGCAGCTTTCAGGACTTTTCAGTGAGCCATTCAAGAAGAGTTCAGGGGCTTCATCTAGCATGGTTATATGACTAAATGTGATGGAACTGGCATTGAATGGGGAAGTTCTATTACAGATCTTGATATGGATTCATGGTCCTCAGGTTTTCATTTGACATATGAACGCTAATATCTCAGACGTGATGATCACACCCTAGAACGCACACATAATTCACACAGATAAACCTGAGCTACTTTGTTCTAACTTCATTCGGCACAAGCCTCCATTCCCATTTATTTTCACCTTAGAAATGTGAGCAGGGATCTTTGATCTACTTGAGCACTACAATTTGCTCCTTTCTTTTTGACTTCAGACATTCCTCCCACTCCACCCACTTCATTCCATTTAACCCTGCTATTGAACTTTCTGAGCACTCGGGAGTTTCTCTGTGTCAGCACAGAATCAATCCTCTTCATTAACTTCCTTCCATCCTTCCACCCACTGCATGGCACTTCACATTGGAACTCATATATGATTCACAGAGTGATGTTGCCTAAATCACACATGCACAATTTTCTATAATGTAAACATATTTTGTTTTAATATTAATTAACCGCATTTCAAAAATGTGCACACTTGGGGTCTCATTCATGAATGACCTCATACTGAGACAATGAGACCCCAAGGGAAAGTGTTCGACCAAGTAAACCTTCACTTTAAAGGAATATTTTTATCTTTTGGGAAACACCCTTTTTTTGTTTTCTTGCCAAGAGTCAGATGAGAAGATCCGTGGAATACTCAACTAACTACGTCCTGCAAAATAATTATGGCGCGATAGACGGCAGCTGAAGACGTCGGTAGGCCGCTCTGTAGCTAGCTTGCTTGTTTATTTTATACATTTATTCTTACACAGCTACAGCTCCATTCAATGTAAAAAGTAAAGCTGTACCAGTAAAGTAAAGTAAAGTACCACTATGACAAATTGAGATTTGAATAAGAAAGCCAAAATACACATTATTTTCATTCTGATTGCTCTGCATTACAGCTGTATTATCATAGGCTTTTAACATCACTGCAAACTCAAGTAAGTAGTATCCAGAATTTTCCCTCATAGTTTTTAATGTGTTGGTCTGTCTTCCAGAAAAAAGATTTCCACAAACTATGTTCAAAAGGATCACTGTAATTTAAAAAAAAAAAAAACAAACAACCAAAGCAATAGATTTCTACTGAAATATACATTTCAACATTTTTAGGGAATTTCTTTTTTAAGACCATTCGTAAAACTTTGTTAACTTAAAAACTGAGTTCAGTGAGTACAAATGAAATATGAAAGGGTTGTCCTTGGCTTGACTCCTCTGTTTTACACAGAACATGCAGAGGACACCCTTGAAGAGTGATAGGCTACAGAGGTCCAGGAAGACAAGAGGGGCATTAAGGGACAAGAGAGTTGCTCAGGTAATCCAGATGATATTAGTCATAAATCTCTCCAAAGTCACCCTCAGTCCAATACCTCAAATACCACATAACTTAAATTTTATCTTTCTCCATAATTAACAAAGTGGATGCATTCATTCGAAAAGTGGATACAATTAAAATGTATGAGGCAGTTACACCTGAAACATTTATTTCATCCTGCCCCCAGTAGAAATACAGGCTACCAGTTACATTTAGATGCTTCTCAGTGGAGCGTCAAAGCAAACTCCCTTTACCATCCAGCCATCCACCCATTTTCTATACCGCTTATCCATCAACTCCCTTTACCAGACCTTCATCTTTTTTGCTGTATACAAATTTAAGTCCAATCATTATTACCTTTGGTAAATTAAAAGAATTTGACATCTGTCCAAAGCATGTACAAATACAGGGGCCCACAATATCATAACCTCAATAAGGCCAAGTGTCAAGACAGAATTAAAGACCCATCCAGAAATCAAAATCAGAGCTGCAAAGGTATTGTAGTCATGGATACAAACTATGATTGGGCTGTGATGCTTATTCATGAGTATTCAAGGTGCTGAAAAACAATCCAGTATACAAAATGAAAAATGAAATCAATAGTCTTCTCAAGCATGCCATTGGATACCTCTGAAAACAGTACTGCAGGAGTAAAATCCACAAAATGTGCAAGGGAGCAATGAAATGCAGGTGACTGCCTCAGGCACACAACGTATTACTGAACCTCTATCAAAGTTTGTTAACTTTTTTCTGAAAGACACACTGGGAGGAAGAGATAATATATTGCTATACTATACTACTAAAGAGAGATATACTGAATTTCAACACAACACAATGACACCTACTGGACTGAATGGTTGTTTCAGTTTTAAATGCTTCTTCCAAAAAAGTTTTAAAATATAGAAACAAAAATTGTATATCACAGAACATGTAACCTCACAACTGTTGAAGTGTATGGGATCCACCATTTCACATGTTCTTGGTCATTATTATATTGTCAAGAAAAGATACACGTATGGGACCTCAGGAAGTAAGTATCATGTGACCCTTTAATCCAATCACCTACCAACTCCTTTATTTAAATTAAATCATTCTCATTTTATGAGAAAACTGACATTCTTTACTTCTAAAATGGCTGGGTTATCCATTTCCCCTTGTCTAGCCACATTTTAATGGCTAAGCTAAGGTAACTGCTTCAAGCTTAACATTATATTATGCAAGAGACAGGATGGTACCAGTCTTCTCATATAACTCCTGACAAAAAAGGCAAATTCTACATCTTCCAAAATGTCAAATGTCAAATGTTTAATGCATCATGGAAAAAAAAAGACAACAAACCAAAAACAAAAAACAATGGTCCCTGAATTAACCTTAATTGTTCCTGTACCCATGGCCATAATTGTAGGTTTGGTAGTTACTGTAATAATGACATAAACTTCATTCTTTAAATGAATATCTTGTGTCCATTTCTTTATTTGCAACAATCCACAATATGTATGTGTTTGTCTAACACCAACCTGCTATCAGTGCATACCAAATGGTTAAGCAAGTAAAGTGCACTCATTCTGTGTGTGTGTTTTCTTGTGAATGGTTGAACATTGAGCTGTTTAATTTAGAGAACAAACAAGCTCTTGATCAGTACTGGGACCTGACAGTACAATGTAAATGCTATGTTTAAGCTTCACTGATTAGAGTCTCATTGTGTGCAGTATAACATCTGATAAGAACACAAGCTGAAGTGATTCAGTGCCTGCTCACATATATCTACTGTGTACAAGCCACAGATGTAGTAGCCATAGTAGGAGTACAAAAAACAACAACCTGTACAAACAGTAACAGTACACTTACAACTGAGCTTAACGGTTACACCCAAACCTGATTTGACATGGCTAAAGTACTTTACTTCAGGTTAGTTCAGGTTAAGAAACACTGTCAAAAATAAATTCAGTATTTGAAAATCATATAGCAACTTCACGCTTTCATAAGATTTGGGTTTGCAAAAGGTTGTAGCTGCAGATGTCAAGTGACTTTGGTTGGAAACCTTCTCAAGTTCATCAAGTTTTCAACACTGTAGTTATTTAAAAATATATGTGTTGTGTCTTTCATAGCATTGACAAACTGTGTCTGTAATACTGAAAAACAAAGTCATGAGGCTCACACAACTCGTCAATTGTGTTTTATAACCTCTGCAAAAACAACAAAGCTCCACAGATCACGGAAAATTTCGCAGGAAAAGAAAAGGAGGTGCTGGAAGCACACAACAAACCAGTTTGTGCAAACACTAGCAGCGAGACTGCAGAACCAACAGCGACAAAGGTGAGTGGATTATGATGTCATAGCAGGTGACAGGCAGCACGTGATCAGGTAAAGTGTGGGGCACACAGGGCAGTGAACAAGGCAAACTGTCCAAAGTAGAAGAGGTAAGAGTGTCACACAGTCTAAAGTGTCTTGTCTCACATCTCAATATGAGCTTCCTTGGCTGGTGAGGGGTCCCTTAACGAGCCAGAAATGGTGTAAAACCTGTACAGACATGAAAACAGGAAGGAACAAGCACATGAGCACCAGAAAAAGAGATCTCCAGAAGAGGTTAGGCTATAACTGGCTATAAAACTGAATTGTGACAATATGATGAAGCTGTTTTTGATTTAAAACTTGATTTCTCTGCAGCGAGGCGTGGTGGAACGGGTGCGCTTGCCCCATGTACGGAAAGTTGAAGTCCCTTGATAGCAGTGATCAGGGTTTGACTCCGGGCTGCATTTTTTTGCTTGACTTCCCCTCTCTCTCTGACCCTTCATTTCCTGTCACTCTCTCTTACTGTCCTATCCAGTAAAGGCATAAGTGCCCAAAAAAAATATAATGAAAAAAATTTGATTTAATTTTTGTGAAACATTTCAATTTTAAGACACAGAAAGTACTTTTGTTGTTCGATAAAATCCATCCATCCATCCATCCATTTTCTATGCCGCTTATCCGTCAGGGTCGCGGGGGAGCTGGAGCCCATCCCAGCTGACTACGGGCGAGAGGCGGGGTCCACCCTGGACTGGTCGCCAGTCAATTGCAGGGCTGACACACAAAGACAGACAACCACACACTCTCACACTCACACCTAGGGGCAATGTAGAGTAGCCAATTAACCTAATGTGCATGTTTTTTTTGGGGAGGAAGCCGGAGTACCCGGAGAAAAGCCACGCAGGCACAGGGAGAACATGCAAACTCCACATAGAAGGGCCCAGAACCTGGAACCCTCTTGCTATGAGGCGACAGTGCTAACCACTGCACCACCGTACCGTGCCGCCCCTTCGATAAAATCTATTAATGCAAAATACCTGCAGGATCCTCAGACACATTCTTTAAACTTCTTGTGTCTGTGTGTGCGTATCTGCTTAATTACAGGAGTGGAGTCAGGCCACCAGCTGCCAGCCATTATCATCATTCTGTTCTGTTTCAAATACATAGTTACTATTTATACTCACATATTCAGCCTCCCTTTGTGCTTGCCCAGTTTGTAATTCCTGTTCTCCTCCATCTGCAGTTCCTCAGCTTGACCTCTGCTACTGTCATCACTACTCCCCTGTTGCTTCCACCCTCTCAGCTGGCTCTGTTCTGACCTCCCCTGGTCTCCGTTAAGTGAATGTTCTTTATCTGGCTTCTTCTTAGCCTTGAGCCACTTTCTACAGCCTCTCAGCTAAGTTTTTCCCTTCATCCAAGCAAGTTTATAAATTTTTTGAAATTCCGTTCCCAGAAGTTGCATTCCTGAATTCAAGATTCAAAGCGTTTATCATATACACCATAAATAAACAAGTTCTCTGAACAATGAAATTCTTCCTTTGCTTTCCACTGTGAATGCCACAAGAGGTATAAAATTAAATTCCGAAAATAAGATTATTTAAGAATAAAAGATATTTACTGGTAGCTACAAAACTGCTGCACAGGCCTATGAGTATGAAGCATAAGTGAAACAGCTAATGCATTTGCATCTCTAGTACTCTACATAAAGCAATGCTAGGCTTCATCAGAAATTTCACCAGAATAAAGACTGGACAGTTAACACGCTCTGTTTTACCTTGACTTTCGGAAATGTCTGCGTTCCTTCAGAGCCTTAAAGCAGGAGGATTTCGCACAGGAATTTTTCAGGTCCACAACCTGGTAGATAATGGGGTTGTACATGGCTGAGGACTTGGCCAGCAGTGTGGGAATGACAGACACAGGGATGGGCACAGAATCCGGCTCACCAAACGCTGACACCACTGACACCACTGCATAAGGGATCCAGGCTATCAAGAAGCCTGCACAGATCAGCATTGCCACCTGGAAGAGGATACAAATAGGATGGATAGAAATATTCAGATCACAGATTTGTACTTAACATAAGTACTACTGAAATGTCTGCATCCTTGATCTTGCTTTTTTTGCTGCTCCTTTTCCTTCTGTCGCCTTCCCCCCATCCTCTCACCCACCTTTGTGAGTTTCATCTCAAGGTTGTGACTGTTTCTGATGCGGGCGTCAAAGTGTGAAATCTCCTTTGTGGAGGATTTCACCTTGAAGATGATCATGACATAGGAGAAGACAATGATGCCAGTGGGGAGGATAAGACAGAAGAACAGGATGGCCATGACGAAGCTCTGGCCAGACACAGAGGCCTGTGCCAGCCACCAGTCCAGTGTGCATGAGGTCCCAAAGGGCTCTGGGGCATAGCTTCCCCAGCCAATCAGGGGCATGGTGGCCCAGAAAGCTGCATACATCCACACAAAGGCCACACACAGGAAAGCATGGTGGCGTTTTAGCCATGTGCCTAAGAGTGGAGGAAAAGACAGGAAGAATGTGATGAGATATGATAAAAACTATACTGTCGTTTGTTTTTTTTAATTTATGAAAACAAGAAAGAAGTTTTGGCAGGTGAGTAAAAAAAATTGCACTCGACAAAGGTATTTTGTTTTAATTACCTACACCATGTTCAGAGTGCATAGAGAAATGAAAGCGCACAAGGAAGAAAACATAAATGCTTTCATTCCTTTTCAGAACATGGTGTAACAGATTTTCAGAAGAATTTTCATCTGAGATGCAAATGAGAAATTTCTTTTTGTTAAGGCAGGTGCACACGTGATGGTGTACATGGAATTCAAATGTTTTGGAGACCCTGGTGGAAGAAGATCCTGACGTACCATATCTGAGATGGCAGATCTTAAGGTACCGGTCCAGGCTGACCAAGGTCATCGTGATGAGGCTCCCGCAGCCAAAGAAGAAGCCCGCCCAGCCATAGAAACGACAACCCTCCCAGCCGAACAACCAGCGGTGGGACAAACTAGATACAATGAAAAAGGGCTTTCCTGTCACTGCAAGGACAGAGAAGGGGAAAGATGGAGATGACGGGGAGGGGGATAAAAGAATGAGACACATGACACAGGGTGTATCGCATCTTAAAGCTTCTCAGAGGACTTTCATTTTAATCATGAAAACACTGATGGAAATCAGATAAAAGAGATAAAAATAAATAAAATAATAAAGATAAAATAAGTATGCTCTACAAGCTCCGCAATCAATATTACACACACCACATATCACACACATAATCAGAATTTACTTTATGCTCGCATTTGGCAATTAGTAAAAACTTAATAAAATGAAGTTTTTGCTGCTTATTGTTGTTTTATTCTTATTGTTCATTTTCAGAATTAGATTTTTAAAACTTCACGTCAACAAACCTCAAAAACCACAGAAAAAAAAAGATGTACTCTAAATTACTGGAGAAATCACTTTAAATGCTATTTAAATTATCCATGCAGCCTTATTTCTAGTTGTATTGTCCAAACCGCACACCATAATATTTCAAAGGCTGGTAGAGTCATTTCATGAAGCACTGACACTCTAAAATCCCCTGGGACTCCCTTCACACTCCCACTTCTTCCTGAATGGTTGAGGATCTGCCAACCTCACCTCAGCAGTGCATCTAAAGATCATTCTACAACAGTGAGATGTAACACCTGATTCATGTGAGTCAGTAATTTTATTTAATAAGAACATGTCTTTACTTTTGATTCTGGAAAGATATTTTTAACAATTTCCTAAAAAACTTTAATAAAACTTTACTTTTAATTAGAATTTTAATGGTTAGATTTAATGGTTAGATTAAATGTTAGATATTTAGATGTAAATATAAAATATATTGCAGCAGTTATTAATAATGACAGTTTTCACTATTGACTGTAAAATAAAGATGGACCACATGAAACTTCCCTAAAAGCTAAACCAACGTTAAGTTAAGCCAGCCCCTGGTTGTTGGCTGCAGCACAGGTCATAAACATGTCCCCCTACAAAGACAGACGAGATGGTTTCTGTTGTTTTAAGTAGTTCTTCCACAGTCTGTTGAGACATAAAAGCTACAGTTGTTGTTGTTGTTGTTGCCTTGGGACAAAAAAATGCAGCCAGTAAAACTTTGGTCTGTGTCCTGAAGTGCAGATGACAAAAAGCCCTTTTTTCATTTCCCAGTATTTCCAACTAAAAAAATAAAAAGCAGCAATACATGTGACAACTTTGTGACAAAGGTCTCATTACTGAAAAGCATAAATGGAAGTAACAAAGGCGAGGGAAAGTTCCTCTAACTGTTTATCAAATCAGAGCAGTTCCTCGTAATTCTCACAGAAGATTTACTATGAGTATTACTGCCTGAAAGGTAACAGTCACATGAAAGTGTGAAAGCTGACCTTTATCCTTTAAGCACAAGGCTCAAGTGTGTGTGAAAGTGAGATAGCACCCCCACCCAGCCAGCCAGCCACCCTTAAGTTGGACAGGCCAAGGGCCATGTGGCATACCCAGCAGTCTGAAAAGGATAAACATGAAAACCTCTTGAGGCAAGATTGCATGAAGCATAATGAGCCAGATTTTTTCTTGGAATCAATGAAAAACCAGCAGGGCATGCTCACACGCCTGCACACTGCTGCTCACATGCTCAGCTGACTAATAGCATTTACACATTTATTGTGGGTCACGACAATAATGATAAAGAAATACTAAAAAACAAACAACTGTTGTGTTTGTCCTTTGACTTGTCCAGCCTGCTAACAGTGATCATCGCTCTCATTTTATCATTATCAAATAAATAGAGAATATTTGCAGTGTTGACTTTTGGCACTTGATGTATGCCATCCATCCATTCTCCGCTGTACCGCTCATCTGCCATGGTTCGGAGGTGGGGGGGTGGGAGCCTATCCCAGCTGACTACAGATAAGACGCCTGTAGTCAGAGGATCAGTTGTTTGGTGTATGCTTCTTCCTTAATTTGCACTACAGGGGACTTCTGAATTCATATATGAGCAACAACAGCAGCTTCAGTTTGTAGGACAGGAACAGAAACAGAATGACTCAGTAAAAGTGTTAGCACTGAAAACTAAAATTACTCAGACTAAAATAAAACTCAGTAGTTTAATAGCAGTTTTTGGGGACTGCTTTGCTGAGGATCTGCTAGCAATGGTGCACTAGTGACTATTTATTGTTTTGGTTTGGTCTTTTCATGGGATTTATTAACCCTGATAAAGTTTTCAAAAAAGACTGTTCTAGAAACTATTTCAAAAGAGAACAGTGGATATATTTCTTAGGTAACCAACACAGTTAAAATAGCAGGACTGAAACATAACCTCTGCCATGTCCTCAGCATACATAAGGGTGCATGGTCTTGAAGGAAGCTGTGTCTTCAAGCCTGCAACTGAGAAGTGGATCTAAATTATACACAAAATTGGTAGCAAAAGGATCAGAAATGGTTGCTGAAGACAGTTTCTCAGAAGCTGTCAGGTGAAACGGTGGGCTGAACCTTAATTTAAACAGGCCATCAGTTTTCAGGATGTTGCTTGTAAAACATTTTTTAAAAAAAATAATTACCTGGTGGCAGTGTAAAGAAAGAAATGGCAGTCACCACAACACTTAGGAAACATCCTCTGGACACCATGAATGTTCATACTAAACTTCATCGCCAGTAGATGTTGAGGTGACTTGCTGTAGACCAAAGTGTTAGATGGACTGAATGAATCAGCTAAATGACCTGACCTCATCATCTTTAGGTCCTACAGGTCAAAAACTAATTTCAATAATGGAGTATGTTCACAATGCTAATGTATTTGGCTTCTCTTGATCTGCAGATTATCTGCTCTCGCTCATTCTGCGTTCCTCCTGAAAAGATCTGGTTATTATCAGCTAAGACAATCACTATTACTTTTTTAAAATTCTTATCAATGTTTTTGTCTTGAAATGGCAAAAATTGGTTTGAGAGATATTAACCAGTTTTGAACACTGTCATAGATGAGTTTCCTCTAGTGATGATCAAGAAGAGCACATCATGTCCTTGTAAGCTGCACATGAAGGCTTATAAACAGGACAGGTCAGCTAGAGGAGGATTAGTGAGTATTACAGCACTGAGAACTACATCAAGTAATATGTAAGGTACAAATGTGAAATTACATGATTTCTGCATAGTGTAAAAATCTATTGTTAATATATTGCTTATATGGATATCTGTACTAAGTTTGATTTCCAATAGCTGTTGACACATTTCAGTCTGGGCCAAAGTTGTGGACTGACTCACTGAGAAATCCTTAAAGCCGTGTGCTAACATAATTAAATAAAGAACACTCTGAATATCTGCAACACCCTGCCCAAGCACTGCCACATGTTTTAGGTTTCCAATAGGATTACTCCAACTGGTCAAAATGACCAGCTTTGCTTTATTCTGAAATGAATAATAAATACTCAAAAAAATACTCAAAAAATATGATATTTGCATTTGGTGTTTGCCAGGAAGGTTTTTTTCCATTGTGGAAAGAGACAATGTGTTAATAATAGTAAGGGTTTTCAATGAATGAGTGGCACACCATGTTTTAGTCTTTGTGTTCTAGGCAAGAAAACTGGAACTAGAAGCTGAAAGATTCAAAGCTATGAAACATTTTTATTAAAGGCATCCAGTTCAAATAGAATCAAGCGGCTCTGTCAAAAGAATATATTATTATGCTTTTGATCTTCAGCATCGCTGATAAAGCAGTTCAAACTGGTCTCCATAGGACAGATGGCCTATCCTCATCTCACCACAAAGATCTGTCTTTGGAATAACATTTGCTACAAGAATTTCTTTTCTGAAAAAAAAAAAAAAATCTCTATCTTATTGATTAAGTAACAGTAAGTAACAGTATGACAGACATGCAGATGGTTTATTTACTGACACTTTATTTACTCTGACTACGACAGTGACCGAGCAAGAAGGAAGAGTCAATCTTGAAATGGCTTTTAGATGTTGGTGAGAACTTCATAAAATAAAAGATAATATTAGCTGGCTTGCTATGTCTCATGTTGTTGCACTTGCTAGATGATGTGTTTGCAAAGTTATCGACTATTTTTTTTAATCATAAGTAATGTAATCATAACACATCGGCATGTAAAGCTGTTCCATATTTACAGCAGTGGTTAATAAGTGTATCATATTCTGAAACTGTAAGCCAAATGGCAAATAATACGAATGATTACATAATGTTGCTTTGAATTACCAGAGGACACCTTATGAAAGAGCACAACTTAACAGATTTATGTCAATAGTGCACCAAGATGCTGTGACCTTTATGCCATCACTCAAATGCTGGGATGACCCATTTTCAAATAAAAAGTCTTCAGTTATTCTCAATATTCCCATGTTATCATTCCTGTCACAAGGCATGTTTAACAGCATTTATTGTCAGCCAGGACTACTGAGTAGCTGCAGGGGCAAACACATGGGCTACTAACCCAGCCTTGTTCACACACATGGTCTCTGTTGACTTCAATTTGACTGTGTCAGCATTTATAAAGCAGGCCATGCATAGATCAGCATCCCACACTGATGATCCGGGTCCAGGCAGTGTGACTTGGTTACGTGTTTGTATTTTCTGAACTGAAAATTATTTGACCTTCACCTTGAAAGATCCCTAGTCTGATGACTGATTTCAGTTATTTTTTGTGCATGTTTGTTACAGCATCTCTGGTAAATGTTGATTTAGTCCATCGTCTGGTACCTTGTAGTTGTTTTTAAAGTCGACTCATCTGACAAAACCAAAAAGCCACATCATGTGCAGAGCTTGAATAATTTGTATGTATATATTTTAAGGTTAACAAGATATTATTTCCATTCTGGTTGATTTGTGGGTGTAATGATGTTATGGTAATATTGGCAGCTGTATGAGCTACAGTTTGGGAATTAAAGGTTCAGTATAAGTAGACTTACATGTTTGCATTATCAAACATTATCCAACATTTTTTCAAACAATTGTATAGAAGTGCTGTCCAGTGTCAGGGATCCTTATCACTCTCTGTATCTGACAATTTGAAAAGGCACTATTATTATCATATTCAACATGCATAAGTTAACTTGTTATCGAGCTAGCTTACTTGCAAGTCCAGCATGCCTCTAGGGATGGTGATGTCAGTTTGCTGTGACTTGCTTGGTGCTGACTGAAATATCTTGTACTGTACTGGATAGATTTGTTATGACATTCTTTACAGGTATTCATAGTCCTCAAAGGATGAATCATACTGTTGTTGGTGATCCCCTGACCACCCTGAGGTAGAAATGTTTCTTTTTTGTGGAAATGGTGCTCCTGTCTACTAATCACCTAATCGCCTACTGCTCAAAGCTGAGACAACTGAACCAGTTGTTACAGTTAAGTAGGACAACTGTAACTGTAACTGTAAATGAAGAATTAGCTCCAGGAAATCATATTCTTGTAAGGATAAGAGCAGGACTACTCCAAGTAATAACAAGTTTTTAAGCCATTTGAATGATTGCATTGAATGATGCATCCTTCTGAGATTCTCAAGTGAGCTTTCTTTTACCAAAACATTCAACTGCACTGCTTTAGTGGAATGAGCCTCATACCTGTTTGCGCAAAGGGAAAGTCAATTTTAATGTCAAGCAAACACAAAAATTGAGTCACGGATTCCAATTATCCTTTTTGTGGGATGGCGATGGAACGATCCACCCAATTGTGGCTCTGGTTGGCCTGAATTCATGGCTTTCTTTTGTTAGGTGGGTTAGGCCTAGGAGGCTGAAGGATGATGATTGGTTAAGGTTGGGGCAAGAATATAAGGCGAAGCTAATCCATTAGCGTGGATCATTCTGTCATCATCCCTGTACACTTGTATCGTAGATTATATTTCCCATCATACCACTTGATAACATATTTTCATTAGGCACTCTCTGTCTAGTAAACGCTTGCATCTTTTAAACTCACACCTCCATTTTGTGACAATTTTTGTCAAGGTTTAGTTTAGCCTAAAGAAATTCCTCCATGGAAGACATGTTTTAATAGTTATCACAGGCTTAGCAGTATTCCCCATGATGACTAAAGTGACCTTTATATGTAGGGAAAATGTGTTAGGTTGTCGGTTAGGTTGTATTTCTCAATGTGACAGTGTCCACTGGTGAGAGAAAACCAAATAAAAATCTAAATGTCAAAGCATTCCTCTGAGGCCACAAGTGTGTGCTAACAAATGAGTCAGCCTCAGAAAAAGAAACACATCAGTTAATAAAGGAGAAAGTCAATAAAGGCTGAATTTAAATTGGTCCCGAGGTGATGAATCAAAGGCACAATGAGCTGGAACAATTTAATATGGACAACAACATTTTGAGATGCATTAAATAATTTTGGTGAAATAGAAAAACACAGTGAAAGTTAATGAAAATGCTGCCAACAGATAGCCAGAGGGGGAATAACTGGAGAAATGGAATTCACTTAATTTCTGTGACACCTTGAAGGAAGGTCCTGAAAATGCAAGGAGTAAGCCAATACGACATGTATGAGGAAGCACTGACCGAGAACTAAATGAGTTGACTGACCCCTCAGTATGCCAATCTATATTAAGGCTTGTTGCGTTTGTTGCTATTGCTTAAGAAAATGATTAAATCTTGTGAAAATTGCATAGTGTGTCTTCCTTGAAGTACAGTTGCCCTGAGATGTCAGTGCACTGCAACTCAAGAAAACATGCATAATACACAAGCAAATTAAGAAAATTTTTCAGAAACAAATGGTGCAGGCATGGTGCAAACACTACAGGCATGGAAACACCAACACAAGCCTCTCCTCCATAAGTAGATGCACATTTTCTTCTGTTCAGTGATACAGTGTAATTCGGTGGAGAGAGAGTAGTTCCTACAGGGGGATTAGCTTCAGTAACAGGAACGTGATTTCTAGAAAGGGACATTCTTGTTGAGTTTTCTGAATGTATTATTTCGGTGGTTTAAGGTTCCATTATATTCACGAGTAGGCAGACAGCTGGTATCTTCAAAACTTGCAACTGACCATGCAATCTACACAGATGAAGTACTACAGGTAAGAGAAAAAAATATATATATATTTTTTTTGATTTTGGGGTGATCTTTCTCATTAAGGTTCTCCAACATTTGCATTATTTGACTGATCTACTGCATTTACATGATTGAAGACATCTGGCGCTACTGTTACCTCTGCTAGTTGTCCAGCCAATCTGATATGCTTAATTTTTAGTTTTGATGGGTTTTTTTTTTATTCCAAATGGTGTTTCCTTCATTCTTTTGCACATTCATTTTCCTTGTGAAATTGTGTAATCACTCTGGGCATTTCAAATTTTTCATGCAAGTGCTTGATAAGGTAATCTTGAATCAGTATTACAGAAAAAGTGACAAATAAATCTTCCAAGAGTTGCACACTCAAACCCATACCTGATATGCCAAAGTCAAAGATGGCTAGATTAACAGTCATGAGCTCAGGAGGCTTCAACTTGGTCTTGCGTTTTATGGTCATATAAATGACGTAGCCATTCCCTGTTGCAGACATGATTCCTGCAAGAGACAGAGAGAAAGAGAGAGAGTTTGAAATAAACACCAATTGCACTTAAGTGAAGGGATGTGTTAAAAATAATGTGTTAACCTCACGCACCAGGTACAGGACAAGGTGTCAGTTTCTTTTCCCTCCTTCTACAGTATGATCTACTGTAGCTGACAGAGTAATAACAAATATTTGTTCCTTTGACTCTTACTCACTTTTCACTGGATCCTCAATCTCGGGCAAATTTGATCACTGGTCATTCTTTTGCTGTGATATAAATGTTGACTTATTGTATTAAAGCACAATGTAATTTAAGAGAGAAATACTGCAAAGAAGCCAGTGAACAACGCATATAGGCTACAAACACATGCGTTTTTCATCAAGTGGGTAATTTAACTAAAATAGCTCATAGATAAACTGTAGACTGTTAATCTGAAAATTCTGTGGAAAAAAAGCAGAGATGAAAAACAGATGCAATACATGTCTCACTTTCTGGCACAGTGTAGATAATGTTTAGCTTGAGGTAGAAATAAAACAAGCCAGCTAGATAGATAGATAGATATAATTTATTGATCCCAGGCTGGGAAATTACAGTGCAGCAGCAGCAGCATTACACACAGTGACGATATTGTGAGAGAAAAAAAAGAATAACCTATACTATGTTAAGATAGCAATATACAAAGCAATATAAAGATGCATATACAACAAATAAACAGTAAAAATGTATATACAACAAATCAGCAGATTGAATGTTGTGCAAGATAAAATAAAATGTAAGATGCAGTGAACCGTGCGTAAAAAAACATATAAGGTGCAGTGACCAGAGTTTAGCCGTTATTGTACAGTGTGATGGCATGTGGCAGGAAAGATTTCCTGTATCGGTCCCTTCGACAGCAGAGCTGTAGCAGCCTGTGAGAGAAGGTGCTTCGCTGTCTGTCTACTGTGTGATGGAGAAATTTAATTTAATAAAACAGGACAACAACATCCGCAAAATGCAGAGATGAAATCCTGTGGTTCCCAAACCGGACACCCTCAGGTCCCTGGCTGTGCCTAGAAATCCTGTCCATAAAAGTGATGAACAGGACCGACAAAGGACAGCCTTGCCGGAAGCCAATATGCACTGGGAACAGGTCTGATTTACTGCTGTCAAGGCGAACCAGACTCCTGCTCCTGGGACAGTGCCCTTGGACTGGCAGACTGGGATGGTGGTCCCTCTTTTTAAGAAGGCGGACCGGAGGGTGTTCTCCAACTACAGAGGGATCACACTCCTCAGGCTCCCTGGGAAAGTCTATTCCAGGGTACCGGAGAGGAGAATTCGGTCGATAGCTGAATGGATCAGATCCAGGAGGAACAATGCGGTTTTCGCCCTAGTCGTGGAACCCTGGACCTGCTCTATACCCTCCGCAGGGTGCTTGAGGGTTCATGGGAGTTTCCCCAACTGGTCTACATGTGCTTTGTGGACTTGGAGAAGGCATTCGACCATGTTCCTCACGGCATCCTGTGGGAGGTGCTCCGGGAGTATGGGGTGCGGGGCTCTTTGCTAAGGGCTGTGCAGTCTCAGCCTATATTCAGAAACTTTTTAAATTACTTTTAGTCCATTGTTACAATCTAAAAGTCGTTTCAGCTGCTCATGAATCCTCTTCACTCAGAAATATTCACAACATGATGATAGGAGTGTTGCATCAGTGCGACCAATCACAGCAGAGACAAGTGACTGTTCATTGATCAGTGTCTGTTTCAAAATGTTTCTAAAGCCTTGTATAGATTTGTTTTTTTTTCAAACAGATTACTACAGTAAAGTGATGTAAAGGTTTCGGTGCAGGAGAAACGACTGACGAACTGACAGCTGTTTTAATGTTCACAGAGTCACTGCTTTATAAAGGACAATGAAGCCTTTAAATAAGTATTATAAATTTTCAGTAAATCCACAATGTCCACAGATCACTGTCTCTGTCCTTACACCAGTATGCTGACAGACTCATCCATATGGTAATTTTATAGCCCATGGGTAACCAGGCTATATCCTACGTGGATTTTAATGTTTGCAAAGACTTTTGACTGAATGACAGAGGAAATGAAAACATATCTCAGATTGCTGCTTTACACTCATCAAAAGGTTAGGAGATTACAATTACAATTATATATTTTTTATTGTTGTTACAATGTTGTGGTGTAAAGGAACACTGTGCTATCTTTAGTATTTCATTACTCCAAATAGTTAATTTCTTTTTAAAATGCAATCATCTTGAGACACAGGATCTGCTTTTATTCTGTGACTCTTAAAAGGCCATGAATGAAACATGACAAGCAAAAGCTTCTGGCAAGACCATTCACATCAGGCAGTCAACACCTCTGGTAGCAACACATTTATGCCACCAAATCAAATATTGTACTCAACAGCAGCTTATAGATGTTATATAAACTCTAATTGTAAAATGCACGTAAAAAACTCATTGTCCCATGCACAGAGACTGATGAGAGTGTGGAAGGAGACAGATTTGAGACAGATTACCGACCTCTCTACACCACATCCCCATCGGTCTGACTCTGATCCATGACATCCATGATGATGAAATCGTATGAAATGTGTTTTCTTTGCTTCAGCAACAGTGAGACAAGAATGCAGCACTGTGAGAGACTAACATGACATTTTCTGTTTAGACTGGTCAAAACAATCTTTCAGTACAATGAACACATTATGTTTTCATGTGCACTGACAGTGAACCCTGACAAGGTTTGCCTCATTCTTGAACAAATGAAGCGGATAATTGAACTTCGGAAATATTTTTGACTGATTTTAACTGATGTAAAAGTTTCTAAAAAAAAAGCGTGAGAGGGTACTTATCTCTTTGCATCTTGTAAATAAAAAATCAAATGGCCACATGCCCCGTGAATGAGGTTGTTCACTTTAGAAAGAGAAACATCTACTCTTATAGTGACTTTAAGCTATAATATATATATATATATATATATATACTATAATTGTTACTATTTTGCCGTGTTGTGGACGTTTCTAGGCACTGTGGGTCTGTGTGCAATGTGGCAACTTCCTGCAGGGTTGTGTGCAGGCATGGATGCGTTTATGTGTGCTTAAGAACATAATTATCAGAAAATGACTTGTTATTTCTTTGATTCACTGCTTTGCGGTCATTAACCTTGCTCTGCCTCTTCATTCACTGTCTCTTGAGCTGTTTGCACCCCATGATTCAGATTCATTTCAAAATTTTAATGGGTTCTCTCTTGGCACTATGACACATCCTTCCGCCAAGTTCCAGGAAACTTGAAAATCCTGCTGACAAACAGACAAACTGACCAGAAAACAAGACCTCCTTGGTGCAGTTAAAGATCAGCCCCAATAACAGCATCTGTGGGCATCTCAACTAGGAAAACTAGAATGTCCAGAAACAAGAGTATGATGAACACGCTGCCAGTTTTTACTAAACCTCAGGTGTGTGGTGCAGCAAATGTGAACAATGCATGAATTTCGGCTGAATCACTATCTTATATGCAATACTATTGAGCAAAAGAAAGCAGCACAACCTGCATTTAATAATAATGTACAGACCAAGATACACTCCATCATCTTTAACTCGCCTACTGTATTCTGCACATGCATGGCCTTTTTCCACACAGCTACACTGAAATGAATGTAGATACACTCTCTTATCTGACAGAGTCCAAGCAACATCGCTATTACTACCTCAATCTGTCCTCTGACCAGATTAACAACAGATAGGAGAAAACCTCACCTCTTGGCCAGGGTTAACCCATTTAGTCATAAATCTATTGGACTGTCAGTTCCTTCCCTTTCACCCTTTTTGATATTGAACAAATGCATTCTCTGTTGTATACACCATATTCATTCCAATTATTTTTTTGCGGCACATGGGGTAAAACGGCAAATTAAATTAAAAAAAAGAAAGAAAGAAAAATAACACAATGAATGCACTGTGCTCCTTATCATCTCCATGCACTCATATGATGCACTGCACCAGGAAATGAGGCTGTCAGCCAAGGTTGGGCTGTTGGGAGCATTTCTACAAGATGTACTGGGAAAAAATTGATTTTCATAAGAAATCCTTGTAAAAAACTTGAATTGACAGAAAATGAATTAAATATCCTCTGAAGCATATTTTCCCTCTACCTGGTTTTCTCCATATATTTCGCATCTCTCTCTCTCTCTCTCAGCTCATCTTCTGCAGACATCAGTCACATTTACCTCTGGATATAGTGCAATCCATTTAACTTGTCTGCTGCTTATGGTTACTGGGAATTCAGGAGATGTGTCCAGCTGGGTGTTACACTGGCTTATTTTCAGGAGGATGATATTAGTTTTAGTAGTGGTGTTCATGTACTAGCTTACAAGTAGCAACAAAACGGAGTTATTTTTGTGGTTGTATGCAGAGGAGAATGCCTGCTGTTAAAGAGCCTCAAAAAGATAATGTGCATGAAGAGAATATTCAGTAGTCAGTTTTTCACCCAAATGTAGCACAGTTTGAAGAAAATGCTAATTATTGTGCATTTCCATATACTAGCGTGGGTGTGGACGTATGAGTATTAAGACAAAAAGCTGGTGGCCCTAATTCTTCCTTTGGGGGCCATTAAAACATTGCAGAAGAAGAGGGTGGGACAGGAAGATGTAATTATAAGAGCAGCTGCTAAAATTCAAAAAGGAGAGAAGCTTTGAAGAGCAGTTTAGGGCATGGTGAACATATTTCCTGTTTCCACTCAAGTTTTTTAAGTGCTATAGCGAAAATACACAGAGATATTTCCTTTATTTATTGATTTACATATTTCACATAGTGAAATATTAATGTTTGAGAGATTTGTTCATATTGTTAGGATATATGTCCCAGCGCAAGCTCATATCTCACATTCTACAACTATATGAAGACTGTGAGACAGTTTTCAACATCACTGCACGGTACATTCAAGACACAGCACTGTAAAACGATGTGGCTGGAAGGGGCTGATGGATGGATGTGTTCCCACTTCAGACAGAATGTGCGGCAACAATTTTAACGGTACAGTCATGACTTCTGCTCAAAAAAAACGTCTTGAAATCACTCCAATATCTTGCGGCCTCTGATAACTTGGATTACACTGGATGAGTGTTATGGAGCCATTTGTGTGGAGCCATTTTTATCCTGCTCCCCTGCTTCTTCAGTTGTGGAAACCTTCTGATGACTGCTCATTACAGTGATGGAGACAACAAATATCTATTCATGTACTGGATGGGTGACTGAGTTCTTGATTCCAGCAGGTAGTCAAATTTTGGTTTAGGTGCAGTTTATATATCACAATTGCAATTGATTTAGCCTTTCGATTGTTTAACTCAGTTTGTCACTGTTTATAATGTGACTGAGCTGACCTATAGACGCACACATAACAAGCCTCTCCGTTTTTCTACCCTGGTTATTATATTAAGGATTTATGTTCCCAGTGACACTTTGTTCTTCTGTGTTTCCATCAAGGCACCAATTAAGAGTTGGTAGGGGATTTGTGGCATGTGAAGGTGTGGCCGTATACTGCAGCCATTTAACCAATTACCATAATTCATGCATATAATATGTACACAATGCACTTGTCTATCACTGTTTTCCACTAAGTGGAAGAATGTTTGTTGCTGAAACCACATAATCCCCCCCAATTTTCTGAAGAGTTCGGTTTTAATTAGTTTAGCACCGATGTCTCGCGGGCAGAGAAACAAAATATTTGTTTCTCTAAAGACGACAAGACCCCTCACAGTCACACACACACACCCACACACACTCTCCAGGAACATCAAGTTCGTGTGCTCAGGTCTGTGAACACAAGGAAAGCTGCTGGGCCTGATGGAGTACCTGGAAAAGTATTCAAAGCCTGTGCTGACTAGCCTTCAACAGTCTTTAGCAAAATCTTTAACATTTCCATGATACATGCCACGATCGCACGCTGTCTCAAGTAATCTCTTAATCTCCATCCTCAAAACTTCCAAGCCCAGTAACCTCAGTGGCTTCAGGCCAGTCACATTAACACCAATGGCTGTAAAATGTTTTGAGAGACACGTTACACCACATAAAAGCCTGCCTCACTCCTGCCTTTGATCCCTATCAGTGTGCATACAAAGCAAACAGATCAACAGGCCGATGCCATCTCCACAACCCTCCACACTGCTCTCAGCCATCTGGAACATCCAGGGACCTCAGTGAGGATGCTATTCATCGACAGACAGTTCGGCCTTTAACACGATTTTCTCTGACATCCTTCTAGGCAAGTTAGCTGCCCTGGATTTCCTCCCAGCCACACAAGCCAGGATGAAAGAATTTCTAACAAACCGCCCACAGACTGTCAAGATTGGCGCCCATAGCTCCCCCACCCTTATGCTCAGGACTGGTTCCTCACAGGGCTATGTACTGAATCCGCCCCTGTATGCCATCTACACCCATGACTGCTCTCCCTTCCACCCCACCAACACGATAATTAAAGTTGTGGACAGGACCAACTTGTTGGAGGACTGGCGGCAATACATGGCTGGCTCTCAACACCAAAAAAACCTAAGATGCTTGTGGACTTCAGTAGGGACAAAGATGAGCCTGCCCCTCTCTACATCAACGATGACTGTGTGGACAGGCTATGATGACATTGCCAGCTCTTGATGCCTCTCCAGGACCAGATAGATCTTCTATGACCAAGAAGGAGGTACAGGAGCACCAAAAGCTGAACAAACACACTGAAAGACAACTTTTATCTATGGACTGTTAGGACACTCAGCTGCACTCACTTTCCTCATGTTTTATCCACCTTTGATATGGTGGATAAAATGACTAAAATGTGCAATATATTAACTACCTCATTTTTGTTTTAATTTATATAGCTGACATCTTATGTACTTGTGTTTAATTCATTGTTGTTTTACTTTTCTGTTTGAGCACTGTGAGCAGGTTAACAAAAAAATTTGTAGTCAAGACTTAATGAAGCCTGTGTGTCTCACTCTGTTTTGTCCCACGATAAATGCTGCAGACCATCCTTGTGACACCAGATTGCAATGCTACATGCAGCATTCCACAGTGTATTTCTTGCCATTTTAATTAATTAGAGAAAGAGTCCAGCTGAAACCGACTTGCTGCCATTACTACACTGGCTTCTCTTGTAAATCAGCATAGAAAAACTGTTGTAATGTTATGTAATGGAATATATTGTTACTTTTGCATAGTTTTTGCCAGAGAAGATAAGCAGAACAACATTAGAACCTACATGTTAGAAATATAAACACAAAATGTCACACAAAGTTTACACTCACAAAACTTTTCAGAGCAGACTTTCCAGACATTACCAACAGTGAGCTCCTGATTAAATTGTGCCTCTGCTGGTCTTTTTCTGAGGGAAGATTTTTCAAAAGTTTCCTGCCTCAAATTTTCTTTTACACTTTCATTTTTTAAAAATGGGGCAGAAATGTCAACTGGATGACACTTTTATTTCACCTCAAAGTTTAGGTTTTCGTTCTGTTTTGTTGCCCTGGATTAACTTCATTACCCCCGAATCCCCATAATATCATCTACATATACAACAGGTACATCTCCTCCCTAGTTATACTGGAGCCTCAACAGGATGTGGTCATGATTCAGTAATGCTAAAATTTGAAGGTAGCGACTTGACATACTGTACATTTGCCAGTCAGCTTCAAGCTCACACTGTAGCCAAGTGCAATCTCAACAACGACCCTCTTTGTTCTCTTGCCTGCCCGTAAGCAATATGATTACCAGGAAAGGTCAGTAATTCGATTTGCTGTTGAACAGTAATTGTAGTCATCTGCACATTAAGAATATGCTGTCTGAGATCATACTATTTCAAGCAAATATGATAAAATTCATACTGACTTATCCGTCAGCATACCAGTGCAACAAGACAGTTAACACAATATACTGAATCCCAGCTATTCATGTCCCAAGGCACTTTTTTGGGCCTACATTGACTGTCTATGAATACAATACAATATGGCATAGGAGAAAAGGTAAAACAAAGTAAGAACAAGTTGAGTTAACAGCTTTTCTAGTTCTTCCTGAAGTATGAATTTTTACCAAGGCAGAAGTTTCCTTTTTTTGTTCCTGGTAGATAACAACCAAGTAAAGGTAGATTCTTTTTTTCTCTTTTGTATGAGCCCAGTCAGGGTCTTGGATGGCAAAAAACAAGGAATACACACAATTGACTAAATTGTGACCAAATTACCTAATTTATGTTCTCGAGTGTATAATTTGTTTGCATTTATGTTAAACAATACTGTATCTTAGGTTTAATTGATGCCAGTGTTGTTTGGCTATAGTACATCCATGTGTCTCTATCTAAAATAAAATGGAAAACTCAACTGAATTATTTTGTGCACACAAGTTATTAGGCTCTATAGGCTCTGATAAGTTAATTAAAGAAAATTAATTAATTGTCAACTCACCCTTCTTCATTTGCTTGTAATTTAGAATATCTCTTACAAGTTCCATCCATCTTCCATACTTGGCACATACCCTTATGCTCTTTGTTTAGAAGCTTCATCTGAACAATATGTGCTGCACATTAGTTTTCATCACGTACAACACATTGTGTTGCAAGGAATTTCCTTTTCTGTATTGGAAACAATTGTTTCCTTCCTTCACAGTCAGCCAAAGTAAACCAAGTACTTGAAAGATAGATTCTTTCATGCAATGCATCCCTACAACTAAAACATTCAAACAATAACATGACAAATGCAATACTAAACTGAACTGCTTCTCAAGGGCCTGATCAAATATTAAAATTTTATATATATATAACTTGCATGCATTGCATGCAGTGAGATGTGGTTGAAATTACACTATGTTTAAGATCACTGGCATTAAACCTGATTGCAGTGACACCTGATGTCACTTTCAGT